>NC_084559.2:27825645-28158145 GCF_033978685.3 Nerophis lumbriciformis | reverse complement strand
TCACTACAGCGTGTGTTCAGAATCCTTGGGATTAGAGGACTGCAGTCGAGAAAAGCCACCAAGAACATCCTAGAGGCCGCAGAAAAGGCCTCCCGGTGGCTGTGGATCCGTAGGGGGGATCCGTGGTGCGCTACTTGGACACAGGCCGGGGTCTGATCACCCCCGGCTGGGTCGCCCGGGCGAGGGTGTCTGATGATTAAAGACCCGAAACACCCTATGACCCCGGGTTTATCACTGATGACGTGTCCAAGCATCACCGTGAGGTGTATTCAAGTTCTATATAGCTATATATATATATATATATGTGTATATATACAATACTAACAAGCTGGCGCTCCTCAATGTATACAACAGAGTATCTAGTCGATACTACAATGATTACATCAATATTTGTTATAGTGACATAATCTTTTTTCCTCTTTTACAAAGTTATAATATGTTTATAAACTCAGGAAATATGTCCCTGCACACATGAGGACTTTGAATATGACCAATGTATGATCCTGAAACCACTTAGTTTCGGTTCGATAACCACATTTGTGGTATCATCCAAAACTTATGTAAAGTATCCAAACAACAGAATAATAAGTGTTTATTACATTTTAACAGAAGTGTGGATAGAACATGTTAAAAGAGAAATCAACCTGCTATTTACAGCAAATGAACAAGTAGATTAATAATCCATCTTCTACCGCTTGTCCCTCATAAATTTTACAAAAGAATAGAATTTTGTAAAATGTTTGCTTACTTACTACTAAAAGACACGTTTTCTAGCCAAAATTGTTCTTCGATTGCAATAAGAAACGTATGTTTAATGTACCATAACATTTTTTGTTAAAATAAAGCCAATAATGACAGTTTGTACGTGGTTCCCTTTATTTGAAAAATAATCAAAGTATTGAAAAGTATAGACATACATTTTGGTACCAGTACCAACATAGTGGTATCGAACAACATTAATATATAAATATATATACATACACATACAATGTGAATAACAATATAACAATTACCATTTACAAAAAAATTCAGTGTAAATAACAGCTGCAACAAAAAAGGGGCAGCTAAAAAAATATCCGAATAGCTAAAATATAGGTAAATACAACAGAAAATATACATTATAAACAGATATAAAGAAAGAAAAGTGCGCTAACGTAGAAGCGGTCAGGTAATAGACAGATATTATCTATTGCTGTATAGGTAATGATTATACAGCTGGATTGGGTGTGGAATGAAAGAGTTCTTCAATCGATGACTGTGGGAGCAAAGCTGGAGGAACCTGTTGGAGTATGAGCTCCACTGTCCCTCAATTGTGTGGTGGAGCGGGTGGGCAGGATTGTTCAGTTTGTCCAGTGTCCTCCTGTCTCTCACTGACACAAACGCCTCCAACTGCTTGTCAATAATTTGGCCGGCTTTCCGGTTTAATTTGTCTATCCTATTTAAGTCCATTTAGCTGGTGCTGCTCCCCCAGCAAATCACTGCAAAGTACAGGGCACTGGCCACCACAGACGGGTGGAAGATCTCCAACAGCTTGCTGCATTCATTAAAGGACCTTCAAATTGCAAATAGTTTATTTTTTATTTCAGCCATTTTTCTCGGTATAAATCTAAAAATCATGGATATTGGTATTTGGCGCTATATTGCTAGCATATGTTAGCATACTAAGTGTTAACAAATTAGCGTTTTAGTCGATTCTGTAGATATAAAACAAAGTCATGGTTACTACTTAGCACTATATTGCTAGCATACTAACAGTTAACATGCATTTTTTACACATCTTGTAAGTAATAACTATAAAACCAAAAATATTAGTGTTTGTAAAGAAGTTTTAGTATGTTGGCCAAAACCTTTCTTAAACATGGCACATTCCTGGCTATAAGGAATTTGCAAATAATTTAATTCCACTTTTTCATTTGAACTGAATCGACGTTACAAATTTGGAATTTTCCTCAAGCCCGATTTCCAGTATTTGTATGCTGAACGGTATTGCAGTTTCAAAATTGTTTAGACAACATAACAATGTGATACACTCCTGTTAGCATGCACCGATGAATTTCACTTATCTCCGGAGGAAGCTTCTTTTTATTACTCGCACTGGGCATCCTTCCAACAGTCTCATGGCAAGCGCGCCTACTTCTGATACCATATGTAGCAAGGAAGCGACCACGGGGTACTAAACCGGCAGACAGACCAAACAGTGTGGCAGTCTGCACATGTACTCCAATAGAAGTCAGGCAAATCTGTGTTAAATGCAAGGTCAGCTATTTTTTCCCCCTTGTCATGAGCACATTGTACATACATTGCACAACATTTAATCCATAACTTTATTGCAAACATACAGGATACAGCATGAGCGACTCGCTACTCTGAAATCATATTTTGATTCTGATCATATTCTAATCATACCCTCAATCATATTCTGCATGTTAGGTCTGTTTCTTGAAACAGAGAGCTGCAATGCCTGTGAGGAATGTCTGACAGACGCACAGTAAAGAAAACATATAAGGCCTGTGTGAGACAGCCGCGCTTATAGACGTTAATATTGCAAATGAATCCCTTCCAAAAAGTAACAACGCCATCTGCTAAATCTGGTGAGGGATGACCCCATTTGACCCTCGTGTAAAATCTCCATTGGCAAAATGGGTCGGACTCAAACTTTGTTCTCAAAATAATTTAGCTAGCATACTTTGTGGTGAGAAAAAAAATGGATATATTCTTAGTTTTTTTTTTTAAATAGGCCTAATCTAAATCAGTGGGAATAAGTATGATCCCCTGTAAGTTTATCACCTTATAAAGACATCATTTGTGTTGTTTATTGTAACTGAGGCAGAGAGAAGGCAAAGAAAAAATAAATAAACAAATAGATACAATTGCCCGGAAAAGGGTGGGGGAGGAAACCCTGCCCCAAGTGGAGGAGTTCAAGTACCTAGGAGTCTTGTTCACGAGTGGGGGAAGAGTGGATCGTGAGATCGACAGGCGGATCGGTGCGGCATCTTCAGTAATGCGGACGCTGTATCGATCCGTTGTGGTGAAGAAGGAGCTGAGCCGGAAGGCAAAGCTTTCAATTTACCGGTCGATCTACGTTCCCATCCTCACCTATGGTCATGAGCTTTGGGTTATGACCGAAAGGACAAGATCACGGGTACAAGCGGCCGAAATGAGTTTCCTCCGCCGGGTGGCGGGGCTCTCCCTTAGAGATAGGGTGAGAAGCTCTGTCATCCGGGGAGAGGTCAAAGTAAAGCCGCTGCTCCTCCACATCGAGAGGAGCCAGATGAGGTGGTTCAGGCATCTGGTCAGGATGCCACCCGAACGCCTCCCTAGGGAGGTGTTTAGGGCACGTCCAACCGGTAGGAGGCCACGGGGAAGACCCAGGACACGTTGGGAAGACTATGTCTCCCGGCTGGCCTGGGAACGCCTCGGGATCCCCCGGGAAGAGCTGGACGAAGTGGCTGGGGACAGGAAAGTGTGGGCTTCCCTGCTTAGGCTGCTGCCCCCGCGACCCGACCTCGGATAAGCGGAAGAAGATGGATGGATGGATGGATAGATACAATTGATAGATTAATCTGTATTTGCATAAACACATCTTTATTATAATGAATAATTTCTTTGTTTACAATGAAAGTGTATTTTTAGATCTAAAAGTTTTAAACAAGATCACTACGGATGAGAACTGTTTGTCTTGATCTCTCAATATTATTAGTTCCTCATATTTAGTTTTATTTCCTGTCCAGCGCTGTTATTTTTGTTTTAATTTCCTGTTTGCCACCTGTCTGAGTGCTGGCTCCCTCACCTGTCCCTGATTGGCAATCAGATGCTTTTTTTTTTTGCTGATTATTCTGCGTTGTACCTCCATGCTGAATAGTGTTCCCTCTGCTTCCTGTCCACTTCCCTGCTGCACTGTTTTTCTTATGACTTTTCCAAAGTGTGCCCAGCCTTGTGCAGCTGGGATAGGCTCCAGCACCCCCACCACCACAAAAAGTGACAAGCGGTAGAAAATAGATAGACCGATGATATACTATTTTACCTGCACCCTGTGGTCCAGACCAACAACATCCAAGCCAGAACCCAACACAGTTTTTCGAATTAATGAATCGGACTGTGATGCTACAGTGCTGTTTTTTTCCTAACCAAAAATGCTTTTAACTTGGCTGAAACAAAAATAATTGGTTGAGAACCACTGATTTCAGTAAATAACATGAAATCACATGATTTTAATGTCCAAAGAAAATACAGGGAATCAGGAACCAGGAAACAGGACACAGGCAAACTGGAAACAGCAAACAGGAACCAGCAAACAGGAAACAGGATACCAGGAAACAGAGAGAACTGGAGACAGCAAACAGTCTATGGCATACAGCAAACAGGAACCAGGAAACAGCTAACAATACCCCGGCGCTGACTGGAGGGCGAGGCAGGTATAAATAGTAGCCGGCTGATTGATACCAGGTGTGGCCTGGCTGCCAATCAACCGCAGGTGAGGGGAAACAGCGCTCAGGGAGACAAGCAGGAAACTGAACCAATTTAAGAGCGCTGACAGGAAAAAAAACACAAACATAGAGAAAAACTCAAAATAACCAAACTGTCAGTGACACGCCTGACAGCAAATCCTTTTCAACTCAATTGAATATACTGCAAAGACAAGATACTCAACATTCTAACTAGTAAACATTGTTATTTTTGGCAAATATTGGCTCATTTGGAATTTGATGCCTACAACACGTTTAAAAAAAAGCTGGCACAAGTGGCAAAAAAGACTGAGAGAGTTGAGCAATGTTCATCAGAAACTTATTTGGAACATCCCACAGGTGAACAGGCTAATTGAGAACATGTGGGTGGCATGGTTGGGTATGAAAGCAGCGTCCTTGAAATGCTCAGTCATTCACAAACAAGGATGGGGCGAGGGTCACCACTTTGTGAACAAATGCATGAGCAAATTGTCGAACAGTTTAAGAACAACATTTCTCAACCAGCTATTGCAAGGAATTCATGCTAAAGTCGAGTGTACAGTTACGGTTTATGGTTGCATGTCAAAACCAAATAAACTGTGTGTTGTCACCTAAACTTGGGCCCTAAACATACAATACAAATGAAGACCTGTTTTTTAAATTTTTATTTGTGAAACAATTTTTTAACTTTTTTGATCAACACTGAATTTAATTTGATGCATGTTTTTTACTAAATCAAATTCATGAGAACACAAATGTTCAATATGTTTTTTTGTGCAAAATAAATACAACATAACGAAAGCATACAATTCTTTATCTTCCTGACACATATTTGTCAGGTTCAAACACAGATGACATCTATTAAACAGACGAGAAGCAAGGAATCATGCAGAGACAGAGTTCAATTTGGCTCAATGAGGAGACACGTGTTTAGGGCTCTATTCTAGTTACAGATCCAAACTACGTTCTAAAAGTCCAGCCCACATGCTTCCTCTATTTATTTGGGAGGTCCCTGGTTACATCACTGAAGCTGTCGCTGAGGGAAGGGGGTAATTTCGACAACTCCAGTTAGACACAATATATGATGACAAAAATGCAAATGTGTTGACGCTGGTGATATCGCCTTGTCTCTGCTCTGTCTGCGTCACGGCGGTGTTCGGTCTTGGAAGTCAGCAGGCCGTTTCTGGACACAGACACTGATACCAGACTGGCTTGCAATCTTTTGGATTGTCAGCTTTGCACAGACAAAGAAAATTACCACTTCAGCACAATTGACAATAATTATAGCAACGGCCCTTAAGCATAAAAGTTGTGTGATAATATATACATAATTATTCTAACAATATTTGGCCAGGATTTCAAACCTGTTTTGGTTGCCTACAAGCCCAGCACTAAGGCTGTTATGATCCGGTGCCGGATCATAGTTTATTTGGGGTTTGATTCACTTGTTGTTTAAGTTCTGTTTCAGCACCCCTGTTTTGTGTTTTCTTGATTGTCATGGGTGCTGATTATGTTCCCATGCCTCTGATCAGTGTTTCGGGACGCTCACCTGTTCCCGAGCACTAATCAGAGAGCTATTTAGTCCTGCCTTTTCCCCGTCACTCAGGCTGGTGCTTTTCTGTAACGCGCTCGAGGTCCAGGGAGGCAGCAAGTGATCCAGGGGGATCCGGGGAAACGAGACGCACAGCTCGAATCGAGGGAACAGAGGGATACATACACTGCAAAAACTGAAATCTAAGTAAGATTAAATATCTCAAATAAGGGTGATATTTGCTTATTTTCTATCTGACAAGATACTTCTTCTCACTAAGCAGATTTTATATCAGAGTGTTTTACTTGTTTTAAGGGTTTTGGTCCTAAATGATCTCAGTAAGATATGACAGCTTGTTGTTAAGATTTTATGACCTATATTGAGTAAAACATGCTTGAAACTAGAATATCAACTCTTGCAAAGCCATGTCATCAACACTCACAAGTATAAAACTAATTTTTTAAAGTAATAATTTCTTATTTCAAGCATGTAAAAAAAAAAAAGAAGACTTTGATACAATTGTGTCTCATAATTCAAACGGATGACAGCCAAATGGACTTTGCTGTTTTATTTACAACGAAACAATAGAAAATATGTACTCATATAGTAGTACAGTTATTAGTGAGAATATTCTTATTTTAAGGTATTTTTGGGTTCATTGAGGTTAGCTAATTTTACTTGTTTTGGAAAGTCTTGACAAGCCTTGTTCTATTGTCAGATCATTTTGCTTGGTTCAAATAAAATACCCCTAATTTTTGTAATTTTTTTTCTTGTTTTTGAACACTGACTTTTTGCAGTGTTCGGATGGGTACGTTCTGGCACTGGAACGCTGGGTACGCTGGTCCAAATAGCGTGCCGACTGCACACCAGGAAACACTAAGACGGGACTTAGCGTACAAAAAAACCACAGGGAACCAACGTGACAGTTGCATATGAGCAAACAAAAGCACAGGCCTGAGTGACGGGGAAAGGCAGGACTATATAGCTCTCTGATTAGTCCTCGGGAACAGGTGAGCATCCCGAACACTAATCAGAGGCAGGCAGGTGAACATAATCAGCACCCATGAGTACCAAGAAAACACAAAACAGGGGTGCTGGAACAGAACTTAAAGGGGAACATTATCACAATTTCAGAAGGGTTAAAACCATTAAAAATCAGTTCCCAGTGGCTTATTTTATTTTTCGAAGTTTTTTTCAAAATTTTACCCATCACGCAATATCCCTAAAAAAAGCTTCAAAGTGCCTGATTTTAACCATCGTTATACACACCCGTCCATTTTCCTGTGACGTCACACAGTGATGCCAATACAAACAAACATGGCGGATAGAACAGCAAGCTATAGCGACATTAGCTCGGATTCAGACTCGGATTTCAGCGGCTTAAGCGATTCAACAGATTACGCATGTATTGAAACGGATGGTTGTAGTGTAGAAGCAGGTAGCGAAAACGAAATTGAAGAAGAAACTGAAGCTATTGAGCCATATCGGTTTGAACCGTATGCAAGCGAAACCGACGAAAACGACACGACAGCCAGCGACACGGGAGAAAGCGAGAACGAATTCGGCGATCGCCTTCTAACCAACGATTGGTATGTGTTTGTTTGGCATTAAAGGAAACTAACAACTATGAACTAGGTTTACAGCATATGAAATACATTTGGCAACAACATGTACTTTGAGAGTGCAGACAGCCCAATTTTCATCAATTACTATATTCTGTAGACATACCCTCATGTCAGCAGGCCAGGGAAGCTAGGGTCGATATTTTTCTCTTGATCATCTTCGGTGGCATAAGGGACGGTGTGAGCCAAGACATCCAGGGGGTTTATCTCGCTCGTCTGCGGGAACAAACTGCCGCCATTGCTTGCCGTGCTACCGAGGTCCTTTGTCCCTGAATTGCTCACACACTCCGGCAGATTCAATGGGGGTCTGGCGGCAGATTTCTTTGACTTTATTGCTGGAAATGCATCTGCTTTGAGTGTTGCAGGATATCCACACATTCTTGCCATCTCTGTCGTAGCATAGCTTTCGTCGGTAAAGTGTACGGAACAAACGTCCAATTTCTTGCCACTTTCGCATCTTTGGGCCACTGGTGCAACTTGAATCCGTCCCTGTTCGTGTTGTTACACCCTCCGACAACACACCGACGAGGCATGATGTCTCCAAGGTACGGAAAACAGTCGAAAAAACGGAAAATAACAGAGCTGATTTGACTCGGTGTTTGAGAAAATGGCGGATTGCTTCCTGATGTGACGTCACGTTGTGACGTCATCGCTCCGAGAGCGAATATTAGAAAGGAGTTTAATTCGCCAAAATTCACCCATTTAGATTTCGGAAATCGGTTAAAAAAATATATGGTCTTTTTTCTGCAACATCAAGGTATATATTGACGCTTACATAGGTCTGGTGATAATGTTCCCCTTTAAACAACAAATGAATCAAAACCCAAATAAACTATGATCCGGCACCGGATCATAACAAATAAGCGAATCTGGGGACATTTGCCGTTTTATTTTTTGTTATCAGTGAAGGAGCAGGAAGGGTCCGGGAACACATCTGTGATACCATTTGATATGAAGCGCACTGTCATTTTACATACGCTTATTCACGCGTCACTGCGCAGTGAGGGGTTATCTCACGAGAATGCAAAAACTGTAGACACACGCCGCATACTGAACCACCGCAGAACCTCGTGCAATTACGTGATGTAAGAAATCCCCGAGCAGACCCTTCAGTGCTACCATGATGAGGGGTGGTCTCTCATCACTTGGCAGCGGATCGATTATGCCCTCCGCTCAGCCCCGCGGCGCCCCAGGAGAGACTGGCTGTGGTTTTACATGCTCGGCGTATACGCTTCGTTCCAACACAGCAGCCACGGCCCGGGCTGCTCTGCCTCCCCACTTTGGAGTGTCAGCCCAGACTGCCCTACTGGGACCTGGACTTGGCAGTGTTGGCGTCCAGAGCTCAGATGGACCACTGATGGGGCCTTCTGCCCAACAGCCCCATGAGGGCAGGTAGGAAGGGTGAAATAGACAGGTGTGTTTATGTTCCATGTGTCGCCCCCCCGCCCCCTCCTGCACAATCTCCCTCTGAACAGCAGCCTGGACAGATGCCCCTCAGTACTCATGTGCCTTCCTTGCTTGACTGCATGCTGTTGACAATTTGGGCGCAAAACTAATGAAATACTTTAACTTCCAAAGCATAACGGTATACACGTGTAAGTACATTATTTTGCACCACCTATAGGTCAGACCTCTGCAGCCCACCTCCAGTCACACGCTATACCCTAAATCAGGGGTGTCAAACTCAAATACAGAGTGGGCCAAAATTTAAAACTGAACAAAGCCGCGGGCCAAGGTTGAACAAATTAACCTTTAAATAGGGACACAAACAAGTTTTGCATTGAATATTGAACAAGCAAGGCTTATATAACTTTATAGTGACATGCAAAATCGAGTTTCAAATAATAATAATAAAAAAAATATCAATGGCATATCAAATAAAATTTAAATAAAAAATGAATGCCTCTTTTCTATTTGCAGCCTTCTGAGGTAAACATCAAAATTAACTTTTTCCACAGGCTAATAATACATTTGAAAATAAAATAACAATATTTAAAGAATCAAACATTCCAGCCTTGAAGTAGCAAGAGAAAGTGCATAAATAAAATGTTAATTATTGCTCAGTTTGCTACACTGAATATGGAACAAGCAACGCTTATACAACTCAATAGAGCAAAATCAGCTTTCCAAAAAACAAACGAAAAAACATCAATGGTATATTAAATACAATTTTAATAAAAAATGTAATGTCTCTTTTCGATTTGCAGCCTTCTGAGGTAAATATCAACATTAACTTGGTGGGCGGAGGCGGGGTTGGGAGGTGTGTGTGTGGGGGGGGTTGGTGGTAGCGGGGGGTGTATATTGTAGCGTCCCGGAAGAGTTAGTGCTGCAAGGGGTTCTGGGTATTTGTTCTGTTGTGTTTATGTTGTGTTACGGTGTTTGTCACTCTTGTTTGGTGTGGGTTCACAGTGTGGCGCATATTTGTAACAGTGTTAAAGTTGTTTATACTGCCACCCTCGGTGTGACCTGTATGGCTTTCGACCCGGAGAAGAAGACTGTCTTCGTCATCGGCGACTCCCACCTGAGGGGCCTGGTGGATGGGGACGTCGCCTTACCCACTTGTTATATCATTGAATACAAATGAAAGCTGGCTTATGTCGCCACGGCGGTATTTCTTGTTTGGTGTGGGTTCACAGTGTGGCGCATATTTGTAACAGTGTTAAAGTTGTTTATACTGCCACCCTCAGTGTGACCTGTATGGCTGTTCGCCAAGTATGCATGCATTGTGTGTGTGTAAAAGCTGCATATATCATGTGACTGGGCCGGCACATTGTTTGTATGCAGGAAAAGCGGACGTGACTTTAAAGCACGCCCCCAATATTGTTGTCCGAGTGGAAATCGGGAGAAATTCGGGAGAATGGTTGCCCCGGGAGATTTTCGGGAGTGGCACTGAAATTCGGGAGTCTCCCGGGAAAATTGGGAAGGTTGGCAAGTATGAGTATTATCTAATGTTAATTTGATATTGCCTCAAGGGCCAAATGAAATTACACGGAGGGCCAAATTTGGCCCGTGGGCCAGAGTTTGACACGCATGCCCTAAATGGTCACGCCACTTCACATTACACTTGTCTTTCCTCATGCACGCTCCTGTGCCCACGTGCACAGCCAGATGCTCAGCAGGGGGTGGAAAGCAGGACTCAGCAAGGTCTAGCAATACTAATGGGTTTATGATTTCATTAAAGAATTGCATAAAATACTTGTTCACATGCAGTAAAAATATATATATTTTTTAGGCATGACTATTGATTTTTTGCCATCATTTTATTGAACGGCTATAATGATGAACGCGTCACTGGGTAAAAACAATGTAGGAATCACTTGATGAAAGGACAGCGATTTTTTTCCGCTTATTTAAACTGTGTGTAATGCAGTGGCGGGCCGTGCGTTTCCCACCTACACTGCAAAAAGTCAGTGTTCAAAAACAAGAAAAAAATAAATAAAAATTAGGAGTATTATATTTGAACTAAGCAAAATGATCTGCCAATAGAACAAGAAAATTCGGCTTGTCAAGACTTTCCAAAACAAGTAAAATTAGCTAACCTCAATGAACCCAAAAAATACCTTAAAATAAGTATATTCTCACTAATAACAAGTGCACTTTTCTTGGTAGAAAAAAAAGAGACCTTTTTGCTCAATATGTTGAAAAATATCCTTAAATTAAGTAAATGCTAGTGCCATTATCTTGACATAATGATATGCGCCCGTCATCATGATTTTTTTTTCATGCTTGAAGTAAGAAATGATTACTTTAAAAAAGTAATTGTATACTTGTGGGTGTTGATGACACAGCTTTGCAACAGTTGATATTCTAGTTTCAAGCATGTTTTACTCAATATAGGTCATACAATCTCAGCTACAAATTTTAATATCTTACTGAGATAATTCAGGACCACAACCCTTAAAACAAGTAAAACACTAACATAAAATCTGCTTAGTGAGAATAATCATCTTATCAGACAGAAAATAAGCAAATATCACCCTTATTTGAGATATTTAATCTTACTTAGATTTCAGTTTTAGGTCTTTAGTGATGTCCGACTTCAAAGATTACCTCTAAAAAATACCGTCATTTATGTCACCACATGACCATTGCTGGAGAAATTACATGCATCTATTATTAAAGACACATGTGAAGGAGACCGATGAATAATATCGTCATATGTGGTATCATTTGAAGTACTTTATGACTTGATTATGATGTAGAAATAACTTAACATTAGAGGGCACTGATACAGAGTGTATATTATTTACATATTATTTTGAAATGTGGGTGTATATTACAAGACAATCATCTGCTAACAAATAATTGATATCTCTGTTTAGTTCATTTGGATCTACAAAATACCTCAACATGCATAATAATGTTCAATACTATATCTGTAAACTTTCTACTTTTGACAGAATCATACAAAATCAGACATTTTCAGGACACCAAAGAGTTGCTGTGTTAAGAAAAGAGAGCAGAAGCATAGTAAAAAAAACATACCGTATTTTTTGGACTACAAGTCGCAGTTTTTTTCATAGTTTGGCCGGGCTTCAGTGTGATTTATATGTTTTTTTCCTTCTTTATTATGCATTTTCGGCAGGTGCGACTTATACTCCGGTGCGACTTATACTCCGAAAAATACGGTATTTTTTTAATGTACAACGATTGAAAAATAGATTATTTCATAAAAACAATGGCATGCAGAACAATAGGGAACTCTGACAATATTTACCCCCAATCAAACTAATTCCTCCAGTCAATAAATTTACATTGCAGATGCCACACATCCCTGGATAAGGTCCAAGTCCCCACAAGCAGCATCTGGTTTTGTGTAAAATGTCAATAAATGCATAACTCATATGAAATTCAACCACAATTGGATTCCTAGCCTCTTCCTGCTCAGTCCCTGATAAGAACATAAGGGAATACAAATCCCCCCATGGTGTGCTGCATTAGTTCTATTCAAATCCCGACCAGAAATGTGTCAGGGATATATCTAACTTTTTAAACCTTTTTTTTTAGAACACTAAAATAAAAAAAATAAAAAAAATGTATTTCCAAATAATTTGTTTTAGTACAAAACATGCATCAAATTAAATTAAAGGGTACCTATGGTTAATTTTATATTTTGTTGACTGATGCATTTTGTTACAATATTGCTAAAGCATCAAATCATAAGGTTGATGCATTTCGGCGTGAGCGTGCACACAGTTTTGGATGCATCTCTTCACAGGGTTTTTAAATCAAGCTTTCAGTTCTAAGTTCTGCTTCAGGCTGCGAAAAAACACAAAAAAGGTAGGATAAAGTATTAGTTTCATCTAATCTTGACATGCGCTTAATAAATAATTGATAAACTGATGTGCGACATGCAGTGACATACATGTTGCTGTTTTTTTAATGCCCGATTTGAATCGATGTGTGAGTGTGTAAGTGTACCTAATGTTGTAACCGGGTGAATCTATACAATGTTAAGGACGTTTATTTTTGACCGTGTCTGGAAAAAAATAATGGTGGTGACAACTTCAAGATATGTCTTTAAACGATAAATTATGAAGTTTTTGGAGCGGGTTAAGTGTGGTTTCATTAGCAATCTGGGAATGCCTAGAGAAGTGATTATCTTGCAGCAAAAATGGGTTGTAAAAGTAACTATGGAGCAAAATTTACACAAAACATTGTTTTAAATGCAGATTCAATGTCATGACCCGTCAGTAGAGGTCTGACTTTCTCGAGTGTTTCCTGATTTTCTGTATTAGTTTCCTTTCCAGCACTCTTATTTACGTTCCACTTCCTAAACACTGTCTCTTTCACCGGTCCCTGATTGGCAATCTGGGCACACCTGTTCTGGGGGGCCAATCAAGCATCCTTATATGCCAGCCCATTTCTTCAGACGGGACTGGATGATTGCAATTCGTCAATGCTTTGTATTTGCCTTTGCTAGTTTGCACAGCTTTCCCCACGCTTCCCGTGCACTTCCATGCCAAACCATTTATTTGTGTTTTTGCTGTAAATAAAGACTCTTCTTACTTGTACATTGTCTCCTATCGCCGCATCTACCACAGTAATGCGTGAACGTAACATTCATCATAGGTCCTCTTTCAGTTAAAAAAGTATTAAAAAAAATAATATAAATAAAAAAAGGTGAACACATTTTGTAATTTTTGCAATTTGTCACGGCGCATGTGCAATCCCTCATGCCTTCTGCTGCAAACTTGGCTGGCACCTCTGCTAGAAGCGCGCCGGGACACGCCCCTGCTCGCTCTGCCCGCATCGCGAGCACACGCCGGCAAAGATGCAGGCAATCTGTAATCAGCGCACCTGGGACTAATGAGGACAGACAGTATAAAGACCAGCGGACCCGAAGATCCAGCGCCGGAACGTAGTTCACTCCTCGTAGTAAGTAGGGATGATGTTTGATAAGAAATTATCGAGTTCGAGCCTATTATCGAATCCTCTTATTGAACCAATTCCTTATCGATTCTCTTATCAAGTCCAGATAGGTTGTTGACACACAATATTTGGTTTAACAAAAGCTCACTTTTATTATATAAGAAAAATATAAAATCTAATAAATAAATAAATATTGACTGTTACCCCCTAAAAAAATAAAATACAATAAATAAATATTGACTGTTGTTACCCAAAGTATATTAAGTGGGATTTTTCAGAAAAACAAATATATACATCCATCCATCCATTTTCTACCGCTTATTCCCTTTGGGGTTGCTGGAGCCTATCTCAGCTACAATCGGGCGGAAGGCGGGGTACACCCTGGACAAGTCGCCACCTCATCGCAGGGCCAACACAGATAGACGGACAACATTCACACTCACATCCACACACTAGGGCCAATTTAGTGTTGCCAATCAACTTATCCCCAGGTGCATGTCTTTGGAAGTGGGAGGAAGCCGGAGTACCCGGAGGGAACCCACGCAGTCACGGGGAGGACATGCAAACTCCACACAGAAAGATCCCGAGCCCGGGATTGAACCCAAGACTACTCAGGACCTTCGTATTGTGAGGCAGATGCACTAACCCCTCTGCCACCGTGAAGCCCAAATATATACAGTAACACAAAAACAACCTGTCTCTGTGATCACTATAGGTGTATAAATAATAATATAGTGTTAAATAAAATCAGTCCCTTGGGCACAAAACTTAAAATAATACAGCACTCCAAAAAGTGCACTTCTGCTGCTAATTGACTTAACTGTTTGTTATGATGCTTTGACATTTTTGCACTTTATTTCTTTATTGAAAGAAAATTCTATGAAGAGAAAAGTTGTCTGCAAATGTGGTTACAATGCTAAAAAATGAAAAGTTAAAGCTAAAAAAAGAAATACGCTTTATTGAGTTAACATTATTTCTTTATAGGGGGGAAGATGTGATGTTATGAGCTAGGGAATATAACAACTACACTACCCAGCATGCAACGGGAGTGACGAGCATGCGCGGTAGCCCCGAAAAGTGTTGTTGCATGTCGTCACCTGGCAGCTAAGAATGAGGTCATGAGCAGGCTGTGAAAGTAAACGTCAAGAACTCAGCCAACACGCCTCGTCTGCATTATTTATAATTAGACAGACAACACATATACAGTGTGATTTTGTTTTGTTTGCAAGGAAAGAAAAACAAAAGTTAAAACAGGGAGTTGTTGTATATATATATATATGTATGTGCTGCGGTTGCTTTAAGAACGTTGCGACAGCTGCCGTAAAGGAGGTGCGTTGCTAGCCTGGTTGCTATGTTTCCGGTTGGTCGTAAAAGTGTTCGTGATGTGTTTGTACCCTGCTCAAATCTCTCAGTAAAGTTATTCATTGGATTATACCTTTTTGTTTTGAACTTTATTACACCTTAGAGCGCTTTTTCCGGTCCATTGTTTTTCCTGCTTTCCCTATCTGCGCCTAATGACTGAGCTACGTGACGTCATTTCTTGTGATGTCACACGGGGCATTTCTGGTCGGGACGGGATTCGTTCCGAGGGATTCAAATAAAGAACCAACTCTTTTTCTTTACTATAGTGGTCTCGATAATGGGTACCGGTTCTCAAAAAGGGATTCGAGTCCGAGGACTCGGTTCTTTTCTGATCGAACAACCGGGAAAACTGGTTTTGAGTATCATCCCTAGTAGTAAGCATCCCGTCTCTGGCTTCCCTCCTGCGTACTTGCTCTCTCTGTGACTTCCCAGTTCCCATGTCTTATGTCCTATGTGTCCCCCGCAGTGCCTTTCCTGTTCCCCGTGATCGAGCTGTGTGCCTCGACTCCTCTCTGTATTTTGGACTGCCTCCCTCGATCCTCGACCCCTGCTTGGACACGGACCTCGTTGCTTCTCTCCAGCCCCCGGCCGCTTGCTTAACCACGGACTGCCTTCTTGCTTTGCCCCTCTGGTCTGACGAAATATTCATCCAACACGCACTTACAACAAACTCTGGTAACATTTACATTGTTAATCCTACACATCGTTTTGCACCAAACACATATATAGTAGCATACACCTCCCATACACTCATCAAGAGGTTCAATAAACCTATTGAACTGATTCTTGCTTTGGTGTCGTCTCCTTCCCCCGCCTTGCATAGTGGCCGTGCGATGCCAGAAGTGCTTTACCAGTATCATGCAGTATCATGCTTCAAACCCCGCCTCGAAAAGCTGTGTACTGCAAAACGTGCTCATTGTAGTCATTAGTCCTGACTTCCTCATATATATATAAATCAGCACAGATTGTTTAATTTTTGTGTTTTAGGTTAACGTGTTTTTTATATTGTGCTCCTGAGTTAATGTTCTTGATACATTTTAATGTACTTTTTTTATTGATCTTATTTAATTCGATTTTTCAGTATCAAATGGTTCAAGTCAATCAAAAATACGTGTATCGTTTGAATGAGGACACATTTTTATTTAAAGTTTAGGCAAATTGATGCACTTTAAGTCTTTTCTGGTACAGACTAAAAACAATGTTTATCAACATGATTTATTGTATCACAATTTTATAGACAAATTATGTTATATTGGACCACAGACACGGCAGAGAGTGGGGGACTGGGGGGGAGTGTTAGAATAATCAATCAATCAATCAATCAATCAATCTTTATTTATATAGCCCTAAATCACAAGTGTCTCAAAGGGCTGCATAAGCCACAACGACATCCTCGGTACAAAGCCCACATAAGGGCAAGGAAAAACTCACCCCAGTGGGACGTCGATGTGAATGACTATGAGAAACCTTGGAGAGGACCGCATATGTGGGAAACCCCCCCCCCTCTAGGGGAGACCGAAAGCAATGGATGTCGAGTGGGTCTGACATATTATTGTGAGAGTCCAGTCCATAGTGGATCCAACATAATAGTAAGAGTCCAGTCCATAGTGGGGCCAGCAGGACACCATCCCGAGCGGAGACGGGTCAGCAGCGCAGAGCTGTTCTCAGCCGATGCACAGGCGAGCGGTCCACCCCGGGTCCCGACTCTGGACAGCCAGCACTTCATCCATGGCCACCGGACCTGTGCCCCCCCCCTCAAGGAAAAGGGGAGCAGAGGAGAAAAGAAAAGAAACGGCAGATCAACTGGTCTAACAGGGGGGCTATTTAAAGGCTAGAGTATACAAATGAGTTTTAAGATGGGACTTAAATGCTTCTACTGAGGTAGCATCTCTAATTGTTACCGGGAGGGCATTCCATAGTACTGGAGCCCGAATAGAAAACGCTCTATAGCTCGCAGACTTTTTTTGGGCTCTGGGAATCACTAATAAGCCGGAGTTCTTTGAACGCAAATTTCTTGCCGGGACATATGGTACAATGCAATCGACAAGATAGGACGGAGCTAGACCGTGTAGTATTTTATACGTAAGTAGTAAAACCTTAAAGTCACATCTTAAGTGCACAGGAAGCCAGTGCAGGTGAGCCAGTATAGGCGTAATATGATCAAACTTTCTTGTTCTTGTCAAAAGTCTAGCAGCCGCATTTTGTACCAATTGTAATCTTTTAATGCTAGACATAGGGAGACCCGAAAATAATACGTTACAGTAGTCGAGACGAGACGTAACGAACGCATGAATAATGATCTCAGCGTCGCTAGTGGATAAAATAGAACAAATTTTAGCGATATTGCGGAGATGAAAGAAGGCCGTTTTAGTAACACTCTTAATGTGTGACTCAAAGGAGAGAGTTGGGTCGAAAATAATACCCAGATTCTTTACTGATTCGCCTTGTGTAATTGTTTGGTTGTCAAATGTTAAGGTGGTATTATTAAATAAATGTCGGTGTTTAGCAGGACCGATAATCAGCATTTCCGTTTTCTTGGCGTTGAGTTGCAAGAAGTTAGCGGACATCCATTGTTTAATTTCATTAAGACACGCCCCTAGCTGACTACAATCCGGCGTGTTGGTCAGCTTTAGGGGCATGTAGAGTTGGGTGTCATCAGCATAACAGTGAAAGCTAACACCGTATTTGCGTATGATGTCGCCTAGCGGCAGCATGTAAATACTAAAGAGTGCAGGGCCAAGAACCGAACCCTGAGGAACTCCGCACGTTACCTTAACATAGTCCGAGGTCACATTATTATGGGAGACGCATTCCATCCTGTCAGTAAGATAAGAGTTAAACCACGACAAAGCTAAGTCTGACATACCAATACGTGTTTTGATACGCTCTAATAAAATATTATGATCGACGGTATCGAAAGCAGCGCTAAGATCAAGAAGCAGCAACATAGATGACACATCAGAATCCATCGTTAGCAGTAGATCATTAGTCGTTTTTGCGAGGGCTGTCTCCGTAGAGTGATTTGCCCTGAAACCGGATTGAAAAGGTTCACAGAGATTGTTAGACACTAAGTGTTCATTTAGCTGCTGTGCGACAATTTTTTCGAGGATTTTCGAAATAAAGGGAAGGTGGGACACCGGTCGGTAGTTTACCATGAGGTCAGGATCAAGGTTAGGTCTTTTGAGCAGAGGATGAATAACCGCTTTCTTGAATGCTAGGGGAACAGTGCCAGAGGAAAGTGATAAGTTTATAATATTTAGCACCGATGGACTTAATAATACAAAAAGCTCCTTGATAAGTTTCCCAGGAAGTGGGTCAAGTAAACATGTTGTTTGTTTTATCCCACTTACATGCTGTAATAGTTCCTCTAATGTTATTTCATCAAAAAGAGAGAGACTATTTTGTATTGCAGTATCCGTCGTAGATACAGTTGTATCTGTGTTCATAGAGGCATGGCGTAGTGGGTAGAGCAACCGTGCCAGAAACCTGAGGGTTGCAGGTTCGCTCCCCGCCTCTTACCATTCAAAAATCGCTGCCGTTGTGTCCTTGGGCGGGACACTTCACCCTTTGCCCCCGGTGCCACTCACACCGGTGAATGGAATGATGAATGATAGGTGGTGGTCGGAGGGGCCGTTGGCGCAAATTGCAGCCACGCTTCCGTCAGTCTACCCCAGGGCAGCTGTGGCTATGAAAGTAGCTTACCACCACCAGGTGTGAATGAATGATGGGTTCTACATGTAAAGCGACTTTGGGTACTTAGAAAAGCGCTATATAAATCCCAGGTATTATTATTATTATTATTATAGGTTCTACATGTAAAGCGACTTTGGGTACTTAGATAAGCGCTATATAAATCCCAGGTATTATTATTATTATTATTATAGAACCCAGTTGTAGCTGGGATGCGTTGTCTTTAATCTCCTTTCTAATGAGTTAAATTTTCTTATTAAAGAAATTCATAAAGTCATCTGCCGAGTGGGTGGAGCTATTGGGAGGAGTCCCTTGTTGGGTTAGCGATGCTATTGTACTAAACAAAAATTTAGGGTCGTTTTTGTTGAGGCGGATGAGATTTGAGTAATATTTAGCTTTTGCTAAGGTAAGCATGCGTTTATACAATATTAAACTATCACTCCATGCTTGATGGAAAACCTCAAGCTTGGTCGCGCGCCATTTGCGTTCCAACTTTCTACATGATAATTTATGAGCTCTGGTTTCTTCTGTAAACCATGGGGTGCGCCTTTTAGGGGCCCTTTTTTGTTTTAGCGGTGCTATACTATCAATGGTTTTGCGCAGGGCATTGTCAAAGTTGTTAGTGAGGTTATCAATAGAGCCGACATAATTTGGGAATGGTGCCATTACCGAAGGCAGTAGGTCAGCAAGAGTCATCGTTGTGGCAGCATTAATGTTGCGGCTGCTATAGCAGTTATTATTATTATTAGTTTGTTGACAATGAGTCAGAACTTCGAATTTTATAAGGTAATGATCGGACATTACTTTAGTATACGGGAGTACCATAACTTTGGAGGTGGTGACACCCCTGACCAGCACTAGATCTATCGTATTGCCATTGCGATGCGTAGGTTCATTTATTATTTGTGTAAGACCACAGCTATCAATTATAGTCTGGAGCGCCACGCACTGAGGGTCCGATGGGGTATTCATATGGATATTAAAGTCCCCCATTATGATTATATTGTCTGCGTGCGTCACTAGATCAGCAACGAACTCTGAGAATTCATTAATAAAGTCCGAGTAGGGCCCTGGGGGGCGGTAGATAACAGCCATATCGAGAGGCAGCGGTGCGACAGACCTCATAGTAAGCACCTCAAACGATTTGTATTTATTATTTAGGTTAGGGGTAAGGTTAAAGTTTTCATTGTATATTAGTGCGACCCCCCCACCCCTTTTAAGGGGACGGGCAATATGCGCATTCGTATAGTTAGGAGGAGATGCCTCATTTAGCGCAAAAAAATCATCTGGTTTGAGCCAGGTTTCGCTAAGACCAATGACGTTAAGATTGTTGTCTCTAATGACCTCATTAACTAATAACGTTTTGGGAGACAATGATCTTATGTTTAAAAAGCCCATATTATAAGTATTGGGCTGTTTTGATGAGTTTTTGTTTAAATTATCCGTAGTAGAAATATTAATAATGTTGCGTTTATTATACGTAGTGCACTTTAAATAGTTTCGACCATATCTAGGAATTGATACGACGGGAATTTTCAGATTGTTTGTTTGATGCTGCGATCGACTGAACGCATCATGATTTGCCACCTCAGTAGAATGCATATCTACCCCGGACACATTCACAACAGAAAACACATTATGTGAGTTGTGTGTTATTCTAAGAAAATTGCTATGCGTACAGGAATTATCCAGCCTGGTGCTGGCTAGTTCTAGCTTAACTGACTCCTCACCCGGACTAGCAGGCTCTGTAATTGCCTGTGACCGGGCTTGCTCTAGTGTAGTTAGTCAAATGTGACTTAAACAGTAGCCTATGTTCTTAGTCAGGATGATGGCGCCTTCCTGGTTAGGGTGAAGGCCGTCCCTCATCAGCAAGCCTGGTTTGCCCCAGAAAGAGGGCCAATTATCAATAAACGTTAGTCCCTGTTGTCTACAAAAGCTAGCCAGCCACTTGTTAAGCGAGACCAATCTGCTATATCTCTCATCATTGCCTCTCGCAGGCAGGGGGCCAGAGACAATTACTCGATGCCTGGACATCTTTCTAGCGAGATCACAAGTCCTGGCTATGTTTCTCTTTGTAATCTCTGACTGTCTCATTCTAGTGTCATTGGAGCCAACGTGTACAACTATATTCGCATAACTGGTGGTGCGATTAGCCTGTCGTACGTGTTTACTAGGCCTGTTGCGAGTTAGCTCCCTAAGATTAGCCTCAATGTCAGGTGCTCGGGCCCCAGGGATGCACTTAATTGTGGCTGGTTTGCTAAGCTTTATGTTTCGGGTGATGGAGTCCCCTATGACTAAGGTGTGGTGCCCGGTAGACTGGGGTGTAGGACTAGCTAAAGAGCTAAATCTATTATGCGTCTCAACCGGTACACCGTAGCTTGTAGGCCGCTTAGGACTACTACAGGCTGGGCTAGTTAGCTCGCTACAGCTAACGCTAGCAGATGTGTCCGCAACATCTAAAGTTACGAGATTACTCTGCTCTAACTGGCGGACACGGCCCTCTAGCAGAGCCAGCCTCTCCGTGAGTAAGGTGCAAGACGCGCAGGAAGCCATACTCACGGTGTTTTCTGTCACCGAGTGAAGTTCCTGCTGTCTTCCGGGAAGTCCTTCTGACCGGCGACGCCTTTCTCCACGCTAGCTTCGTTAGCGGGAGGGGTGGAGAGACAGAGATCGGGTGATTTGCAAGTTAAATAGTACTACTAAATATGTTGAGAAAGTAATAAAGAAAGCTGCAGAACAATTAAAAGCACACAAATAGAACGATACTTAGCTTTTTCGAAACAGCGAGCAGTCAGCGAGCAGTCACGCACGGTGAACCGGAACCGGAAGAGAAGTCATAATCATGTATATATATTATCACACAACTTTAGTATGCTTAAAGTCCGTTGCTATAGTTATTAGCTATTGTGCTCAAGTTATACTTTTGTATCTGTGCACGGACGAAACTTCTTGTCTGAGGGGTGGTCTCAGCTGCAGATGTTATCTTTGTTTTAGCCCGCTAACAGCCAAGGACTTCAAGGACCTCAACGAAGATAAGACGACAGCACGCAGACAAAGCAGAGACAACAAGGACCTCAACGCAGATAAGACAACAGCACGCAGACGAAGGGGGGGGGGGGGGGGGGGCAAGGCGAAATCACAAGGCCCCCAGCACATTCCGTCACGTATTGTGCATCCTGGACCTGCTTTGCATGATACATGTGACCACTCCTTTTAGAGGCGGCCTCAGTGATGTTGTCTGTGGAACTCCTGAATAAATAGAGGCACGCGGGAGCTGAACCGTAGAGCGTAGGGCCGAGACTGTGACTAAGTGTGCAGATCCATGCGTTCTCCTCATGAGCTAAATTGAACTCTGTCACTGCATGATTCCTTGCTTCTTGTCTGATTAATAGATGTCATCAGTGTTTGAACCTGACAGGGAGTGGCAAAATATTTTCTTCTTCCTGAAGGGGGGGGGGGGGGGGGGTGGCATAACAGAAAATAATTGAGAAGCACTGTCTTATAGCACAACTTGAACGCTCTGCCAGCTCTCCTGCAGCTTGACACATTTATCCATGTGAATAAGCATCCATGTCCCATGGTTCATAAAACAAATCGTCATTATAAAAGTCATAAAGACATTTTGCAAGCAGCCTATAGACTGCGGAGGGAGTTTAAAAGGACGAGACGCCATTGCAGCGCGTGCGGCGCTTCTGCTGTACTGCTTCCTCTTTTACGGTTTGACCTTTCTCTTAATTGGCTGCTGTGTCTTTACACTGAGATCCAGCCAAGTCATTTCACTCCTGCCTGCTAAATGGTCTCCCTCTGACCCATAAATATGAAGTGCTTTAACCTTTTTTGACTGCTCGCTTTATAGCGTTCTTTTTATCCTTTTACTATGCAGATGAGATGGCTTTTCAAATCTCACAAAGTCTGGTCGCACTCATGGCTGCCTTTTATGAAATGCCCCTCTTTAAGTTTGTGTTTTGAAAGCCATCTTACCACCATTGACTGGCAGACTGGAAGTACAATCGTCCCTCCAATTGGTTGCAGGCTTGACCGTGGTAGAAATGGGACATTCGCCAACAAAATGGGATGCATACTGAGGACGGGTAATTTTAGGTACCTGTTCCTAATTGGGTCAAAGTTCTGGACCAAAGATACGGCTATTGGTACTTTTTTTATTCAGCTGAGTGTCATGATCCGTTGCCTGGGTCATGTTATGTGTAGTTTGGTATATTCTTAATTATTGTCTCTTTCTATTTCAGCACCTTTGTTAGTTTTCTTAATTGCCATGGGTGCTGATTTTGTTCACCTGCCTCTGATTACCGTATTTTTCAGAGTATAAGTCGCACCGGAGTATAAGTCGCACCTGCCGAAAATGCACAATACAGAAGGAAATAAACATATATATAAGTCGCATTTTTGGGGGAAATTTATTTGATAAAACCCTACACCCAGAATAGACATTTGAAAGGCAATTTAGAATAAATGAAGAATAGTGAACAACAGGCTGAATAAGTGTACGTAACATAACATAACGTAGCATATTATGGTAAGAGTCATTCAAATAACTATAACATATAGAACATGCTGTACGTTTAACAAACAATCTGTCACTCCTAATCGCTAAATCCCATGAAATCTTATACGTCGAGTCTCTTACGTGAATGAGCTAAATAATATTATTTGATATTTTACGGTAATGTGTTAATAATTTCACACATAAGTCGCTCCTGAGTATAAGTCGCACCCCCGGCCAAACTATGAAAAACACTGCGACTTATAGTCCGAAAAATACGGTAATGCTCACCTGCAGCCGGTCACTAATCAGAGAGCAATTTATTCCTGCCTCGCGCCACTCTGTCTGGTAGTCACACTTCATGTGACAGTTTGCGTTTGGTTATTCCTTCTTGTAAGTTCATTGTCACGGCGTGGATTTGAACCACGCTTCCCTCCTGCAACTGAGTGTCACAGTTCCTCCTCTGGCTGCTCGCCCGGACACGCCCCCGTTCACGCTGAGCGCAGCACGCCCACGCAGCGACAAGCCTGCACGCAATCGCCAATCTGCACACCTGGGACTGATGAGGGCGAGCTGGATAAAGGACCAGTGGACCCAAGGATCCAGGCGGGAACTTAGTTTCTCTATGGTGAACCTGTTTTCCTTTCGTTGCCCTGGATCTCGACTGCCTCCCTCGTTTCCCGACTCCTCGCTCGCCCCCAGACTCTGACGTCTCTCTCTGCCCCATGGACCCCTCGCGGATCTTGGACCCCTTTTACCTTGCCCTCTTTGGACTTGTCTGCTTTTCTCATCAACACTTGGTAGCACACTTCAGATATCTACACACATAGTCTTACACCACACATATATATATACATTTACTACATATATAATAAATTATTGAACATTACCGCCCCCTGGTGTCTGAGCCGTCACCTCCCTTTAGTAACCATAACATTCATGTTTACTAACTACTTGTCACTAGCCCAGGGGTCGGCAACCCAAAATGTTGAAAGAGCCATATTGGACCACAAATACAAAAAAGTAATCGGTCTGGAGCCGCAAAAAATTATATAAGTGTTATAATGATGGCAACACATGATGTAAGTGTCTATATTAGCTATATTAGCCTATCAAAATGACTTTAAAAGTCTTATATAAGTGTTATAATGAGGACAACACATGATGTAAGTAGCTAATTAGCTGTATTAGCCTACTATCAAAATGACTATGTGTCGCAAGCTGACGCAAATCTTCGTTGACAGAAATGTTGAAATGTAATATTTATTCTACACATTTTTACAACATTGGAAACATGAGTAAAACTTCTCAGAGGGTGAGATAACTCCTGGAAATTATTGTCTTAGAATGGCCAAAGGTATAGATGTGTGTGTCCAAGTTAAAGGAAACTGCAGGCTGTCTTCTTCTAATGGATTTATTACAATCTTTGCAAGCTGGCTAACATTTGCTGGGGTCTGGAACAACATTGCACACTAACAACTATCTGAAATGCAGCCAATATTACATACCGATAATGTGTCATGGGACATGCAAATATAAATTAAATACACAGAGAACATAAGTAGAGGAAATTAAATGAACTCAAATATACCTACAAACGAAGCATCATGTACATACAGCTTGCCTAAATAGCATGCTAGCATCGATTAGCTTGCAGTTATTAAGTGACCAAATAGTTAAAGTTAAAGTACCAATGATTGTCACACACACACTAGGTGTGGTGAAATTTGTCCTCTGCATTTGACCCATCCCCTTTGATCACCCCCTGGGAGGTGAGGGGAGCAGTGGGCAGCAGCGGTGCCGCGCCCGGGAATCATTTTTGGTGATTTAACCCCCAATTCCAACCCTTGATGCTGAGTGCCAAGCAGGGAAGTAATGGGTCCCATTTTTATAGTCTTTAGTATGACTCGGCCGGGGTTTGAACTCACAACCTACCGATCTCAGGGTGGACACTCTAACTACTAGTTACTGAGTAGGTATGCCTGATTAGCACTCCAACAAGTCAATAAGATCAACAAAGCTCACGTTTGTGCATTCACGCACAGTATAAAACGTTTGGTGGACAAAATGAGACAAAGAAGGAGTGGCAATAAAACACGTCTTTCTGTGGCAGCGTCAGAGAAAGTTGGACATGTAAAAAAACTGTTGAGTCGCAGCCCACACAACGGTGACTTCAAGGGCCGCTGAAATTAGTAGGACAAAACGGCACTTGCCAAATGCTCTCATCAGTGAAACATAAACACAAACATATTAAACTGTGGGTTTTCTAACAATTAGGAAGGTTTGTGTCATGTTTGTCCTCCTACATGAATTGATTTACGTGGACCCCGACTTAAACATATTAAGACATATTACGCCTATACTGGCTCACCTGCACTGGCTTCCTGTGCACTTAAGATGCGACTTTAAGGTTTTACTACTTACGTATAAAATACTACACGGTCTAGCTCCATCCTATCTTGCTGATTGTATTGTACCATATGTCCCGGCAAGAAATCTGCGTTCAAAGAACTCCGGCTTATTAGTGATTCCCAGAGCCCAAAAAAAGTCTGCGGGCTATAGAGCGTTTTCTATTTGGGCTCCAGTACTCTGGAATGCCCTCCCAGTAACAATTAGAGATGTTACCTCAGCAGAAGCATTTAAGTCCCATCTTAAAACTCATTTGTATACTCTAGCCTTTAAATAGACCCCCCTTTTAGACCAGTTGATCTGCCGTTTCTTTTCTTTTCTCCTCTGCTCCCCTCTCCCTTGTGGAGGGGGGTGGGGGGGGGGGGGGGGGGGGGGGGACACAGGTCCGGTGGCCATGGGTGAAGTGCTGGCTGTCCAGAGTCGGGACCCGGGGTGGACCGCTCGCCTGTGCATCGGTTGGGAACATCTCTGCGCTGCTGACTCGTCTCCGCTTGGGATGGTGTCCTGCTGACCCCACTATGGACTGGACTCTCACTATTATGTTGGATCCACTATGGACTGGACTCTCACAATATTATGTCAGACCCACTCGACATCCATTGCATTCGGTCTCCCCTAGAGGGGGGGCGGGGGGGGGGGGGGGGGTTACCCACATATGCGGTCCTCTCCAAGGTTTCTCATAGTCATTCACATCAACGTCCCACTGGGGTGAGTTTTTCCTTGCCCTTATGTGGGCTCTGTACCGAGGATGTCGTTGTGGCTTGTGCAGCCCTTTGAGACACCTGTGATTTAGGGCTATATAAATAAACATTGATTGATTGATTGATTGATTGAAACAAGTTGAAAAACGTATTCGGGTGTTACCATTTAGTGGTCAATTGTACGGAATATGTACTGTACTGTTCAATCTACTAATAAAAGTTTCAATCAATCAATCAATACAAAAAACATATTTTTCACCTCATTTTTTTTCCATTTCCATACATTTTTGAAAACGCTCAATGGAGCCACCAGGGCACACCGCTAAAGAGCCGCATGTGGCTCTAGGGCCGCGGGTTGCTGACCCCCGCACTAGCCTCTTGCTCTGCTTTTTCATATTTTTTCCCTCGCTTATTGTGAATAAATAAGCATCTTACCTGCACGCTGCTTTCCTGCCGTCCTTTGTGCATCTTGCACGACCACCAAAACGCATACTTGCCAACCTTGAGACCTCCGATTTCGGGAGGTGGGGGGCGGGGGGCGGGGGGCGTGGTTGGGGGCGTGGTTAAGATATATATATATATATATATATATATATATATATATATATATATATATATATATATCTGTAAGAAATACTTGACTTTCAGTGAATTCTAGCTATATATATATATATATATATATATATATATATCTGTAAGAAATACTTGACTTTCAGTGAATTCTAGCTATATATATATATATATATATATATATATATATATATATATATATATATATATATACACACACACATAACACTCATCTACTCATTGTTGAGTTAAGGGTTGAATTGTCCATCCTTGTTCTATTCTCTGTCACTATTTCAGAACACACACATTATACAAATATACATTATAAAATCAATAAGAAAACGGCAGCTCTAATTTGGGAGTCTGAATTAGGATCAGAAGTTCCTATACAAACATTGCGCACTCACGTCGCCATTTTGTATTGATTACTGCAGCTGTGCACTGGATTCATTCACAAATACAAACTACAACTCACAAACACTTTAGAGTTAGGCTCCACCATCAGAATGTGTACTTAAACTTATAAAGATCACATGGGTATTATTCAGTGAGTTAAACTAACCTGTTATACAGGAGGAAAAAGCGTTTCAATTGTTCACAGACTGGTCGCGCTCATCAGAATGACAAGACACTTCCGGTCTGCAGGTGATAGCATTCAATTAGGAAGAAACGCCCTATTGCCCCCTACTGACCAATGTGAATACTGATAAATGTGTAATGACAGCTCCAAAAACAAATTCAAACCACAAAATAAACTAAATAAATCAACACAAAAGTGTGACACATTATGGGTGGGTCACATATTCATGTACAGTAGATGGCAGTATTGTCCTGTTTAAAAGTGTCACAACATTGCTGTTTACGGCAGACAAACTGCTTTACGGCAGACGAAAACTTGACTGCTGTTGTTGTGTGTTGTTACCGCGCTGGGAGGACGTTAATGAAACTGCCTAACAATAAACCCACATAAGAAACCAAGAACTCGCCCTCCATCATTCTACAGTTATAACATGTTTGGGCAGGCACCTGCTTATATTGTGGGAAAGCGGACGTGAGAACAGGCTGTCAACACGTCACTCAGGTCCGCCTGAATTTCGGGAGATTTTCGGGAGAAAATTTGTCCCGGGAGGGTTTCGGGAGAGGCGCTGAATTTCGGGAGTCTCCCGGAAAATCCGGGAGGGTTGGCAAGTATGCCAAAACGTAACACTGAGTGTTGCAATTATGATATGAGCGCGCTGTCACATTCCTTCAATTGCCACTGCACAGCATAAAAAAGGACACGGCGGAACAGCCAATTGGAGTCAACATTTTACCGCCCCACTTACGGTTACGAGGTATGCGGAAGTAAAAATAATCTAGATTTAGGCGTTATTGGAATCGCAGACGGAATCAATGTTTGCTAAAACAGAATCTAAATGCGTAAAGTGGGGAAATTGGAGTAATGTGACTGAGATGCTGTCATTGAGAGGAAAAGTGGAAATCATGTGTACTTGACAAACACTCACCTCCATGGAACCGTGCCAGCCAGGGGCCAGCTCTCTATACACAGCCCTGCACGGTGCACCCTTCTGCGGCCATTTTCGTGCGAGCCTCTGGGACACACGACCACCTCAAACCACCAAAATACATTTCCCAAAAGACTTCTACTAGTCAGATGATATGTTTCTTTTGCAAATATGATGACTACTTGTTGCCATAAAGCTGTGAGTGAAAAACACTTGCTACTACTGCAGCCAGTTGTGGACGCCACCAGCGATGAGACATCTTCATTGTTAAGTTCATGATAACTTGACAGTGTTGAAATAATAACTGATGCATTTTTGTGTGTGCTTTCTTTTACTTGGAAACATGTAAACTCAAATTTATTGTTACATTGTTATTGTGTTTTTTCATATTTAAAGTATTTTTTGTTATTCACTTATAACGTTAATAACATGGCAAAGTATTACGCACAAAACTGCCGATCTGTAGTATTTGTATCACAAATTTGCTGGAAAAAGTGTTGTCAATGTATAAATCCTTAAAGGGGAACATTATCACCAGACCTATGTAAGCGTCAATATATACCTTGATGTTGCAGAAAAAAGACCATATATTTTTTTAACTGATTTCCGAACTCTAAATGGGTGAATTTTGGCGAATTAAACGCCTTTCTATTATTCGCCCTCGGAGCGATGACGTCACAACGTGACGTCACATCGGGAAGCAATCCGCCATTTTCTCAAACACATTACAAACACAGAGTCAAATCAGCTCTGTTATTTTCCGTTTTTTCGAATGTTTTCCGTACCTTGGAGACATCATGCCTCGTCGGTGTGTTGTCGGAGGGTGTAACAACATGAACAGGGACGGATTCAAGTTGCACCAGTGGCCCAAAGATGAGAAAGTGGCAAGAAATTGGACGTTTGTTCCGCACACTTTACCGACGAAAGCTATGCTACGACAGAGATGGCAAGAATGTGTGGATATCCTGCGACATTCAAAGCAGATGCATTTCCAACGATAAAGTCAAAGAAATCTGCCGCCTGACCCCCAGGAAAAGAGAGCGGATGAGGGTATGTCTACAGAATATATTAATTGATGAAAACTGGGCTGTCTGCACTCTCAAAGTGCATGTTGTTGCCAAATGTATTTCATATGCTGTAAACCTAGTTCATAGTTGGTAGTTTCCTTTAATGCCAAACAAACACATACCAATCGTTGGTTAGAAGGCGATCGCCGAATTCGTCCTCGCTTTCTCCCGTGTCGCTGGCTGTCGTGTCGTTTTCGTCGGTTTCGCTTGCATACGGTTCAAACTGATATGGCTCAATAGCTTCAGTTTCTTCTTCAATTTCGTTTTTGCTACCTGCCTCCACACTACAACCATCCGTTTCAATACATGCGTAATCTGTTGAATCGCTTAAGCCGCTGAAATCCGAGTCTGAATCCGAGCTAATGTCGCTATAAACTTGCTGTTCTATCCGCCATGTTTGTTTGTATCGGCATCACTATGTGACGTCACAGGAAAATGGACGGGTGCATATAACGATGGTTAAAATCAGGCACTTTGAAGTTTTTTTTAGGGATATTGCGTGATGGGTAAAATTTTGAAAAAAACTTCGAAAAATAAAATAAGCCACTGGGAACTGATTTTGAATGGTTTTAACCCTTCTGAAATTGTGATAATGTTCCCCTTTAATGTTGTTGATTCCCAGACTTGACCATCTTAAAAGGGCATAATCGACAAGAGAGGGAAAGAAAGCATGATTACCAGTGATGAGTGCAAGACTAGAAATAGTCTGTAAACCAAGATAGCGCTTGATCTAAACCCAAATTCTAAATTAGATTTTTCCGATTGGATTTTTCGTAAAAGCAACGGTAGAAGTTTGGATGGGAGAGTGAACCAGAGCCGTAAGAGGTACTGTTTTAGTTGAGTTAGCCATAACGAAGGGAGATGCTTCATATTGCAGCCAATATTTAAGAATTCTAATGTTGGTTGCCCAGTAGTAAAAACTTAAGTTTGGTAGTGCTAATCCTCCTGATGATTTGGGCCTCTAAAACATTTGTTTAAGTAAACTGTAAGTGTTTTTATTCTAAACAAAGTGTAATTTATGAAAGAAGGACTGAGGTAGAAAATGTGGTATACACTGGAACAAATACAAGTACATTAATTTTAACAGAGTTGACACGAGCTACTGTAAATAAATCAAGTAAGGACCAGCGATCAAAATCTCTCTGGATTCTGGACAACAGAAGAACAAAGTTGGCTTTTTAAAGCTCTGCAAGCGTATCTGTGACCTGGACAATCAAGTATTTGATATTTTGCATGGCAGAGTTGAATGGATAGTTGTGCACAGGATATTTCTTAGCAGCAGAATTTAAAGGAAATATATCACTTTTACCCAAGTTCAATTTGTAACCATAGACATGTCCAAAAGCTTGGAGAATACTTAAGGCAGCCGGGACCGAGACAGAGATCTCCGAGACATATTGAAGGAGGTCATCAGCATAGAAAGACAATTTCACCTGCACATTGTGTCTAAAAATGTCTGTGATAAGCGGGTTGGTACGAAGCGCTATAGACAGACGCTCAATGGCAAGGGCAAAAAGCAAAGGGCTCGGGGGGCAGCCCTTTGGCGACTCGACCGGAAAAGGAGTCAGATTCAAAGAAATCATAGCAGCATTTGGATTCACTTTTCTGATTCATTGTTCTGATCTGTAAAGTAGTTCAAGCGCAAACACACTGCAGGTAAGGTAGTGCAATTTAATGTTCACATTTTTAATATATCTTCTTTTTTATTGCAGTTGTATTTATCTTAATAATATTAACTAAAAACAACATGTATCCATGTATAGAACAAAAATATTAATACAACTAGAACAGTGGTTCTTAACCTTGTTGGAGGTACCGAACCCCACCAGTTTCATATGCGCATTCACCGAACCCTTCTTTAGTGAAAAATAAAATGTTTTTTTTTTTTCAAATTCAAGACAAAGTTATATTTTTTTGGTAACACTTTAGTATGGGGAACATATTCCAAGTAACAAAGACTTAATTTAGAGTTTTTTGGACACCAGGGGAACATAGAGTTATTTGGTTAGGGTTAGGGTTAGAGGGTTAGGGCCAGGGTTAGAGGGTCAGGGTTATAATAAGGACATGCCGAATAAGGCATTAATAAGTACTTAATAATGACTAATTAAGAGCCAATATGTTACTAATTTGCATGTTAATAAGCAACTAATTAATGGTGAATATGTTCCCCATACTAAAGTGTTACCATGTTTTTTTTACTGGTGCACAAAATGAACCGTGGATGAACATCACCTTGTTCAAACAACAAAACCAACACAGTGCATAAACTCACAACAAATTACACACCTGCAAATCAGTGTGACTTCTGCTGTTGCCGTATCCGTAATACGCCGATAGGGAGAAGTTTTTATTTATACGATGAGTCGGGTGTGTCTTGACCTCTGCCGAACCCCTGAGCCCGACTCACCGAACCCCTAGGGTTCCATCGAACCCAGGTTAAGAACCACTGAACTAGAATAACAATTCTGACAAGATGAAAATGTGAATGCAAAATTGTACTTCTCTAGCTGGAAAAGTGATTCCAATTTGTACATTAATTGGACAATTTTTCTAGTCAAGCTGGCTGGTGTACACATGCCTGGGCAATTTGTATTTAAATGTCTCGAAACTGCTAATAGGTTCTCATCGTTCTCTTAAAAGAGCCATTCTAAAGATTTGACTCATTCGCAAAGGCCACATGTCTAGTTAGCAGTGTTCACTCTTAACCTGGAAATGGAAGTCCCGCTTGGCGAACACCTTTATCAATCTTCACAACACAATAGAACATAAGAAAAATGCTAAACTGTAATACGTACAATACATAAATAAGACTTCACCTAAAACTTAGTTTCGGACAAAACCGTGAAAAATATGTATACATGTTTGAAAAACATTTTTTCAATACGCAATGTAGTGAAGCTGCGATATTTGAAGTTCGGACGTAGCGAGGGACAACTGTGATAAATTTGTTTACAGAAGACGCTGAGGCGGAACAAAAATAATTCCACCGTGATGGAACGGTTCTTTAATCACCAGAACGAAAGCCATATCTTTGACATACGGTCTGAAATCACTACCTAGTTAACTTATTTCACCCAGTTATCTATAAAAGCCCATTACATGTGCATTAATCAAGCATCTGTAAAGCTAAACAAGGTTTATAATGTATCTGTGGAAGTGTATGTGTGTGCTTGGGGTGTAATAGACTTGATGTATTGATATGTTTATTTCAATTTATTTCAGGACCTCATCCTGTGACTCTGACCCTGAAATCAATACCTTCATTTATGGTCCACCACCTTCAATCAATTCTGCACCCGTCTCTTTGCTACGATGAACTGCCTCTGACTGGAAACATGTAAGCAGAGGTCCACAGCTTTCTTTTCTCCTGTTGACTGCCTTATGTGTGTGTCTATGGGCAATGGGGGGAGGTAACTGCATGGTCACTCTATCCCAGGTTGGCTGTTGGTCTTCATCTTACTACTTCTATTGGTGTTTTTTTTCTTCTTTAAAGGGGAACATTATCACCAGACCTATGTAAGCGTCAATATATACCTTGATGTTGCAGAAAAAAGACCATATATTTTTTTGACCGATTTCCGAACTCTAAATGGGTGAATTTTGGCGAATTAAACGCCTTTCTATTATTCGCTCTCGGAGTGATGACGTCACGTTGTGACGTCACATCGGGAAGCAATCCGCCATTTTCTCACTTTCGTCGGTGTGTTGTCGGAGGGTGTAACAACACGAACAGGGACGGATTCAAGTTGCACCAGTGGTCCAAAGATGCGAAAGTGGCAAGAAATTGGACGACATTTGTTCAAAATACGAGGGTGTGGGGAAAGCCGACGAAATGGTCAGTCGTTTGTTCCGCACACTTTACCGACGAAAGCTATGCTACGACAGAGATGGCAAGAATGTGTGGATATCCTGCGACACTCAAAGCAGATGCATTTCCAACGATAAAGTCAAAGAAATCTGCCGCCAGACCCCCATTGAATCTGCCGGAGTGTGTGAGCTATTCAGGGACAAAGGACCTCGGTAGCACGGCAAGCAATGGCGGCAGTTTGTTCCCGCAGACGAGCGAGCTAAACCCCCTGGATGTCTTGGCTCACACCGTTCCTTATGCCACCGAAGATGATCAAGAGAAGAATATCGACCCTAGCTTCCCTGGCCTGCTGACATCAACTCGAAAACTGGACAGATCAGCTTTCAGGAAAAGTGAGCGGATGAGGGTATGTCTACAGAATATATTAATTGATGAAAACTTTATTCATTACTCGCGGTTTTACGTAAATTATTATACATAAACTGTGTTTACCAATAATTTAGCTTAAAAACATTTATTTTTTTCAATCATTCGAGTACATTCGGGTAATCTTGTGTAATGCAGTATTTTGTGTCTATTTAGGTATGGTTAACCTGAGTGCTGAAATCGTGGAAAAATATATGTTCTTAGCGCGCCTGAAATGGGCTGTCTGCACTCTCAAAGTGCATGTTGTTGCCAAATGCATTTCATATGCTGTAAACCTAGTTCATAGTTGTTAGTAATTATCTTATCAGACAGTGTTAAGCCGCTGAAATCCGAGTCTGAATCCGAGCTAATGTCGCTATATCTTGCTGTTCTATCCGCCATGTTTGTATGTATTGGCATCACTGTGTGACGTCACAGGAAAATGGACGGGTGTATATAACGATGGTTAAAATCAGGCACTTTGAAGCTTTTTTTAGGGATATTGTGTGATGGGCAAAATTTTGACAAAAACTTCGAAAAATAAAATAAGCCACTGGGAACTGATTTTTGATGGTTTTAACCCTTCTGAAATTGTGATAATGTTCCCCTTTAAAATCCTTGTCTGTCACCCTCTTGCAAGCCCTCCTCGTGAATGGCAGCTATATCGTTCAAATGCATGCTGAAAAAAAGCATACGACGATTGGCGGGTAAGGGAAAAAGCACGATTTTGACAAATGCAAACTGCCCTTTGTTCTGTCATGAGCGCCCCACCGACAATGTATGTAACATCTCTTTGCCACCTATCTCTGTCGCCTGTACTATCTAAAAGAGTATTTTTCTATTCTACCACCCATGTATTTGGGTTGAAAATTTGACTTGCGACAGCATTGGACCCCTGCGTCACAGCAGAAGTGCTATCCCGACAGCTCTGTGCTCTGCCATTCATCAATATCGGGATGTACTCGCACATGCACATGTTTTAAAATGGTTCCACTTTTGAGTGTTTACATTTCAGGGCCGTCACAAGGTTAATTTTGAGCCTGGCTGCAAAGGATGGGTACCTTTCACATTTGAACCAATATTTTACCAAGTTTCAGTACCTGGGAATTGATACCGGTACTCCAATGGTGGGCCGTCACGACCAGCAAGGCCTTCTCTGCTTGCCTAACATATATCATGATCATAAATTGATAAAAAAAAACAAAAAACGTTTTCACTTTCTATAAACATATATAAAATATTCATTATATTCTCTTCTTCTTCTTTACCCTGCTCAGTGGCCTTGTGGTTAGAGCAGTGGTTCTTAACCTTATTGGAGGTACCGAACCCCACCAGTTTCATATGTGCATTCACCGAACCCTTCTTTAGTGAAAAATATATATGTATATATTTTTTCAAATTCAAGACAAAGTTATGTCTTTTTACTGCTGCACAAAATGAACAATGCATGAACATCACCTTGTTCAAAGAACAAAACCAACACAGTGCATGATCTCACAACAAATTACACACCTGCAAATCAGTCTGACTTCTGCTGTTGCGTAATCCATAATAGGTCAATAGGGAGAAGTTTTTATTTACACGATGAGTAGGGTGTGTCTTGACCTCCGCGGCAGAGGCTCCACCGAATCCCTGAGGCAGACTCACCGAACCCCTAGGGTTCGATCGAACCCAGGTTAAGAACCACTGGGTTAGAGTGTCCGCCCCAAAGTGCCTACCAAAGACTATAAAAATGGGACCTGTTATCATCCACTCAGCATCAAGGGTTGTAATTCGGGGTTAAATCACCAAAATGATTCTCGAGCGCGGCCACCGCTGCTGCTCACTGCTCCCCTCACCTCCCAGGGGGTGGAACAAGGGGATGGGTCGAATGCGGAGGGTAATTTTACCCCACCTCGTGTGTGTGTGTGACTATCAGGGGTACTTTAACTTTTTAACTTGTCATATTAGGCTCTAGTGTAGCTGTTTTTACATTAGAGCAGACCTGGGCATTCTGCGGCCCGCGGGCCACATCCGGCCCTTTGTGCGTCCCTGTCCGGCCCGCGTGAGGCCAATCATAAATTACAAAATAAATTAAAAAAAGTATCTATGTCGAGTGTGCAATACAACGGTGCTGCTTTTGTTTTGAAAAGCGTTATTTGTATTACTTCCGTGTGGACGTATGCGCGTGAGTGAATGTGAACAGCGGCAATCACAAATTACAAAATAAAGTTGAAAAAACATCTATGTCGTGTGTGCAATACAACTGTGCTGCTTTTATTTTGAAAAGTGTTATGGACGTATGTCCGTGTGTAACCTGTGAGTGAAGGTGCACAGCGACAAGTGATGCACGGTTACTTCCGAGACGCTAAAAAGAGAAAAGTTGATGACGAATGGCGTGTTTTCAACAAGACATGGACTGCCAAGCAACGTTCCCTCTAAGGTGCGCGCCTGCACAATTGCGCACTGCTCAAGCGTCCTTTGCGCACAGCAATTATATGCCGCGCACCAAATCAAATCCCATCTGAATTCTAAACAAAATAAACATATTTATTCTGTGTAATTTTGCAATGCAACTCTGAGTGACAGTGACAACAAGCGGCCCTAACGGTGTTCGTCAACACCGTTCAATTATTGTAACGTCTAGGGATTATATCGATCACTTTATTGAGTAAAACTGTTTATATTCGGCCATAACCACACCAAAAACATGAGTAAAACACTTCTATCTCGAAAAACTAGTAATTTTCTGCCGTACAAACCAGGCCAAAACCAACTTGTCATCTGTCACCAACACGCATACCACTAAGCCACTGGTGCGTTTATGGCCACACAAAAAGTCGGACAACTCAAACACCACACAAAGTTACACTATGACTCCTCAGTCATACGTGTGCTTATTCTACTGTCATTTATTATTAATGTTAATTTATTGATATTAATCATGGAATGCTGTTACTAGAGAAAGTTACAGGAATGCGCACTTCATCCTATGCTTACATTTCATTGTGCAACATGAGGATGTTTAAGGGGAACTAAATGTGATCTCTGAAAGGGCTACAAATGATTTCCAAAGCAGTGCTTTTGGTATAAAGTTAAGTTAGGTTAAATGAAAGTATTATTATTATTATTATTTATCTTACGGTATATATCAAAATCATTAATTGAAATATTGTCGATGTGGCCCTCCAGCAGTGCTCGGGTTGCTCATGCGGCCCCCGGTAAAAATTAATTGCCCACCCCTGCATTAGAGCTTTTATCCAATCATAATTCAGCTAGCTTGTTGCCAGCGCTGTTCGAAATGTGCCGAAGCCCTTCTGAATCAACAATGCGGCGGCCTGTGCAGTGTAGGTTAACAGGGCACATACAGTTGATAGACAGTGGGCCTCGTAGGTTGCCACGCGTTGAACGTGACATTAACGCATCCTGTGATTGGATACCTACTTGTGAGTTGCAAGAATGGGAAGTGTAATGCAAATCAACAGAGCTGCACCAGCGCCACACTTGGCTGGCAGATAAGTCTGATACCTCCTCGCTTTTTTAACTCACAATGGCCGAAGAAGAGCAAAACATTGATTAGATTGCAGATATATACTTGCAATGCCATTTTCAAGAGGGACATTTCAAGAGAAGCTAGATCTTATGAGACAAGGTCAGCCGACCCCTGTCCTAATCGGTGAAAAGGTTTGTCCGCCACTGCCAGTCGAATCTACCAACAATGAGCGGTTCCCCTCATTCAAGTGTGTTTCTGTATAGTATTTCTCCAGCCGTGTTGTAGTAGGTTCTATACACACACACACTTACAAACACATCCCAACTACGGTCGTAGTGCAAGTGCCATTAATAACAAAACATTAATAACAAAATAAATCAGAGATTACTCTCTAGGTACCCAGTTCTTGAGTAGTTTTTTTCTCTCTGATGACTTACTCTTAAGATCATGACAAATGCAACAAAACTGTCATGGTTGGTTACACCATCCCGTGCCTTATTTTGAGTTTGTTAGTGTTCTCCTTTGTGTAGTGTTTTAGTTCCTGTCCTGCGCTTTTGGTGGCACTTTCTGTTGTGCTTGTGTTTTTCCGTAACCGCTTCAATCTTTCTCTGAGCACCGATCCACGCTTTTTGTTAGCGATTAAGTTTATTTAAGTTGAGTCGCGACATTGTTGATTAATCTTTCTATGCTGAGCTCTTGTACGGATATACTTTGTGGGCGCCTTCTGCTCCACATTCTTTGTAAGTGTTTTTGCTGTGTTCCAGCATTCCGTTTTTTTTTTTAATAGCCTGTCCAATGTAGTTTTGTTTCCGTGCATAGCTTCCGCTATGCTTTCAAAGCACTTCGTAGCTCTCGCCTTTTGTTTGCTAATTTTTTAAATACCTTTTTCAACTACACGCTGCCTTCTCGATCTTCTGCTTATTTTAAAATCACTATGTGGGGGGTGGGGAGGGGGGGGTGTGTGGCCTGCGGACCTGCAGCAAAGCGGGGTGTGCCAGAACCGGCTTCGAGATCAGCGACAGGTGCGTAGATGGCCCAGCTGAGCGCGTTTATCTAATCACCTGTCGCTCTGTTAAAGGCAGCAGCCGGGAAGGAGAAAGGGGGTTGATAATGGAGAGCGAGCACGAGCGAGAGCGAGATCGAGACCTTGCAAATTGCTGAAAAGCACAAAAAGACTTTGCACAACCCTGAAAATAAATCATTGTTGTATCATGGAAGAGCCTGGCATGTCGGTGATTGGTGGTCCAAAGAACCCGGAGGTGCAAGACCTCTACACACCACAACCTTTGTTGTCTCACACGACGCGTCCCTGACAGAAAAGTCTGTTAATATACAGTTGCCATCTCATTTGTGAACTAAATAAAACTTACATCAGGTATGGAATGTCTACATACGTCCGTCAGTCTACCCCAGAGCAGCTGTGGCTATGCAAGTAGCTTACCACCACCAGGTGTGAATGAATGATGGCTTCTCACTTCTCTGTGAAGCGCTTTGAGTGTCTAGAAAAGCGCTATATAAATCTAAGTCATTATTATTATTATTATTACATATTGAGTTATGTTACAGGTCCAACTGAAAAAGTCCAATAAAGAGACTTATGATGAATTAGCACAGGTAAGTACACTCCGGTCAATATTTGGCATGAGCGAACAGTATGCGTACCGAACCAATACAAGTACATACATTGTAATTAGTCTGGTGAAATACCTTAGGCTATGTGTACACTAAGCCGGATAACCCCTTAAACGAGTAATTATTTAGCCTAAGCCCTGTTTCAGCCACACTAAACCAACATTTAAGGTCCTCCTCCTTGGACAAATTTTTACACGGGTAAGTGCGCTGTGTATTTCTTGAATCTCGGGCACTTAGCTTTGTATGGACTCAGTGATCGTTTACAAACTGAGTTCAGAGAGGAAGTGATGCCAGAAAGACCGCGCCCCACACAGGAAGTGATGTCAGAAAGAACGCGCCACAGCCAGCTTCATAATAAAGCGGTTTCGTAACTCGAAGCTAACCACTGGAAATATGAAGGCCAGTCATCCAGACATGCCCGTGTTTCTCCTTCTTCTACATGTACAGACGCTTGTGGAAATCACACATGAATACCTTAAGAGAAAGGGATTGCAGCTATTTGGGATACAACACTTCTCAGACGGCAAGATAACTTTCCAATATCCAGGTCAGCTGTGATTCTACTTAGCGAAAAACTTTTTCCATTTGTCGAAGGAGAGTCAACGAGAATGCTAGCTCCCGTGGGTGTGACAAAAAAGGTAGCGTGTGCTTTGTATTACCTGGCCATCGAGTAAAAACTATGGAATACATTGAATGCATTTGGACTGGCAAAGCAGACTGTATCAGTTATTGTCCGCCATGTATGTCGCGGACTCGACGTCTAGGTCCAGAGTATATAAAGTCACCAAAAAGGAATGGACAATGAAGGTGAAGGCAAAAGAGTGAGGAGTGACCTGACCAGATATCTAGATCTAGATCCCTATTAGTCTTATACCAGAGTTTGATGTCTTGCTGTTCCTGTAGCTGCCATAACTATTGCCACACACAGCTAAACAGCCATTTAGCCAGGGCACCTCCATTTAACAAAAGCAGTGGTGGGAGAAAAGCCACAAGGGTTTATGCTTCTTAAAAGCATGCATGAACTGGCAGTATTACTCAAACAGTCTTTTGCCTGCACTGGATTTATTAGCCAATTTCCACTACCATTGTCTTTCACTTCAATCTCAGAAGTGAGGGTGCAGGATATAGGACTCCTGTGCTTGCACCAGGAACTCAATAGATATTCATGAACATTCGCGTATTTAGAGAAGGAAATAACTTAATACCGACAGTGTCGATGGAATAATAGCCATTTCCTGCCTGACTTGCAGCCCCTCCGAAAATAAGATTGCGTTGGCCGTCATTTTTCTTGTCTGCTGGGTGTTTCCACACTGAGGTCTATGGCTTTGGCTGCTATGCGCCCTGCATTAGCAATGAGCCACATATATAGATAGGTGGAAGAGAGAGGGTGCTGGAGTGAGACAGAGAGTGAGAGCGCGTACGTGTGACTTAGCGAGATAGGCTGACTTCAAGGACCGGAGATTGAAGGAAGACAAGGAGGCAAAGTGCCTTCTGTCCGATTTGCTATGAATAAAAATAGAGGTTAAACAGAGAACAAAAACAGTGTGTGTTATTTTTTTACAACACAAATTTTCCGTGCCACATCCTTCCATGGATTGTCAAAGTAACGGGGAGAAGATGTCACGGTGACCACAGGTTGCAGAGAGGGGAGGCGATGTGCACCAGCTGTTTGATTGTAACGTGTATCTTGGTTATTGTTTTCATTACCAAATTTGGAGGTGTTGAAATTCCATCCATCCATCCATTTTTTACCGCGTATCCCTGGAGCCTATCTCAGCTACAATCGGGCGGAAGGCGGGGTACACCCTGGACAAGTCGCCACCTCATCGCAGGGCCAACACAGATAGACAGACAACATTCACACTCACATTCACACACTAGGGCCAATTTAGTGTTGCCAATCAACCTATCCCCAGGTGCATGTCTTTGGAGGTGGGAGGAAGCCGGAGTACCCGGAGGGAACCCACACAGTCACGGGGAGAACATGCAAACTCCACACAGAAAGATCCCGAGCCCGGATTGAACCCAGGACTACTCTGGACCTTCGTATTGTAAGGCAGACGCACTAACCCCTCTGCCACCGTGATGCTAGGTGTTGAAATTGCCATGTAAAATTGCTTGTTTAAACCTGCTCAGTGGCCTTGTGGTTAGGGTGTCCGCCCTAAGATCGGTAGGTTGTGAGTTCATTAGTTAGGCCGAGTCATACCAAGGACTATAGACATGGGACCCATTACCGCCCTGCTTGGCACTCAGCATCAAAGGTTGGAATTGGGGGTGAAATCACCAAAATGATTCCTGCTCGCTGCTCCCCTCACCTCCCAGGGGGTGGAACAAGGGGATGCAGAGGGTAATTTCACCACACCTAGTGTGTGTGTGACTATCAGTGGTACTTTAACTTTAATGTTAAAGCTTGTTTATGGCAAATCCAAGGAAAATTAGCATGGAGCTAGCACATTTTTATAACTGGAGCCTTGTTGTATTGTTGAGCACAATCTTCTTGGTTTGGAAATTGGAACATTACCTACAGCAGGGGTCGGCAACCCGCGGCTCCGGAGCCGCATGCGGCTCTTTGATCACTCTGATGCGGCTCAGCTGCATACTTGTCAACCCCCCCGATTTTTCCGAGAGGTTTCCGGATTTCAGTTCCTCTCCCGGAAATCTCCCGGGGCAAACATTCTCCGATTTTCACCCGGACAACAATATTGAGGGCGTGCCGTGATGGAACTGCCTTTAACGTCCTCTACAACATGTCGTCGCGTCTGCTTTTACACCATGCTATCTGCGTGCCAGTCCGGTCACAAGTAGTATGCGGCCTCTGCTTACACACGTAAGTGACTGCAAGGCATACTTGGTCAACATTATACACCCCCGTTACCACCAACCCCCCCCTCAACCGACGCACGGAGGGGGGGGGGGTTGGTGGTAGCGGGGGGTGTATAATGTAGCCCGGAAGAGTTAGGGATGCATGGGATTCTGGGTATTTGTTCTGTTGTGTTTATGTTGTGTTACAGTGCGGATGTTCTCCCGAAATGTGTTTGTCATTCTTGTTTGGTGTGGGTTCACAGTGTGGCGCATATTAGTAAGAGTGTTAAAGTTGTTTAAACGGGCACCCTCAGTGTGACCTGTATGGCTTTTGAACAAGTATGCCTTGCAGTCACTTATAAGTGTCTGCAGAAGCCGCATACAACATGTGACTGGGCTGGCAAGCTGTTAGTACATGTTGTAGTGGGCGCTAAAGGCAGTGCCATCATAGCACGCCCTTATTATTGTTGTTTGGGTGACAATCTGCAGACATTCGAGAGAATAGTTGCCCTGAAATTCGGGAGTCTCCCGGAAAAATTGGGAGGGTTGGCAAGTGTGATGCTGTCAAGCGGCATTCATATAAAACTCGCGGGCTGCACTAACATTACATTTTCATATTAAGGTGCGGGCCGCGTGTCTGAGACCCTTAGTTTGTACATAGCACAAAGCAAAAAAAAACTTTGTATGCAGTGTTATTTCATTTTAAATTTCAAAAGAGTTTTGTTGCTCCCATTGTTTTCTTTATTTTGTGAAACGGGTCAAAATTGCTCTTTGAGTGGTAAAGGTTGCCGACCCCTGACCTACAGGTAGTCGGGCTTGAGCCGGTGCTGAGTCTGCAACCGGACATGACGTCGCCTGCAACAAAGGTATCGAAATATGACAACATTTTATTTTACGTGGGTCGGTACCTATAAAAGTATCACAATCGGTACCCATCAGTAGATGTTTCCGTGTCATGATCGTTCTTAAGCACATATAGCACACATTTTGAATCTCCAATTAACATAACATTCATGTTTTTCAAAGGCAGGAGGAAACACTAGAAAAAAAACAATGTATGTGTAGGAGAGTCAAACTATAAATGAAGAGCCTTCTGACCAGAATGTCACCAAGCAGCTCATAATAGTTATTTAAATGGAACATATTTCATTCATAGCATTTTTAAGATTGATTACCTCAGGATGGGATGGCCATGCAATGATGTTCTCCAAGGAGAAAAGTGAAACAAAAGAGAAAAAGAAGATAGAAGAGTGACTTTAATGGAAACTCGACCCACAAGACAAAGGGATCTTTCAAACTATTCCTTACCATTACTCGACCTGTCGCGTTACCCCACCACTGCTCTTATAAATTAACCATCTCACAGCAGAGTGCAATCCTCTCTCCTCTTCACAATTAGGTTTGTGCTCTTTGTGAGGACGCCTTATCTCGTTGCTTTTTACCCTGGCCTTCATCGGTCCACACATATATCACCATTTTCCTTTGCTTGCCATTTTGGCTCAGACCTTCATCCTCACAAGTGCACAACATTCATCTTGAGTTGCAGAGTTTCTCTTTAACAGGATAGTGGTACAAATTCACTCTGTGGAGAAAATTATTGTGACAAAACGCTTTTTTGTGTGTGGAAACTGGAATGCATTGCAAACAAGCTGCCGTAATTTGTAGCATTACCTTATTCCTATAGATATATATGTATATATCGAGGATTTCACTTCCGATTCCACTTCCGGCTCAGATTCCTTGCTTTGATTCTTAATTCTTTTAAGAGGCAGGGTCAAAAATGTAATAACAATTTCTCACATGGCTATTCCCAACCAGTATATAAATATCCATCATTTGAACTTACATGTTAAATGTTATTAAGCTTATTTCCACAGGAATACACTGTCATAAAAAAACACTTTATTCGGGAAAACCTCATAAAAATACATTTAAAGGGGAACATTATCACGATTTCAGAATGGTTACAACCATTAAAAATCAGTTCCCAGTGGCTTATTATATTTTTAGAAAGTTTTTTTCAAAATTTTACCCATCACGCAATATCCCTAAAAAAACCTTCAAAGTGCCTGATTTTAACCATCGTTATAAACACCCGTCCATTTTCCTGTGACGTCCCATAGTGAAGCCAACACAAACAAACATGGCGGAAAGAACAGCAAGCTATAGCGACATTAGCTCGGATTCAGACTCGGATTTCAGCGACTTAAGCGATTCAACAGATTACGAATGTATTGAAACGGATGGTTGTAGTGTGGAGGCAGGTAGTGAAAACGAAATTGAAGAAGAAACTGAAGCTATTGAGCCATATCGGTTTGAACCGTATGCAAGCGAAACCGCCGAAAACGACACGACAGCCAGCGACACGGGAGAAAGCGAGGACGAATTCGGCGATCGCCTTCTAACCAACGAATGGTATGTGTTTGTTTGGCATTAAAGGAAACCAACAACTATGAACTAGGTTTGCAGCATATGAAATACATTTGGCAACAACATGCACTTTGAGAGTGCAGACAGCCCATTTTTCATCAATTAATATATTCTGTAGATATACCCTCATCCGCGCTCTTTTCCTGAAAGCTGATCTGTCCAGTTTTGGAGTTGATGTCAGCAGGCCAGGGAAGCTAGGGTCGATAGGGGGTTTAGCTCGCTTGTCTGCGGGAACAAACTGCCGCCATTGCTTGCCGTGCTAGCGAGGTCCTTTGTCCCTGAATTGCTCACACACTCCGGCAGATTCAATGGGGGTCTGGCGGCAGATTTCTTTGACTTTATCGTTGGAAATGCATCTGCTTTGAGTGTCGCAGGATATCCACACATTCTTGCCATCTCTGTCGTAGCATAGCTTTCGTCGGTAAAGTGTGCGGAACAAATGTCCAATTTCTTGCCACTTTTGCATCTTTGGGCCACTGGTGCAATTTGAATCCGTCGCTGTTCGTGTTGTTACACCCTCCGACAACACACCGACGAGGCATGATGTCTCCAAGGTACGGAAAACAGTCGAAAAAAACGGAAAATAACAGAGCTGATTTGACACGGTGTTTGAGAAAATGGCGGATTGCTTGCCGATGTGACGTCACAACGTGACGTCATCGCTCCGAGAGCAAATAATAGAAAGGCGTTTAATTCGCCAAAATTCCGCCATTTAGAATTCGGAAATCGGTTAAAAAAATATATGGTCTTTTTTCTGCAACATCAAGGTATATATTGACGCTTACATAGGTCTGGTGATAATGTTCCCCTTTAAACATATTATGTTGATTATATGTCAGATATGCGGATGTTCTGATCAGGGTTTCATGCCCATTCCAATCAACCATGAAGGAGCTGATACCGATCACATGTGGTAATTGTAAACGTTTTAAATATATTTATGGTGAGTGCTATTGACATTGTAATAGTATCAACACAACTATTTAAACTTTTTCGTTGTTTTTTTAGTTATTTAATAAAACAAAGTCAATAGTACAGAATAATTATACAAAATTAAAAAAAAACTACTATCTTTTAATCATTTAAATAAAACCAGCATACATGCCTTATTCCCTGAGTTTGTAACATTAACAAAAACGAAAACGAAAAAAAAAAAGATTCGGGAAAAATGAAAATATTGATCTAATTACACTAGTATTGTTCATATACTGATACTTCCCTTGGTACCAACACTGCCAATTTATGGATCGATCCGTCTTCCCCTAATGTGTGTGCCTGCCAGTGGTCGCTAAACAGCAACAGACGAGCGCAACAGTTGCTGTTGTATTATATTCTCTTTAACTCTTATTAATCTATTTGTTAATTTCCTGTTAATAACGGCTTATTTTTCGCTATAACGTGCTTCCATCTACACTTTTCAATTTCTACTAATCCCTTATTTATTCTGTTGTTTCAAGCTAGTTTAGCATCTAGCTTAATGATTAGCTTGCATAAATGTGCTTGCTGTTTCTTTTTGTGTAACATGTATAGCCTCACCCTACAATCACCCAGTGATAATGGTACTGTGAAAAATGTACTTTGTTTCTTCGGGGAGCGTCTCCACACGGCAGAATGATCATCGGAAATAAGAATCAACGTTTATAAGTTTGGAGGGTTCTGGGAGAATCACAATGTAAGTCATGGTTCCCATCGATGCCCAACCCTACCTATTCCACACCTCTTGAAGGAGTTTCAATAAATGTGGAGTCTGTTGAAATGTTTGTGAATCAGGGTGAACGTGCGCCAGTGCTCCAAACAATTACACAAGGCGACTCAGTAAAGAATCTGGGTATTATCTTCGACCGAACTCTCTCGTTTGAGTCACACATTAAGAGTGTTACTAAAACGGCCTTCTTTCATCTCCGTAATATCGCTAAAATCCGTTCCATTTTGTCCACTAGTGAAGCTGAGATCATTATTCATGCGTTCGTTACGTCTCGTCTCGATTACGGTAACATATTATTTTCGGGTCTCCCTATGTCTAGCATTAAAAGATTACAGTTGGTACAAAATGCGGCTGCTAGACTTTTGACAAGAACAAGAAGGTTTGATCATATTACGCCTATACTGGCTCACCTGCACTGGCTTCCTGTGCACTTAAGATGTGACTTTAAGGTTTTACTACTTACGTATAAAATACTACACGGTCTAGCTCCATCCTATCTTGCCGATTATATTGTGCCATATGTCCCGGCAAGAAATCTGCGTTCAAAGAACTCTGGCTTATTAGTGATTCCCAGAGCCCAAAAAAAGTCTGTGGGCTATGGAGCGTTTTCTATTCGGGCTCCAGTACTATGGAATGCCCTCCCGGTAACAGTTAGAGATGCTACCTCAGTAGAAGCATTTAAGTCCCATCTTAAAACTCATTTGTATACTCTAGCCTTTAAATAGCCCCCCTTTTTTAGACCAGTTGATCTGCCGTTTCTTTTCCTTTCTCCTCTGCTCCCCCCATCCCTTGTGGAGGGGGAGACACACAGGTCCGGTGGCCATGGATGAAGTGCTGGCTGTCCAGAGTCGGGACCCGGGGTGGACCGCTCGCCTGTGTATCGGTTGGGAACATCTCTGCGCTGCTGACCCGTCTCCGCTCGGGATGGTTTCCTGCTGGCCCCACTATGGACTGGACTCTTACTATTATGTTGGATCCACTATGGACTCGACTCTCACAATATTATGTAAGACCCACTCGACATCCATTGCATTCGGTCTCCCCTAGAGGGGGGGGGGGTTACCCACATATGCAGTCCTCTCCAAGGTTTCTCATAGTCATTCACATCGACGTCCCACTGGGGTGAGTTTTTCCTTGCCCTTATGTGGGCTCTGTACCGAGGATGTCATTGTGGCTTGTGCAGCCCTTTGAGACACTTGTGATTTAGGGCTATATAAATAAACATTGATTGAGTGATTGATTGATCTGATCAGTTAAGTTTATTACACTGCGCCTCCCTTGGCATGATTGTTGTAAGTGGTTGATCAGGGCCAGACACTGTTGGTTATTAAATGACTGTCATTCTAACGGTATTCATCAGTTCATGATAACCACCACCTTTTGTCATAACGTAGAAATACAGAGGGTACAGTCCAACAACTCAAAACAATCTACAAAGTCAAAACCCACGGCACACTTGCCACGTAAATGATAACCTCGCACAATATAAATGAACAGAGGGATTTGAGATTACAACAATGTCAGGAAAATGAGGGAAGTGTTGGTATTTGCAAATTAGCCGAAGCGTGAATGTTCATTAAAATGTTTATATAAGGGAAATCACACCCAAGCTGGGTACAGGTCTAATTGCCGTTATGGATAAGCCCTAAGTCACAACCTAAAACAATAATTACATGGTTGGTGTTTATAATGCTTCTCCACCAAAGTCTGCATTCACTACATCCCTACTGCATGTAGTTGTCTTGCAATATTTGAACATGTTACATTTGCCAGATGCATAAAAGCTGGTGATTTTACGTTATTCAAAAGATGGTTTCGTACAGTGGTTTCCTGGTGTAGACAGAGTAGTTCCAGTCAAGATTGACCCCAAGCTGCAGAGACGGCAGTCGGAATGCAGGTACAAAAAGTATATTTAATGACTGAAAATGAAAAGCTAGTGTAGCTAGGGAGTGCACAACACAGAACAGGACAATGATCCAGCCTTGTCCAGAGGACCTTTCTTTCTTCATCCCTAATTTCGATCACAACAACCAAAAATACTCTCCATTTATACAATTTTAACAAGGTGAATAACAAAAAGAAAATTGTCATGATCCGTGGTCCGGATCATGTTTTGTGTTTTCTGTTTGTTTTGGACCCCTTTAGTTCCTGTTTGTGCACCTCCTGAGTTTGTTACCATGGCTACTTATTATTTACACCTGCCTCTTGTGTTCGGGACGCTCACCTGTTTTAATCAAGAGACATTATTTAAGCTTTGCCAGTCAGTCGGTCTGGCTTCTTTGTTTGCTTCATGCTCTCGTCACGTACGTTTTGCTTGTCTCCTAGCCTATGCTAAGTTTAATTTCGAGTGCGATTGGCACCTTGTTCCGTCGGTTGGTTTTCTGTTTTTGTACCTCTTTGAGTGTTTTTTTGAGAATTAAATCATGTTCCTACCTGCAAGTCCTGTCCGGAGTTGTCCGTTTGCATCCCGGGAAAACGAACCGCGCATTAAGCCGCAACCAAACCGTGACAGAAAATAACCTGATGTGTGCCTGAAAAGGAGCTAATAATATGGTTTAATTTATATATAGGTAAACATCTGCTGTTTATTGTGCGAATGTATTAACACTAACTTTTTACTTTATTTATGTAAAATACATAATGGACGTTATACATTTGTAATGTTTATTTAATGTTTATATTTACGGTCTTACTAACATAAATGAAGGAAGAAGTGTAAAGAAATAAAACTGAAGGAGGAAAATAATTGAAAAAAAAGGAACATCAATGCTCGACAAAACTTCTGGAGCTTCTATTTCTTCATGCTGTTAACGATCTGTCTAGCTGCACATGCTGTAAACAAGTAGCAAGCGCAGAATTTATTGACAGTGCAGTGGAAAAGCAGATGTGTTAAATTTGCAATTTAGTAAAAAGAGTCTCAAAGAAATACAACCAGTGCAGGAACTTTCTGACGAAACATCGGAATTTCGACGTCCGGCCCCTGAGCCCTTGGACTCTTGAAACTGTAGCCCACTTCATTGTGTAATTGAATAGCCCTGACATACATAGTTGAACTTGAACAAGATATCATATTTAGTGCAGACTAACAGCATAATTTGTTTCGCCCTGTGATTTTACATATTTGAAGATGATTCCCCAAGAGCAGCAACATTTGAAATACATTTTTGTTTAAATTTTACCAGACACATTTGGTATATTTGCACACAGTATCGGTATCGGATTGATGTCTTCGATACCAGCCTGAATTTTAATCTGTATCAGATTAGAAAGGAAATCAGAGGCCAGAGGAGACTTGGCAGGAAATGAAAGACGAACAGGAAGTGGAAATAAGAAAATAACACTATGCAACGGAAAAAAAATACACATCCAAAAACTGTCTTGAAGTGTCATGACAATATGCACAGTGATTGACTGGCTAACAGTCCAGGTTGTAGTCTGCCACTTGCCTACATGGCCACACTCCCTTTGTGCAAGAGCCAGTTAGGATACGGCTTAGTTTCAACCAATTTAGTGTCTCCCCTTAACACTGGCCACCATCGATTGAGAAAGGCTGCTGGAATTAACTCTCATAGGAAAAGAATGTACAGATCATTGTGTAAATGTTAAGTTTACCATATGAACTTTCTCTCGTTTTAGTTCCTAGGAAACAACATTTTCTGGGACAGTTTGTTTTAAACAAGTAGGAGCAGCACTGGCAGACACAATGCTGTTGGTTAATTAATTCTATCCCAGATACCTCAGAGACATTGTCCGTGTGAGCTTGTCACACACCAGGACAGAAACCTGAGCAGATTGCACCACTACTTTGTATTCCAAATTAATTGGCCTCTGAAGATCGCCCTTCGCACCTCACTTCATGCACACTTTCCTTGCCTCAATTAAAAGACTGGACCTCGCATACTGTTCAGTGCACTCTTCTCGTTTACACTGACCTCCAGGTCCCGTTGTCGACAAAACTAAACCCGGCCTTGACATCTTAGTACAGCAGGTATTTGGGTGTGAGGTATTAGTTGGAGGGTGCATTAATTAGATGGCCTTAAAAGATGACTGATACTACAAATTTTGCATGTATGTCTCTGTAGATAGTGGATTTGTCTGCACCGCCCTGAGCTCTGGTGTGCATAATGATCCTTCACTCAGTTGTTCCACACAACTACTACTACTGTTGGTATGCAAGAGCTGTATAACTATATATATATATATCTATATATATATCTATATATATATATATATATATATATATAAAAATAAAATAAAAATATATATATGTATGTACAGAACTTTCCTACAGAATATAATATATATATATATATAATACATAATATATATAATATATATATATAAAAAAAATATATATATATATATATATATATATATATATATATATATATATATATATATATAAAATATATATATATATATGTATGTACAGAACTTTCCTACAGAAGGTCTTATCTTTGTCCATGTGATGTCAGATGAAACAAAAATTGAGCTGTTTGGCCACAATACACCATGCCCAACATCAAGCATGGTGGTGGTAGTATTATGCTCTGGGCCTGTTTTGCTGCAAATGGAACTGGTGCTTTACAGAGAGTACATGGGACAATGAAAAGGGAGGATTACATCCAAGTTCCTCAGGACAACCTAAAATTCTCAGCCCGTAGGTTGGGTCTTGGGCGCAGTTGGGTGTTCCAACAGGACAATGACCCCAAACACACGTCAAAGGTGGTAAAGGAATGGCTACATCAGGCTAGAATTAAGGTTTTAGAATGGCTTTCCCAAAGACCTGACTTAAACGTATGGACAATGCTGAAGAAACAAGTCCATGTCAGAAAACCAACACATTTAGCTGAACTGCACCAATTTTGTCAAGAAGCTTGCCCGAAGCTTGTGGGTGGCTACCAAAAGCGCCTTATTGCAGTGAAACTTTCCAAGGGACAGGTAACCAAATATAAACATTGATGTATGTGTCAGGTTTGTCACTGACAGTTTAGTTATGTTTTGTTTTTTCCTCTGTGTTTGTTTTTATTTCCTGTCAGCACTCTTATTTTGGTTCCTTTTCCTGCACGTCTCCCTGGGCGCTTGTTTCCCTCACCTGTCCCTGATTGGCAGTCTGGCACGCCTGCTGGCAATTGCCAATCAGGCCACTATTTATACCTGCCTCTCCCTTCAGTCAGCGCTGGAGTATTGTCGCTGTATGCTGTATGCTGTGGACTACGAGCTGTATGCTGAATCCTGTATGCTGTGAGCTGTTCCCTGGTTCCTGGTTCCTGATTCCTGTTCCTGTTTGCTGTTTCTTGTCTCCTGGTTTGTGTTTTACCTGCATTTTTGGACATTAAAATCATGTTTCCTTGCATCCAGCCTGCCGTCTCTGCATCTTGGGGTTCGTCACCACCAGTACTTGACAGTATGTATACTTTTGACCAGTGACGTGCGGTCACTAGAGGCAGGTGAGGTGGGGCCTCACCTGCCATCATGGAAAGAAAAAAAATGTAAAAAGAAAAAAAAAAATTAAATTGTTATATGTATCCAGTGATTATACTATAAAGTTATTTTCCATTTAATTTCACCAGTTTTAGATTATTTTTATTCAAAATCGCTGAATTTTCACATTTGCCGTTCAAATACTGAGAAGAGACGGTGTGGTGAACAGCAGCCAGTTGAGGCACGTCACTCAGTTGTGCCTCAACATGGATTGCGCAATGACTCGGCTAACTGCTGGCCTGCTGTGCAGTGAGACCATATTGCTATATGAACTATATTATACATTTCCATAGTTTAGTTAGCTGAGGTATATAATGTACAGTGTATTTTGTCAACAACTGTATGTGTGACGTATTTCTTGTGCTGAGCGATCATAAAACGGCTGCAAAAGACGCACTGGCTGAGGCTCCAGTAATCCCGCCTCCTGCACCACCACCATAGAATTGTTATATCAACTAAAGCCCACACTTAAACTTTCCACGTGCAAGATTGAATCTATTTAAAAAAGTTATTTCATAAGAAGCCAAAAAGTGCAAAAACAATAATGTTCGTGTTGGAGGAGTTGTGAATGACTGCAGGGCCACAACATTAGGTACACCTGCAGACTGCAGGTGTACCTAATTCACAACTCCTCCAACACGAACATTATTGTTTTGCACTTTTTGGCTTCTTATTAAATAACTTTTGTAACCTATTTTCATGGGCTTTTCTCTTTGTGCTGTTAAGTTCCTGTTATGCGCTGTTATACAGTATATGCCTTGAGCTCTTATTTTGAAGGCGCTAAGAGCGGAAGTGATGACACGGAGTGGAGCGTAGGTTTTTGAAAGAACGTAAATAAAGTGGTCCTCGTGTAAACTGGAGCCTCCGTGTTTGTTATTTTGTAGTTTCATACAGTATAGGCGACATTTATAAACCCTCGGTTACACTTTTTTAAATAGATTCACTCTTGCACGTGGAAAGTTTAAGTGAGGGCTTTAGTTGTGGACTTCATTTATAAGTAAAGGTAAGACCATACTAACGTTTTTTTTTATTAAATGTGCTTTTTTGTGTGCTACAGTTTGTATGTGTAAAGTTAAAGTTAAGTTAAAGACCAATGATTGTCACACACACACTAGGTGTAATGAAATTTGTCGTCTGCATTTGACCCATCCCCTTGATCACCCCCTGGGAGGTGAGGGGAGCAGTAGGCAGCAGCGGCGCCGCGCCCGGGAATCATTTTTGGTGATTTAACCCCCAATTCCAACCCTTGATGCTGAGTGCCAAGCAGGGAAGAATGCTGGTATGAGCTTTTAAACATAACCCGTTAACTGCTGCCAATCAAATGTTGAATAAGATACTCTTTAGGGTTCATATGTTTGTAAATCTGACTGTGATGAAGTCAGTGCTTCACCAGCCATCAACCTCACCGCACGTCACTGATATATATATATATATATATATATATATATATATATATATATATAGAGAGAGAGAGAGAGAGAGAGAGAGAGAGAGAGAGAGAGAGTGTACACACACACACACACACACACACACACACACACACACACACACACACATTCACAATCTGAACCATTATGGGGCATTAAAGGTCTATGAGAAGCAAGGGGTAAGTTTTAGAGTACAACTTGTGATTATACTGCTCTTCATCCCAGAATGCAATCTATTAAAGAAAACCCAATAGAACAAAACGATGACAATAACAAACATTTCGACTGCTGCTGCGTACATCCAAGGTCTACTTTTGATACTTTATACCACAACCTTCCCTGTAAACTTGTGAAAATGATTCCCGCCTTGAAGTAAAAATAGTAGAAGGGTGTTGACGGTTGACATATTTATTTATGAGAGTTTAGAAGTTTGGAGGGGAAGTAGAAAATGTAGGATGAATCTATTTATTGAACAAAGGACAGCAAAACACCATAACAAACATCAGGCGAAGAAACACTCCCGAGCCAAGATATTTCAGTCAGAAGAGATCAGAAAATGTTCTCCAAGGAGAATTACCCCTGCGGACGACAAATGCCAAAACAACTCTGACACACAAAGAATGGAGGAAAATGTGAGGGAACAGACGGAACAACAATTATTTATGTAAATAATGTGCCATTGCTGCTTATAATTAGTAGGGAAATTAAGCAGAAGAGAAAAGTGTGTGGGGGGGAAAACACCTCGCATGTCACCCAACTAATTTTCCTCATGCAAATTAACAATCAAAATTGTAAATGGAAATTGTGTTGTTTGTGTTGGAAGGAGAAAGAAGGAGAGCACGGAGAGATGCTCAGCTTTTTTCCCTCCGTCTTTTTGTGTTTGGAATTCATTAGCTGTTGAGGAAACCGCAGGCAGATGTTGTTTGACACAAAGGGTAAAAGGCATATTGTGAACAGGAGAAGAGAAGAAGGGTTGTTGTTTTGGGCAGAATTGTTTCAAATACAACTTTGATACAAAAGAGCAGATGGACAACCACACAGTGACATATTGACGGTTTATCACTCTTTTTTAAAAACTTTTTATTTGCAAACAGTAATGCAGTGAAGGAGACAGGTGCTGCACGCTATCTCGTCCACAGGTGTCAAATTATAGATGCACTTAATGTATTCTTTCCATTTTGACAGAAAACAATACATGTACTGCATGAAATGCATGTCTTTAAAACTTTAATTTTATCTAATAATGTAACAAATATTATAAAATATTCCAAAAATGTTTTGTTAAAATGAAAATACTTAAATATCTGCTTGAATTATGATTTCGAAGCAAATTGTCCAACACTGTAAAAATAAATGCTGAATATTATAATTACACAATTGCCTATGCATTTAATTAAATTAAATGTTTTGCCGTTAGAATTTTACCGTTAGAAAACAATGTGTTACGTAGCGTGCACAATCCAGCATGTCATCTGCCGGCACGGCCGCTAGAAGCGCCCCGGGACACGCCCCTGCTCGCTCTGCACGCATCGCGACCTCGCGCCTACAAGGCTGCAGGCAATCGTCAATCCGCGCACCTGGGTCTGATGAGTGCAGGCAGCAAAAAGACCAGCGGACCTGAAGATCCAGTGCCGGAACGTAGTTCACTCTTGCAGCAAGCATCCCGTCTCTGGCTTCCCTCCCGCGTACCTGCTCTCTCTCTGTGCCTTCCCTGTTCCCGTGTTTTATGTCCTTTGAGTTTCCCGCAGTGCTTCCCCTGTTTCCCGTGATCGAACTGTGTGCCTCGACTTCCTTCTGGATTCCGGACTCCCTCCCTCGATCCTCGACCCCTGCTTGGACACGGACCTCGTTGCTTCTCTCCAGCCCCCGACCGCTTGCCTGCCCACGCAATGCCTTCTCGCCTTGCCCCTTTGGTCTGACGAAGGATTCATCCAACACGCACATACAACAAACATTCTACACATTGTCTTGCACCTTTCACTTAGAGTAGCATACACATCCCACCAATTCATCAGTGTCAATAAACCTATTGAACTGATTCCAGCCGTTGTGTCATCTCGTTCCCCCACGGTACGTAACACAATGTACACAGTTAAATATTGTATTACGGTAAAAGTCTGGCAACTGAACTGCCAATTTTTGATCCTAAAATCTACAGATTTTTTAATTAAAAAAAAAAAAATAATAATAATAATGAATGCATTTGCATTTGTTTAATAATATCATGAGGCAAATCCTTAAACACATTTATATTCATATCAAGATTCAAGATGCTTTATTGTTGTCCATTCTTTAACATGTACAAGACACATAAGAACTGAAATTTCATTTTCGGTTACAAGGGGGACAAGGCAGGACCACCAACGGATCAGCCACTTACAGCGCTCCTTAAAAAAGGTGGGAAAAAGGTGACATTAGGAAAGGGGGAAGAGTAAAAAAAGAATCAGTCTAAGGCTGGACCCTCAGGGGTGGGGGTCCAGACTGAGTCCAAGGAAAAAACCTCACATAGCATAGCACACATAAACATGATACATGTAATCACAACAACTCGCAACGGGGGGGGGGGGGGCCGGCTGCCGCTATAAAGCGCTACTCAGCCGTCCACAACCCCGAAGAGGAATTAAGCAGTGGTGAAGGCGTTGATTGGGGGAGGGGCGGGTGCGTGCATGTATGCCCAATTAACTTGGGTGAGATGTTGAAATGTTTTTGTGGACTGGGGCCGATCTCAAAGTTCGACACCAGGTGTTATTGAAAAAAAGGAAGGTCAAAAGCGTCCATCGTTGAGGAGTCCTCGGGGGAGTTTTTCAGAACAGCCTGTAACTGATAGCGTTAAGGCTATTCGAGGGAGTCAAATCGTAGATTAAGATGTTGTTTTCTTCGAGCAGTCAAAACAATGACATTCCAGCTCTGTGTCCGTGCTGGTTCTCTCGAATTCAATTTAATTCTTCCTTCTCAGCAAGCTACTCCATGATGAGATCCATTTTGCGATTCAAATCAGAAATCGCCACAGTCTGTGTTCCCACAGCCCGACCCAATCCTTCCATTGCGATGAACAGCCGTTGGGCTCCTTGAGTGGCTGCCATCGTCTTCCGAATTTGACGATACACCAGAGCAATGCCAAGCCCAATCAGCGATCACGGTTCCAAATAGGTAGATGTCTTCCACGTCCTCGATGGAAAGGACTGAAAGGCACATGATTCTCCATTTATCCCAGGAGTCTCTCACATACCCTGCAGCAATGGTTCCATCAGGGCAGCTAGACTCCCTCGAACCTCTTTTCCTTGTCGAAAAGACTTTGTCATTTGCGTCGAGAGTCCACCTGATCATATCCATGTTTGATGTTTAGATTTGAGGACAGCGCAAAGAAAGAGGCTTCAAAAAAGTTCAGACAGGACAAGGACACAAAGAATATGTATTCGCTTTTACAAGCAGCTTTGTGAGGTGGAGCCATAATTGCAATGTGGCCTTAAATCAAAACAAGTTTGACACCGCTGATTCGAGTATTTTACTTTTGATCGTAAATCTATTTTATTCAAATCGAGTCGTTGGAATTAAAAATGATCCAACCTGTGTGAGATTTATGTTTGAACACTGAGTTTGGTCCCATTACACCTGCAAGTCTCAGGGTGCAAACGCTGCAACTGCATAAGGTGTAACAGGATGTTATACCAATGTTACACAATTATCCTCTCTTTGCAGGTAGGAGCAGTGTATATAATCTACAGTATGTGTAAATGGCATATTTTAGCAAGCCATTTAACACCACACTGGTTGTACTTTGACAAGGTGTGGGTGCGTGACTTTGTGTTGGTGTTAATAAGATAGGCAATGTTTTAGTTTATCCTCTTGGAGGTGCACAGCAGAACAGACATTTGAAGCAGCTATCTCTAATTAATTACTAAAACAACAAAATCAGTGTTTTGATTCTCTTCTGTGGTTGGCCACGCATTGTGGACATGCACACGTGTACAAGACAGCTATGATTGACAGGCGTTAAAGCCATTAAAATTTTCTCCAGCTCGAGCTTAATTTGTACTTGTAACAAATATAGACATTGAATTGGTAAATCTGTTCTGTTAAACTACCGGTGGTAACACAAAAAGCTGTTCTTTCAAGGTCTTCTTGTTATATTTTTTGGGTTGACAAATGTCACTTTGAGCAAGTTGCAAATAGCACCTTTCAGAAATAAATATTATACTCAAACTCTCTGCAAAAAAAAATGTCTAAACTAAGTATTCAGGCACATGATAAAAAAAATAAAACAATGCTATGCGCATTATTTGCCTTGAAATTTGTGTGAAGTCCTCAAAGTAAATGGTAAATGGGTTATACTTGTATAGTGCTTTTTTACCTTCAAGGTACTCAAAGCGCTTTGACACTATTTCCACATTCACCCATTCACACACACATTCACACACTGATGGCGGGAGCTGCCATAAAAAGGCCCTAACCACGACCCATCAGAAGCAAGGGTGAAGTGTCTTGCTCAAGGACATAACGAATGTGACGAGGTTGGTAGAAGGTGGGGATTGAACCAGGGACCCTCAGATTGCTGGCACGGCCACTCTCCCAACCGCGCCACACTGTCCTCAGTAAATTACAATACCGCAATTTTTCGGGTTATGAGCGACTACTTGTTTCACCACATTTTGAACCCTATGTTTCAGCAACTAAATTAAGGGATATTCGGGTTTCACAAGCTTCACATGCCACCAATGCATTGAGCCTCATCACATCAGACCAATGATGCGATGCTTTGTAGGATTCTCAATGCCAAATTGAAGACACCGGCGGGCCATAGTTTGTAAAGCCCTGCTGTAAATGTATTTTCTGTATTACAAAAAATTTTTCAAAATTTTTCTAAGAACATAAAATACATATTTGGGGTAAAAATGTGATACCAGGCTGCTGCTATGGGGTTTCCAAGCCGCTTAGTGTGCATGCGAACTTACCATTTTAGTGCACTGCGCCCAGTCTTGAGTACACTGAATAAGGCAGTGGCGAGTATTTCCTGTCTTTTTAAAAGGGAGCTGCACTTTTTTTTTAAATACATTTTGCTTATCGTTCACAATCAATATTAGAGCCCAAACACACGTCCAAAAACACTTGCAAGATGCGGCTAATGGGAGTCACTGTTGTAGCCTTCAAAGCTTTCTAAAACAACTTCGAAACCCTCCTCAACATTTTGTATACACACTGCACACACTCATATATACATATATATATATATATATATATATATATATATATATCAGTGACGTGCGGTGAGGTTGATGGCTGGTGAGGCACTGACTTCATCACAGTCAGATTTACACACATATAAACCCTAAAGAGCATCTTATTCACCATTTGATTGGCAGCAGTTAACGGGTTATGTTTAAAAGCTCATACCAGCATTCTTCCCTGCTTGGCACTCAGCATCAAGGGTTGGAATTGGGGGTTAAATCACCAAAAATTATTCCCGGGCGCGGCGCCGCTGCTGCCCACTGCTCCCCTCACCTCCCAGGGGGTGATCAAGGGATGGGTCAAATGCAGAGGACATATTTCACCACACCTAGTGTGTGTGTGACAATCATTGGTACTTTAACTAAACTTTAACTTTACACATACAAACTGTAGCACACAAAAAAAGCACATTTAATTAAAAAAACGTTATTATGGTCTTACCTTTACTTATAAGTGCGGGAACAGTGGTGTTGGTGTTGGAGGACTTGTGAATGAATGAAATATGAAATCCGTGCTGCAGTCTGCAGGTGTACCTAATGTTGTGTCCCTGCAGTCGTTCGCGGCTCCTCCGGCGCGAGCATTGTTGTTTTTGCACTTTTTGGCTTCTTGTTAAGTGACTTTTTTTGGGTGGATTCGGTCTTGCACGTGGAGGGTTTGGGTGTGGGCTTTGGTTGGTGTGGCGCTTTCGTCGGGGGGTGCATTCTGCGGCGAGGGTGCATTAACCGGCACCAGGAGGCGGGATTACTGCGAGCCTCACATAGTGCGTCTTCGCAGCAGTTTTATGATTGCTCAGCACAAGAAATACGTTACACACATACAGTTGTTGACAAAATACACTGTACATTATATACCTCAGCTAACTAAACTATGGATATGTATAATATAATTCATATAGCAATACGGTCTCACTGCACAGCAGGCCAGCAGTTAGCCGAGTCCGCAATCCATGGTGAGGCACAACTGAGTGACGTGCCTCAACTGGCTGCTGATCACCGCACCGTCTCTTCTCAGTATTTGAACGGCAAATGTGAAAATTCAGCGATTTTGAATAAACATAATCTAAAACTGGTGAAGTTAAATGGAAAATAACTTTATAGTATAATCACTGAATACATATAACCATTTAATTAATTTGTTTTCTTTTTACATTTTTTTTTCTTTCCATGATGGCAGGTGAGGCCCCGCCTCCAGTGACCGCACGTCACTGATATATATATATATATATATATGTATATATATATATATATGTATATATATCCATCCATTCTCTACTGCTTGTTTGCGGGGGGTGCTGGAGCCTATCCCCGCTGCACACGGGCGGAAAGCGGCGTACACCATGGTAGCAGACACCTTCATAACATTATGTAATATGTTAATTTTTTACGGTATCATTTTAAGCATTACCGGAACTTGTTTTGCATTTATTTCCGTTCCCATAGCAACGCACTTCCCACTTTTGGCAACAAATGTGTGTTCCTACTTCCGGAAACAAATGCGTGTGTGTATTGTAACCATAGCAGACTTGGTAACAGACAACAAAGATGGCTATTTTTAGACAAATGAGGATTCACAACCTTATCTTTGTGAAGTTGAATATACAGAGGATGAACTGCTGGTTATAGAAGCGAGGACGAAGACAGAGTGAAACGTTGGAGCAGACAGAAGCCGAGAGAGTGAGGTCGGTGTGACTTGGTCACGCTGCAAAGGTGGAACTTTGAGCCAAGTTATGGCGACATAAATGTAGTGCATAACCACAATCAACTGGAAACAATGTCCCCGTCCAGCTGGACCAAACAGACAACTGACCATCAAGTAAGTCACTATAATATTGACCATCATACATGCAGCACTTCATGCTTGTTAGTACAACTACATACACTGCCGAGCTAGCTGGGTACAAACAAACATGAAATGTGGGCTAATACTTTACAGGTACTGTAATATAATTGTTAATGTTTCTCAGTCAGTACAGATTGGTGTCTTATTGTATTGTGTTATGTATTACAAACGCAAAAGCCATTCAGGTGCTGGTGCAAAAACTAGGCTTACGGCTAATATATTAGCATGCCGTCGCAAGGCGATGTGTTACTACGTTAGATCAACAGTATCTCAGTGTTTGCTCTTACAATGACAGTGTGGCTATAGCTTGGTTATTATACAAGTTAAGGAACGTAAATTAAGTATTGTTGGCATTTTTTGGATCAGAGCTCAGAGCCTATACGTTGGAGTTTAACCCGGAGGACGAGAGGGTAGTTTCCCTCCGCCTCCAGGTGGGGGGGGGGGGGGGGGGGGGGACGGGTCCTGACTTTTGTTTGTGCTTATGCACCAACAGCAGTTCAGAGTACCTACCCATTTGGGAGTCCCTAGAGCAGACCTGGGCAAATTAAGGTCCGGGGGCCACATGCGGCCCGTTCAGCTTTTCAATCGGGCCCGCCGGACATTCCCAAATTATTTTTTTCGATCTTTAAGATGGAAACTGTAGCTGCCATTAATGATGTGCAGTGATGTTTTCAAATAACCATAAGTCTTGAACTATAAAAAGTATTTCAATGGTTGGAATCTGCACTTTTGCATGATATACTAGTTACCATGGTAATCTAATTAGTTACTATGGTAATCTAAGTCACAGCAGCTCAGACGTGGCACCAAGCAGTGTGGGTGGGGAGCGTTTCCACAGAGTGTTTCCAGAGTGGCCAGTCTGAAATGCGGGTGTCAGGGACAGACACGGAAGGAGATTTTTACAACTAAGTTCTAAAGCTTAGTGATGTATCAGATGTATCAGATTGTTGGTGGGGTTTTTTTTTACCCTTCGTGTTCATATTTCGCTGTGTTTGTTGCATTTTTGTTGCGTTTTGCTTAATTGTAAAATATGTCGATCGAGAGGGGGTGTGACGTTCATATGTTGTCAATATTCAGTGTTTTATCGTTCATAGAAAAATTGAAAATTCCATTTTTTTTTGAAGGCGGTCTGTCATCACGTTTTTAGCATTCAATCAGACATTATTGTGAGGTTTTGCATTAATGTTCCTAAAAATAGATATACCGGCCCCCAGACACATTTTTTTCTCTAAATTTGGCCCCCGAGTCAAAATAATTGCCCAGGCCTGCCCTAGAGGGAGTACTGTTGAGTACTGTTCCCTTGTTCTGCTGGGTGACTATGCATTTGGGTCCAATATTCAGTTACTCCCCATCATAATATACATTATACATAACTAGAATTTAATTCAGTAGAGTACAAAACTTTTTCGTTTTGGTGTTGATCATTATTGGTCTGGAGCCTAGGATGCAGATATGACATGTGAGGTGCAGAATTTTTTTTAATTTATTAACATTAATAAAGAAATGGTGTAACAGGGAAGTGCACAGGAAACACAAGGGAAGCTATGTAGCATGGAAGCATATGTACCAAAATGACACGAAGTGGAAAACAATGTGCTCCGACAGAAAATAGTACAGAAACTGAGGGAAAAATAAAGTCCAAACTGTCATGTGATATCATTACTTCTAACTCTGACAGACTGCTGACCTGTTAATAAAATTATAAAAAGGGGCAGCCATCATATTGATGTTTGTTTGTTCATTGGTTTGTAGGTTTGCTGCCTCTTTCCTGGTTAATGAAAGATGTCAAATAGGGGGTCATTATGATTCATCATTGATGCCATAGTGCAGTGTTTTTCAACCACTGTGCCGCGGCACACTAGTGTGCTGTGAGATATTCTCTGGTGTGCCGTGGGAAATTATGCAACTTCACCTAATTGTTCCAAAAAATATTTTTTGCAAATCTATAATTATAATAATGTGCCGTTGTCTAGTGCCTGTGCTGTGTAGAGCTTGGCAGGGTAACCATGTAATACTCCATACCAGTAGGTGGCAGCAGGTAGTTCATTGCTTTGTAGAAGTCGGAACGCGTCGTTTGTCGTGATCCCAATATGGGAGACAGCGTGCAGGTAAAAAGGTATGTAACGCTTAAACCAGAAATTAACAAAAGGCAAGTCCCGCTAGGAAAAGGCACTGAAGCATAGGGATGGCTATGCAAAACAAAAGTAAAACTAAACTGGCTACAAAGTAAACAAAAACAGAATGCTGGACGACAGCAAAAATTTACAGCGTGTGGAGTATGACATGACAATCAACAATGTCCCCACAAAGAAGGATAGCGTACGCACAACTTAAATAGTCTTGATTGCGAAGACAAAACAGGTGCTGTCATGTCTTTTGATCATGTTTTGTTTGGCTATGTTCTGTTGGTTTTTGAACTCTTTTAGTTCCTGTTTTCACTCCCTTGCTTTGTCACCATGACGGCCATTAGTTTCACCTGTTTCACGTGTTGGACTCATGCACCTGTTTTCAATCACCACATGACTATTTAAGCCTGTCATTTTCTGTTGGTCGTCGTGGCGTCATCACTCTGGTTATGTATCACTCTGCTGCAGGCCATGTTTACTGCTTCATGCCATGTTTACTGCTTCATGCCATTTCATAGTTCATGCTGCTCTGCTCTTTTCTTTCCAAGTAAGTTTTGGTTTATTCATGTAACGTTTAGCGAGACTTTTGTTACATGTCCATAGTTTTGCCTTTGTGGTAGTTTTTGTTTCTTAGCCAAGTTTGTTCTCCGCCTTGTGTGCGCCTTTTGTTTGCACTTTTTATAGATAAATGAAACCATATGCATTTACCTTCACGCCATATCCGGTCCCTTTCTATTGCATCTCGGGAAAACAATCCATGCAGTTTACTGCACCATAGTCCACGTCCTGACAGGTGCGGGCAATAGCACTCAAAGGAAGGCGTGAAGCTGCTACAGGAGAACACCAACAAAACAGGAAAAGTCACCAAAATAACAGCACAAGACAGGAACTAAATCACTACACACAGGAAACAACAACAAACTCAAAATAAGGCACGACAACCTGGTGAAGTCTCATTTTTTAACCTTTTCTGCTGGTGGTGTGCCTCTATATTTTTTTTTTATGAAAAAAAGGTGCCTTGGCTTAAAAAAGGTTGAAAAACACTGCCATAGTCAAAATAAATTATTCTATATGCTCTCTTTGTCCATATCCATGCAAAAAATCGAATGGGTTCTTCTTTGACTCATGCATTCAATGCAAAAAGACTAAATATGACTTAGACTTCCTTTTTGTCATGACTTGGTCTTGGGTGTTAGCTTTTCCGGGATGCAACGGAAAGTTGGCTCGGGCGAGACGGGAATGTAAGTACATTTTTATTTAAAGACTATATCTACAAAAAAAGGAAGTAAACAAAAGGCGCACACAATGGCGGAGAACAAACTATGAAACCAAAAGACTATAAACATGGAGCAAAAACTTACTTTGGCATGGGACATGAAGCAGGATCTAAAAGGATGAAGAGTGTGTAGAGCATAATTGTGGGATGTCGTCAGAACGACAAACTGAAAACAATGAACTTAAATACTATAGACATGATTAGTGAAAGCAGGTGCGTGACTCAAAACGTGAAACAGGTGCGTGACGTGACAGGTGAAAACTAATGGTTGCTATGGTGACAAACAAGAGTGCATAATGAGTCCAAACGTGGAACAGGTGAAACTAATGGGTAACCATGGAAACAAGACAAGGGAGTGAAAAGCCAGAAACTAAAGAGTCAATAACTAAACAAAACATGACTACAACAAAACATGATTACACAGACATGACACTTTTATTGTCATTCAAATTTGAACTTTACAGTACAGAAAAGAACATCATTCCGTTGCATTATCTCATGGTAGTGCAGGATAAAAAAGCAATAAGGTGCAGATATAATCAAATAGATTACTGTACAGATAAATATATTGCACTTTTGCATATTCACCCACGTTTATGGATGCATGTTGTATTGTCTTTATATTCCAGCGAGTTAATCCATTTTTAGAGAGAATTGAGGGGATTATTTTAATGCGTTCAAGAGTCTTACGGCCTGAGGGAAGAAGCTGTTACAGAACCTGGAGGTTCTGCTACGGAGGCTGCGGAACCTCTTTCTAGAGTCCAGCAGTGAAAACAGTCCTTGGTGGGGGTGGGAGGAGTCTCTGCAGACTTTCTGAGCTCTGGTCAGGCAGCGGCTTTTTTGCGATCTCCTGGATAGGAGGAAGAGGAGTCCTGATGATGTTTTCCGCAGTCCTCACCACTCTCTGCAGAGACTTCCAGCCTGAGGCACTGCAGGCTCCAGTCCAGACAGAGATGCTGTTGGTCAGCAGGCTCTCTATAGTGCCTCTGTAGAATGTGGTGAGAATGTGCTCTTTTCATCCGACGAAAAAAGTGCATGCGCTGCTGAGCTCTTTTTACAAGAGCTCCGGTGTGTAGGGAGCTAAGAGTGGAGTAGTTAGTAATGCACAGTATTGTAGTTTCTAGTGCACCAATTTTGCATCGCAGTCCTTTGCATTGGATGGCTTTGAAAAACAGTCGGTTCTAATGTTTTGTACAATTTCTCTGCAAATTCTCCCTAGAACATATTGACCTGTATGATGTTGGATCATGTACCGCCATTAGATGTGCTGAGGGGCTGACACGTTTATCAGACACCAGCTCAGTGAGAGGTGGTGCTTGCTATGAAGCTCGTGTCAATGGAAGTGTGATAAGTGTGAAAGTGTGACTACACACGTCTCCTGTCTGCTCGTCTTCTTCTTCACCCAACATCAACACGCACATGCACGCGCACACGCATGCACACACACACACACACAGACAAACGCACACACACACACACACACACACACAAAGTGAGCAACCTTTCTTTGCCTCCTCTCTGTCGTCAGTTTTTAAAAGAAGTCGGATCAAACAAAGTTAGAAAATGCCTGTCTGGCGTTCATCTGACAGCCCTGCATCCTGAACCCTTTTAAAAGAGCGTTCTGAGGGGAAAAAAGGCAGAGAAAATAGGACATGTTTCATACAATTTATGCAGCGTTAATTTTCCAGCCCCCGCACTGACTGTTTACAGAGTCCTGCACATCTCAAACCTCCCTCTCTTGTTCTCAAACTACAATCCTTCCTTCACTTCTTTTTATTTATTTATTTTCTTTCACTCCCACCCCCCTGCACTTTTTTGTGGTTTATGTTATTCCGATTTTTTCCCCGGTCTTTTTTGTGTCACTAGTGAGGATGCTCTCCCTTGGGGTGGCTAAATTTACATCTCTCCATATGACAAACACAAACAAAGAAGCAAATAAATCAAATGTGAAGGAGAGAGAACGAGGGGGGGCAGAGAGAAGCTGTGAATGTTTGTCAGTTTCAGAAGATATACTTTATGGAAAATAAACAAAAAATATCCATGGTTTACGTATTTTCCCACCATGCTGTTTAACTTGCCAATACTGCATTGTAAAAGTGCATTGGACAATACTTTAAAGATCAAACAAATAGTGATTAATACCATATAATTTAAAAAACGATATATTGTATAATTTCCTCTCAAGTTCAAGCTCTGGTGGAATCTGTCATGTGTAGGCCCTAGTGTTGTCCCGATACCAATATTTTAGTACCGGTACCGGTACCAAAATTATTTCAATACTTTTCGGTACTTTTCTAAATAAAAGGAACCACAAAAAAAATTGCGTTATTGGCTTTATTTTAACAAAAAAATCTTAGGATACATTTAACATATGTTTCTTATTGCAATTTAGTCCTTAAATAAAATAGTGAACATACTACACAACTTGTCTTTTATTAGTAAGTAAACAAACAAAGACTCCTAATTAGTCTGTTGACATATGCAGTAACATATTGTGTCAGTTATCATTATATCATTTTGTCAATATTATTAAGGACCAGTGGTAGAAAATTAATTATTCATCGACTTGTTCATTTACTGTTAATATCTGCTTACTTTCTCTTTTAACATGTTCTATCTACACTTCTGTTAAAATGTAATAATCACTTATTCTTCTGTTGTTTGATACTTTACATTAGTTTTGGATGACCACAAATGTGGGTATCAATCCGATACCAAGTCGTTACAGGATCATACATTGGTCATATTCAAAGTCCTCATGTGTCCAGGGACATATTTCCTGAGTTTATAAACATAATATTAATGTTAAAAAAATGAAAGAAGATGTTGTGATGTAATCATAGTAGTATCGACTAGATACGTGCCTGTACTTGATATCATTACAGTGGATGTCAGGTGTAGATCCACTAATGGCGTTTGTTTACATTTTGACGTCGGTGAGTTACGGTGTGTAGTGAAGCATGTTTAGCTATTCCTCGTCCTGCAGGGATGATACTTGTAAGAAACTTATTTTATTTGTCGCCATGGAGGTGAGGATTAGTGATTTAGAAGCAGCTAAAACATTGCCGACGGCGGATGGATGCTAGCCGCTAGCTAGCTAGCCATATCTTAAAGCATCTCTTCCTGAGGGCGTTTCAGTGTTATAACCTTTATTGTTAGTTTTTAAGCCAAAATGCGTCCGTTCTCCCGTTTTTGTCCACACACTGTGTCTGCTTGTAAGTACTCCGTGATTATGTGCTACCGAACATGCTCGTCTGCTCGTAAAACCAGCAATGACTCGACCGGTACGTTTCAGAGGCGGTATAGTACCGATTATGATTCATTAATATCGCGGTACTATACTAATACCGGTATACCGTACAACCCTAGTTGGCCCATAGAATTACAAAATAGCTAGTGTTTAATACACAAATCATACTGTGATACAATGATGGTTTGCATTGGCGTTGTTAGGCCTATTTTAGGGGGGCTCAAGCCCCCCTAAAATATTCTTAAGCCCCCCTAAATAATTTGGTGTTTTTTGGTTTTTTACAAATACATGCCGACATAGTCATTATAAAGTGGCCCGAATATGAGTTTAAATAGATAATCATATAACCTGTTATTATTCACTCAGTTTCCCCTCACTTCGTAGCGTAAGGTAGAGAGCCCCTTTAGTGCGTCGGTATCCAATCCATTCCACTTGTTCATATAGAAAATGCCCACATCACTCAAATTCCAGTCCGCATTTTCTCTGCGACCTTGCTTGCGGTCCTGCAGGTGTACGAAGCACATTATCTTCCTTTACAATGAATGAAGCTGCACGAAACCTTGTGTGTGCAATTGTAAATCATTTAGTGTTTAAGTTTTGTGTTTCTTGTAGAATCTAAATAAAGTAATGTACATTAGCCTATTGTTAAAATAATGAAAAAAACATCATTAAATATATTTGTTTTATTGTATTGTTACATTAATAGCTGTTGTATTATTATAGGGTGGCTTGTTAAACATTTCATAGGATTTTCAGAGGGAGGAAAAACCAAGACATTTAATATAACATGTAAAATGAATAAATACATAAAAAGAACAAGAAAAAAAATGGTTAAAAGCCATCGTCCCGGGGAGCATTTCATTTCGTCCCGTGCATTTAAAAATAAATAAAAATAATACAAATGAATATTTTCTAAGTCTTTGTTTGCCGTTTGTGAAGTTTTGTGCTTGCGCGTAACGTTCGCTCGCATCCTGTGCATCTCCTGGGGGTTAAGCCCCCCCTGTCCTTAAAAGCTAGTGACGCCCCTGATGGTTTAATCAATTAAGAAGAAGAAATGCAAGAAAGCATTTAGGTTTTCAGCACCGAAGGCTTGGAATAACCTACAATCGAATATTAAACTTCAAACCCTAGTTACGTTGAATGAGTTTAAAGCTTCTGTGAAAGGACTGCAGTCTACCTTGTCTGTATGCACATGTGTCATGTGAGCAAGTTTTAATGTGGTAAATGTGATGTTTTATGTATTTGTTTACTGTTTTTAATGTAACCTTGCTGCTGCCCTTTTGGCCAGGTCTCCCTTGGAAAATATATCTTTGATCTCAATGGGATTTTACCTGGTTAAATAAAGGCTAATAATAAAATTATTTTGAGGTAAACAGATCCGGAATTATTTGTAGACCTTACAATTAACAATGTTTAATTATATAATGTTTTATTATTAATATTCTAAATAAATGAAGAAATATTTTGTTTAATTAACCATGATTTGCTGACAGCCCACACATGCTCATTAAAGAAACACGTTTCTATGCAGGATGCAGTGCACTTGTACATCACTGCAAAGTACTACAACAAACATTTTAAATATGCAGTAAAGTAATCCCTCGTTTATCATCGCTAATTGTTCCCAGACATTTCCACAATAAATGAATTTCCGCGAAGTAGGAATTAATATTCCATCCATCCATCTTCTTCCGCTTATCCGAGGTCGGGTCGCGGGGGCAGCAGCCTAAGCAGGGAAGCCCAGACTTCCCTCTCCCCAGCCACTTCGTCCAGCTCCTCCCGGGGGATCCCGAGGCGTTCCCAGGCCAGCCGGGAGACATAGTCTTCCCAACGTGTCCTGGGTCTTCCCCGTGGCCTACTACCGGTCGGACGTGCCCTAAACACCTCCCGAGGGAGGCGATCGGGTGGCATCCTGACCAGATGCCCGAACCACCTCATCTGGCTCCTCTCGATGTGGAGGAGCAGCGGCTTTACTTTGAGCTCCCCCCGGATGACAGAGCTTTTCACCCTATCTCTAAGGGAGAGCCCTGCCACCCGGCGGAGGAAACTCATTTCGGCCGCTTGTACACGTGATCTTGTCCTTTCGGTCACAACCCAAAGCTCATGACCATAGGTGAGGAAGGGAACGTAGATCGACCGGTAAATTGAGAGCTTTGCATTCCGGCTCAGCTCCTTCTTCACCACAATGGATCGATACAGCGTCCGCATTACTGAAGATGCCGCACCGATCCGCCTGTCGATCTCACGATCCACTCTTCCCTCACTCGTGAACAAGACTCCGAGGTACTTGAACTCCTCCACTTGGGGCAGGGTCTCCTCCCCAACCCGAAGATGGCATTCCACCCTTTTCCGGGCGAGAACCATGGACTCGGACTTGGAGGTGCTGATTCTCATCCCAGTTGCTTCACACTCGGCTGCGAACCGATCCAGTGAGAGCTGAAGATCCTGGCCAGATGAAGCCATCAGGACCACATCATCTGCAAAAAGCAGAGACCTAATCCTGCAGCCACCAAACCGGATCCCCTCAACGCCTTGACTGCGCCTAGAAGTTCTGTCCATAAAAGTTATGAACAGAATCGGTGACAAAGGGCAGCCTTGGCGGAGTCCAACCCTCACTGGAAACGTGTCCGACTTACTGCTCTGACACTGATCATACAGGGAGCGGACCGCCAAAATCAGACAGTCCGATACCCCATACTCTCTGAACACTCCCCACAGGACTTCCCGAGGGACACGGTCGAATGCCTTCTCCAAGTCCACAAAGCACATGTAGACTGGTTGGGCAAACTCCCATGCACCCTCAAGGACCCTGCCGAGAGTATAGAGCTGGTCCACAGTTCCACGACCAGGACGAAAACCACACTGTTCCTCCTGAATCCGAGGTTCGACTATCCGGCGTAGCCTCCTCTCCAGTACACCTGAATAGACCTTACCGGGAAGGCTGAGGAGTGTGATCCTACGATAGTTAGAACACACCCTCCGGTTCCCCTTCTTAAAGAGAGGAACCACCACCCCGGTCTGCCAATCCAGAGGTACCGCCCCCAATGTCCACGCGATGCTGCAGAGTCTTGTCAACCAAGACAGCCCCACAGCATCCAGAGCCTTAAGGAACTCCGGGCGGATCTCATCCACCCCCGGGGCCTTGCCACCGAGGAGCTTTTTAACTACCTCAGCAACCTCAGCCCCAGAAATAGAAGAGCCCACCACAGATTCCCCAGGCACTGCTTCCTCATAGGAAGACGTGTTGGTGGGATTGAGGAAAGGATTAATATTGATAAATCAAATACTTTCAAACATGGAGCTGGGAAAAAAACCTGTTTACAACTTTCGAAATAACATTTTCAACAATATAAAAGCCCTCTAGACTTGAAATAACACCCTTTAGTCACCTTTACACACTCTGAATCCAATTAACTAAAGCTGCCAAGGCTGAGCCACTCGGTGGCTATACGATACTAAACAGTGTGATCTGATTGGTTTGGTCTTCTCTAGTGGTCAATACAACTGTAGTATTGGTATTTTTAGTTCATTTAGTCATTTTGATGCTCGAAAATGCTTAATTTAGGTCAACAATGTTGAAAAATATGCGTAAAACCCACCGAAATTTAAAAAAAAAATCCAGGATGTGGTGAAGCCGCAATATTTAATTTGGCCAGGGGCAAATTACTATACATTGTTTAATTAACACTAGTGCTGTCAAATGGTAAGCCTAATCACACTTTTGAATTTGGATTAATCACAGGTTATTATAGCTTGCATAAATGAGATTAACTATAAAACGACAACCCAATATTTGGACATTAATGCAATTTTATTGCCAGAAGGTCATCCAGGTACATGTTTTACTTGACTGCATATCATTTATTTGCTCAAAACTTGTTTAAAAGTTTTATCTCAAGACAAGTCAGGATGTATTTTGAGGTGGAATTTGGAGTCAAGCACACCAGTTGGATTCTGCTCACTCATTTTTGCTCTGACGTATGCATTGACCTGCTCACTGACCATAAGAAAACCCACGCCGCCTTTCAAGTAATCATCCGCGATAACGGACAATGGAGCATGTATGGTCAAGATAAAGTTGCATGATTAACCTGCGTGTAAACATGAATGATGTAATAACTTTTTGTGATTAATCACATTAGGTAACTTGTTATTTTTGACAGCCCTTAATAATACTTCTCTGATAACGTAAATAAAAAATGTCACATCTGACATCTGATCTTATCGTGTTATTTGAGAGTGCTTAAAGGGGACCAATTATGCAAAACCAACTTTTCTTACCTATTGGTACCAGTTTTTGTGTATTTAGGATACTCATGGAGGCATAGTGCAGATATTTATAAAACAATCTTGCCTTCCTTTCATACTCGTTCCAAATGAGCCGTTTTGAATCTGAGTCGCTAGTAATCAGAATCAGAATCAGAAGGAGAGCTGATGCAACCAGCTGCCACTCCAGCAGTGCCACTTATACACACAGCCACAAAAGTAAAACAAAATAAATAAATAAATAAATAAACCAAAAATATACATTGCACCATGCATAGACAAGCAACCAAACAAAAACATAATTGCAACACCCAAACACACTGTGGTGGTCTCAAAGGAGCAGGAGCAGACCCAACAAAGCAACCAAGAGAACCGACTCCACCCTCGGCCACCCACCAACTCTCGGCCAGTGTCCAGTCCGTCTGGATGAGCGAGATTGTGTCCAAGGAGACCGATGTGTCCGATACCTGCTCATTCAGCCAAGACTGTCACGGCCCGGGTGCATGCCAAGCGCACCTCCAAGAACGCACTTCCAGGAGCGCACCAGGCGCGTGTCAGTCCTGCTGCAGCCGGCAGCTGCAATCAATCACCAGCAATCTGCGCACCTGTGGTTGGTCAGAGGTCCTGCCTTCTTCCTGCCGGAACGTAATCATCTGTTCCCGTATACTTCCCGTGTCTCCCGTGATCGAGCTGTGTGCCTCGACTTCCCTCTGGACTTTGGACTGCCTCCCTTTATCCTCAACCTGCTTCTAACTCAACATTACGGTAACACTCAACAGCTAATACCCACACACAGAGGTGGGACCAAGTCATTGCTTTGCAAGTCACAAGTAAGTCTCAAGTCTTTGCCCTCAAGTCTCGAGTCAAGTCCCGAGTCAAAACAGGGCAAGTCCGAGTCAAGTCCAAAGTCAAGACTGGAAAGTCTCAGGTCAAGTCCCAAGTCCTGCATTTTGAGTTTCGAGTCCTTTCAAGTCGTTTAACCACAGACTAATATATTTACACAGATTGTGTATGCTTTTAATACGCTGCATTTATTTATTAAAACAAGTGCATTTGAAATTGCAGGGAAAAAGATAGTGGTGACATTGCACTTCAAAATAGCACTATTAACCAGTCATTTTAAACATGTAACTCATTCCTTTACAGAATAAACACATTTGAAAAAACAAGTGCAACTGTACTTATTTGCACCAAAGTGTTAACATTGTATTTCAATGGCATATTGCATTGTAACTAGTTCCACAGCAGTTTCTATCCTGTTCTTACCTTATCTCATTGATCTCATTTCATACTGTATGTGTGTTTATGTGTGCGTACACATGAAAAACATAACAAATATATGAACATAACAATGAACAGAGTTGTACTTTTTAGATGTCAGGACCCTATGCAATATGTACACATATTCTTAATATAGTATACATTTTTGTAGGTGGCTAAAATACGCGATGCTGCTGACCGCCATCTAACGTTACGTTACTGTGTGTGATACATTGACTAACGTAATGTTACTGTGTGTGATACATTGACTAACGTAATGTTACTGTGTGTGATACATTGACTAACGTAATGTTACTGTGTGTGATACATTGACTAACGTTACGTTACTGTGTGTGATACATTGACTAATGTTACGTTACTGTGTTGGTACCTCATGCAACCCTGCTTAAAAAAAAAATCACTTGACAAAAAGTATGAATAAGGTAGCAAACTGCAGTGGACGCAACATATTGCCGTGTTTGCAATGACGTTATAACCATTGACATTTTATAAGTAGACGCAGCATTGGTTGCTGTGACGTGAGCAATTTGGCCGCCATCTTGAAGTGCTGATGGGGAGCCGGCGAGCAGCCTAAATTGACAGTTGAAAGGTAGAAAACAAAGATGGTGTTCAGCGTTTTCCTGCTCAAATGAGCGGACTGTTGAAAATAGGAATCGGGGGATTACTTCTCACAAGTAAGATTTAACATTAACATACTATTGGTTGTATTTTATGAAAATAATATTACCACAGAGTTGAGAAGGAGCAAAGATCTTCAATATTTGTATGTGAAAATCACAAATAAATCTTCTGGGGGAGGATGACACCCTACAGGGGTTTGGTTTACTAACTTTCAGCCCCACCTAAAACAAAATTCACCAGCCGCCACTGATTATGATGCATTCTCATTTTAGGCAAAGTATAAGACAATACTTTCTTAACAGTATAATTGTAACCAGGAATAAGTCTTCTAGTAACAATATTCAAACACTAACATTGTTGGGTAAGACAGAATTTGGTTTTATTCTGAATCCAGTGAAACAGATTGGTGGTTTTAGCTGATATAAAGACTTTCAGGTGTTTATATATGTTTAAGTATTTGTCAGACGCTTTTATCCAAAGCGACTTACATAAAATAATACATATAAAACAATCACTGCAAACATTATCATTTAAGGGAAGAATGTAATAGAAAATATCAATACAAAGTGTCAAGACAGAATAAACTCTCTGCTGCTGCAGCAACAGAGATACAGTCTATAAGTCCCTAAGATATATAGATATCTAATGTATTCATACATTGTTTATGTAGGGTACACGCATATGTATATATAACCTAATCATATTGTTTTTTCAACTTAAAAATAGTTTACCGTTTTTTTCCCCTTCTCTGGGATTATATTCCCAGTTTTGTTCTCGGACGTCTGGTCACTTATAGCATATAAGAATATTATATTACTGTTAAGCAAACTATGAATAATAAAACATGTGTCTGTTATCATAGCTACACGTATGACAAAAAAAGGGGGTGAAAATCAGTGGTATTCAGTGAGGTAAAATGAATTAAATGCGCTGACAGTTCATTGCTCCTGCCAAATGAATTGCACTGAGTGGAGCGGATCACCACTCCAAGATGGCGGCCCCGCGCCTCGTCTGCGCCAGTAGGCAGTAGCGCTCCATGCTGCGTCTACTTATAAGATGTCTATGGTTATAACGTTAGCAGTGAGTTTGCAGCCTCACTGATTTAACTACACAGAAAATAAAAGTCACGTTACTTAGCCAATAAACGTTATCTTACATTCAAAACTTACCCTTCTTTGTGCAACTTCAAATGTCGAACGAAGTTGGAAGTTGTTGCGTCTCCGTCTGTAATATTCGAACTGCGTGATTTGCATACGGCAATTCGTTTTTTGTTGACCAAGTTGTAGTTTTTATACCCGAACGAAACCAACTTTGGCATAATTGTTTATTACTGGCACGTTGTTGGACAACTATTCTTCATTGGTTCTCCTGCAATTTGATTGGATGAATGCTGCGTGATGAAAACAACGTAGATCTAATTTGATTGGCTGTTGTACTGACTGCACACCAGCTGACAGGAACAACACGCTGATAGACAGACGAAGAAAATGAAAAATACGGAGCGCTCCCAAATAACTTTTTAAGCTTTGGATTTTGGGGAAAGTGGCAAGTCATGTCAAGTCAAAAGGCTCAAGTCCAAGTGAAGTCACAAGTCATTGATGTTAAAGTCTAAGTCGAGTTGCAAGTCTCTTCACATTTTGTCAAGTCGAGTCTAAAGTCATCAAATTCATGACTCGAGTCTGACTCGAGTCCAAGTCATGTGACTCGAGTCCACACCTCTGCCCACACATAGTATTACACCATACACTCTTCAATTTATTTCTCGAGTTTGGATTATATAGTTATTGTTTGATTATTATATAGATATGTGGTATATCTATATAACAAATCATAGAGCTACTACGCCCCCTTGTGGTCTGTGCCGTCTACACTCCCCCCAGTAAACATAACAAAGACACCGTGAAGCCCGTCCGTCCATATGTGGTAAAGTTTGACCTAAAAAGCTTTTGCGCCAGTCCGCCATTTGACTTTCTAGTCAATGAGTTCCTTCTTTTTCTCTATCCTCTTGTTGTTGGGCAGACTGGCTCGTGCATAAACAAGCATGCTCCGCTAAGGCTACTTCTATTACAAAGTAGCGTATAGTTTCAACTTATGTCTGTCAGTAGACTCAATATGGAAGCGTTAAAACTACAACAAAGCTGACGGGGTGGAGACGCAGTCAAAGTGGAGGCACATACATAAGAATACCCACAGATCGGCGCATCCTGAAGAGACGGTCAGAAAGCGTTTGGAAGATGGTCTGTGAAACATAACCGATGCAAAATGTTGTGTGGACAACAAGGAAGTGATTTAAAAGTCTCCCTACTAACCCACCAGTGCCTCCACAGAAATACCACACTCTACCTCAAAGAACTACTCATCCCCAAATCCTCCTCTCGACACCTCCGTTCCGGACAGGCTAACCTCCTCCAACCTCCGAGGACAAAGCTACGAACAATGGGAGACCGGGCTTTCTGCTCCGCCGCTCCCAGTCTGTGGAACGCTCTCCCTGACCACCTGAGGGTACCACAGACTGTGGATGCTATTTTTTTTTTTTAGATATATGCATACTAGTTCTAGCTATTTGGCTGTTCAACTTTTTATTTATTTTGTATTATCTTTTTATTTTTATTTTTTTTAATACACTGTAGCACTTTGAGGTTGTTTACCCAATGTGTGCTTTTTACAAATAAAATATATTATTATTATTAATAAATGTAGAAAAAAAAATCACAATACGACCCCATTAGTGCACACATACATAAGGTACTGCATGTATGTGTGTACTATATATGCCACATGTTTACATAACAAGCAGGATAAAGCACCAATAAGGGGTTGTAAGATCTTAGAATATTTAAGTATTTGTGTGGTGGGCCTCTGTTGTGAGGAGGTTATGATTTGTGTATTTTTTTTTGGGTGTGTGTGTGTGTGTGTGTGTGGTGGAGGGTGCGTTTGTCAGTGATTGTGACAAGCAGAAGAGCCCCGCTGTGCCTCAGTGCGTCCGCTCTGATACATTATTAATTAGGCAGCGTTTAGAGTAACGAGCGCAGCATTTGAGCCCCCCTTTCACGCCACCCCCAGTGATTTGCTCCCTGGGAATCCGTCGTGTGACTGCAGAGCAGGGGACACAATAATGTGAGTCTGGGCCACCACATCCTTCCAAGAATTCCATCAAGCCAGATTCACTGAGAATTGAAGACTATTTGATGTTCCTAATGTAATTACATTTCTGTAATGGCTGACCACAAATACTAATTCATAGATTAGATCGTTAGGCCTCAGGGCTATGGAGGCACGGGACATATACGGCCTTGTTAAGCTTTATATCTGGTTGGCCGAACGTTTCCAAATAACTTAAACCTTTTATCACTTTACATCACGTTTTACATCAAAGCTGTGGAGATGAGGTCGTCTCGCTGTTGCACATACGTATAACACAGAATAATGAACACATGGACAGCTAACTGCGAGGGAACCTGCTTTGAAAGTTAAATGTTAGAATCTTGAGAGTAAATAATTAGGTAATAATACCCAGAGATGGGTAGAGTAGCCAGAAATTATACTCAAGTAAGAGTACTGTTACTTTAGAGATTTATTACTCAAGTAAAAGTAAGGAGTGGTCACCCAAATATTTACTTGAGTAAAAGTAAAAAGTATGTTGTGAAAAAACTACTCAAGTACCAAGTAACTGATGAATAACCTGTTCGTTTAATGATGACGGCAACAAATAATGCACAAAAGCATAAAAATAGCAATGAGCAAATTCAGAGCCAGGAATATCTCTTAAGCAACTAAAACAATAATATATATTAAGTAATAATACCTTAACATAAAAAAAATTAAAGGGGAACATTATCACCAGACCTATGTAAGCGTCAATATATACCTTGATGTTGCAGAAAAAAGACCATATATTTTTTTAACCGATTTCCGAACTCTAAATGGGTGAATTTTGGCGAAATAAACGCCTTTCTATTATTCGCTCTCGGAGCGATGACGTCACAATGTGACATCGCATCGGGAAGCAATCCGCCATTTTCTCAAACACTGAGTCAAATCAGCTCTGTTATTTTCCGTTTTTTCGACTGTTTTCCGTACCTTGGAGACATCATGCCTCGTCGGTGTGTTGTCGGAGGGTGTAACAACACGAACAGGGACGGATTCAAGTTGCACCAGTGGCCCAAAGATGCGAAAGTGGCAAGAAATTGGACGTTTGTTCCGCACACTTTACCAACGAAAGCTATGCTACGACAGAGATGGCAAGAATGTGTGGATATCCTGCGACACTCAAAGCAGATGCATTTCCAACGATAAAGTCAAAGAAATCTGCCGCCAGACCCCCATTGAATCTGCCGGAGTGTGTGAGCAATTCAGGGACAAAGGCCCTCGGTAGCACGGCAAGCAATGGCGGCAGTTTGTTCCCGCAGGCAAGCGAGCTAAACCCCCTGGATGTCTTGGCTCACACCGTCCCGAAGATGATCAAGAGAAGAATATCGACCCTAGCTTCCCTGGCCTGCTGACATGAGGGTATGTCTACAGAATATATTAATTGATGAAAACTGGGCTGTCTGCACTCTCAAAGTGCATGTTGTTGCCAAATATATTTCATATGTTGTAAACCTAGTTGTTAGTTTCCTTTAATGCCAAACAAACACATACCAATCGTTGGTTAGTAGGCGATCGCCGAATTCGTCCTCGCTTTCTCCCGTGTCGCTGGCTGTTGTGTCGTTTTCGTTGGTTTCGCTTGCATACGGTTCAAACCGATATGGCTCAATAGCTTCAGTTTCTTCTTCAATTTCGTTTTCGCTACCTGCCTCCACACTACAACCATCCGTTTTAATACATTCGTAATCTGTTGAATCGCTTAAGCCGCTGAAATCCGAGTCTGAATGCGAGCTAATGTCGCTATAGCTTGCTGTTCTTTCCGCCATGTTTGTTTGTGTTGGCTTCACTATGTGACGTCACAGGAAAATGGACGGGTGGTTAAAATCAGGCACTTTGAAGCTTTTTTTAGGGATATTGCGTGATGGGTAACATTTTGAAAAAAACTTCGAAAAATAAAATAAACCACTGGGAACTGATTTTTAATGGATTTAACAATTCTGAAATTGTGATAATGTTCCCCTTTAAGGCAAATTGAGCCACAATAACTTAACAGCACCATAGGCTCAGTAGGCAGAGATTACAAAGGAAAATAACAAGTTAGCCTTTACGCAAACCATAAACTGATTGGTGTTTGTATGCATGCGTGAGTGTGTGTGTGTGTGTGTGTCTATGAGGCTGCAGTGCGTTAATACATGTCCCCACACTATGTACATTTGACAGTGATTCATAGCAGGGGAGCTAACATCAGCCTACAGTGACAGCCAAAATATCTACTAACGTTACTTACCGCCATGTGCTTTGTTGAGTTCATGTAAGCTTAAGCTTGTTGTTTTGCCGCTAGTTTCAGCGGCGGTCACATGACCATGCGGTCATGCGGTCATGTGACCACCAGGCTCTGTTTGATTGGTGAAACGGAGTCAAACGTCACCAGTGACTGTATTTGATTGGTGAAACGCAGGCATGCGATAGAGCCTACTTTGAAGGTCTGTCTGACAAACCAAAACAAACAAAGCGTGCATTAACAGATCAATAAAAATCAGTAGCGAGTAGCGAGCTGAATGTAGATAAAAGGAGCGGAGTAAAAGTAGCGTTTCTTCTCTATAAATATACTCAAGTAAAAGTAAAAGTATGTTGCATTAAAACTACTCTTAGAAGTACAATTTATCCCAAAAGTTACTCAAGTAGATGTAACGGAGTAAATGTAGCGCGTTACTACCCACCTCTGATAATACCTCAACTTACAAGCTTAAAAGGGCCCCTCCAACGCGGACAACTTTGGCACTTTTTTCCCCTTTATAGTTCTGGGCTTAAAGGTATTCTATGTTTGTGTCCTCTTCTACTGACGTTTTCCTCAAGATGCTTGAGGAAAGGCTAAAAGAGCATAAGGAAACGCAGAATATTGTGTCTAGGGAAGACCAGGGAAGTCTGGAAATGGCGAGAAAAACTGACTTTTATATGTAATGTCTTAGAATGTACTAAAAACAACTACAGTATATGTTAGTGTTGTCCCGGTACCAATACTTTGGTACCGGTACCAAAAGAATTGCGATACTTATTGATGCTTCTAAATAAAGGGGACCACAAAAAATTGCATTATTGCCTTTATTTTAACAAAAAATCTCACGGCACATTAAACATATGTTTCTTATTGCAAGTTTGTCCTTAAATAAAATAGTGAACATACTAGACAACTTGTCTTTTATTAGTAAGAAAGCAAACAAAGGCTCCTAGTTTAGTCTGCTGACGTATGCAGTAACATATTGTATCATTTTCCATTCTATTATTTTGTCGAAAATATTAAGGACAAGTGGTAGAAAATGAATTATTAATCTACTTGTTCATTTACTGTGGGGGGGGGGCAGGGGGGGGGGGGGGGGACCGGTACTTTTCAGAGGCAGTATAGTACCGAATATGATTCATTAGTATCGCGGTACTACACTGATACCGGTATACCGTACAATCCTAGTATATGTATGTACAAAGAGATTAAAAGCAGCTACTTATCTGGTGCAGACATGGAATAAAAAACAGAATAACATAAAATAGAAGAACAAAATTAAAATTAAAATTAAAAAACGTAAAATAGTTAAAGAAATGGAAAAACGAACAGCAGGTGCATTGTTCAAAATAGAATGTATACTTGTGTAAACATTTAGTAAGGCAGTGTGTGTTATTGCACATTCAGCAATAATATAAATATTGCACATTGAAAAATTAATTGAATGGTTTCACACCAATGAAGAGTCGATACCGTCGTCCCTCGCCACATTACCCTTCAAATATTGTGGCTTCACCGCAATGCGGATATTTATTTGTTTACATTTTTTAAGGCACATTCGCCAACATTTTCCGTCCAAATCAAGCATTTTCAAACATTAAAATGGCTAAATTTACTAAAAATATCAATACTACAGTAGTATTGGCCATGAAATGAGACTAAACCAATCAGAGAGCACTTTTCAGTATTGTGGCCACTGATTGGCTCAGCCTAAGGCAGCTTTACTATATTGGAGTGAAAGAGTATAAAGGGGACTAATGGGTATTATTTTATATCTAGGTGGCTCTCATAATGTTGAAAAACACATTCAATAAGGCCGTACACAGGTTTTTATACTATGAAAATAGTTGCTTTATAATGAATGATTCGTACTTCAAGAAAATCTGTTCATCGCGTCCATGCCCGGAACCAATTAACCGCAAAAGGACGACTGAGAGTTACAGTATAATACACAACGCTATATACTGACAGTTGCTTTGTACTTTCTATTAAATATATACACTATACCTGTGGCATTTGGGTCCAATATTCAGTTACTCCCAATCATGATATATATTATATATAACTACTGTTATGGTTTGCAGAGGGGAGATGACGGCAAAGACACCAGGGGACGGTAATGTTCAATAATCTATTATATATATAGTCAATATATATATATATATATATATATATATATATATATAATAAACAATACTAACTAATAAACTAAACTAAGGAAATGGAGAGTGTCAAAACCAAAGTGTGTGTGTGTGTGAGGCTATGTGTGTAGTTAGCTGAGGTGTGTGTTACCAAGTGTTGTCGAGAGCGAAGGAACAAGGCAGTCCGAGGGGCAGGCAGATAATCCAGGGCAGGAGAGAAGAGACTAAGTCCGTGTCCAGGCGAGGGTCGGGGATCGAGGAAGGCAGTCCAAAACACCGGGGAAACAACGGGAGATCTCAAAGGGGAAGACTCGAGAAGGCACTGCGGGAGAGCAACACGGACGTCAGAAAACACGGAGGGAAAAACGTAGAGAGAGAGAGCATAAGGCTCACGGTACACAAAGAGGTAGCTAAGTTCCCACAAGGATCCTTGGGTCCACTGGTCCTTTAAGCAGCTCGCCCTCATCAGTCCCAGGTGCGCAGATTGCCGATTGTCTGCAGGCTTGTCGCTGCGTGGGCGTGCTGCCAGCAGCTCCAGCTGCCGAGGAAAACTGGGTTCGAGTCCACGCCATGACAACTACAATTTCATTCAGAAGAGTACTTAACTGTTACTTTTTGGTGGTACGTTTTGTGTCTGGGCTTCTCTGCTGAGACTGCTGCCTCCGCAACCCGACTTCAGATAAGCGGAAGAAGATAACGGATGGATAGATACCTACTTCAAGAAAATCTGTTTATTGCGGTCATGTTCGGAACCAATTGATCGTAAAAGGACGACTGTATTGGACCATGAGAGTTACAGTATGATGGACAATGCGATATACAGAGAGCTGATTTGTGCTTTCCATTAAAAAAATATAAACTATACCTGTGTCTGCTAATGTATTTGGGTCCAATATTCAGTTACTCCTAATTTCATTCATAAGAGTACTTAGCTGTTACGTTTCGGTGTTGACCATTTTTGGTCTGGACCCTAGGACTGACTCTTTTAAACGTATTTACGGAGGAGTATGAAGCCGGACTCGAAGCGGTGACCTCAGCTGCTTACTACTCTGACTTCGTTGGACAAATGTGAAATAAAGGAGGCAGCACACGAGTGGAACGAAGGTAAATAACATTAAATATTAACTATTTACTTTACTATATGTTGTAAAAGTAGTCAGTGACACTCCATTTGTGTAGTTATTAGCCTCAACCCGAGTGAACAGAATGCTAATGCTAACAAGCTAACGCTAAAGCTGATGTATTTGTGCTGTCGGCGTGAGATAAACACTGACATTTATTATTTATATATTGTTATCCATCCATCCATCCATTCTCTACTGTTTAGTCCCTTCGGGGTCACAGCTGAAATGGACCAAAAGGAATTGCCTGACCCTCATGAATTCACCATTTACTGAGAGGACGACTTTCTGACTGTCGGACATTGCGGACAAAAGCCTGACAATTCGGTACACTTTATTTCATAAATCAGATTATATTGTATATGATTTTGATTGATTGATTGATTGATTGAGACTTTTATTAGTGGACTGCACAGTACAGTACATATTCCGTACAATTGACCACTAAATGGTAACACCCGAATAAGTTTTTCAACTTGTTTAAGTCGACGTCCACTTAAATCAATTCATGGTAATCAATTCATGATTGCTTTGTATTTCAAGTACTTACTTTTTAGTAAAATAACTGTGGCCTAATATTGTCTGTTTATTTACATAGTATCAGTATATAAATATACTAAACCACTCTTCCATACGCCATCAGCCTGATTTGTGTAAATTACCTGGGCTGTGAAATGCGGTGAAAACACAAACCACACGCTTCTACAGAAACCTATAGATCCCGGATAGGTTCCGGGATCCAAAAGGTTCCAGGAACCAAAAAGACTGCGGAGTTAGCGCTGAGCGCCGGGACGGACACGTTCACATTGTCTTGGCTGAATGAGCAGGTATCGGACACCTCGGTCTCCTTGGACGCATCCTGGACACGAGGGTGGAGTCGGCTATCTTGGTTGCTTTGTTGGGTCCGCTCCTGTCTCTGGCCATGAACACCACAGTGTATATTATTACTTTTGTAGCTGTATGTGTGGCACTAAGTGATTTACTTTGACTAAAATAGTTGCCCCCCCATTAAAAACTCTTTAAGGTCAGAAAACTCGATTTAAATACTGTTTATAGACTAATTTTTTGTGATGTCAAGGTTTTCTATGTATTTCTATGCAGCAGGGGATATTTAGTTACACCAGCAGAGGGCGCTTGGTGCAGTTGGTATCAGTAGCTGGCGCCGTAGAAGAAGTCTGTCAGTACGTGATGTGAAAAAAACAGATGCATCAAGCTCCGGATGTAAAGATGTGTTAATTGTTTTGCAGGTAAGCTGGTTTGCATACAACACATACAAGCAGTAGTAGAATTTATTCCGTACCTTTTAGAGTAAGCAATGTTAAGCTAAGGACTGTTTTGTGAATGTTATGAGTTAAGAACGAGTCACATTCAGGGTATTTTCTAAGATGGCGGACGTTGGTCCGAGGGTAACCACGATGACGAAGCAAAATACAGTTAGCTTTAGTTTAAGAGTAAGTTCACGACATAAATCCTCAGAGATACTTGAAAATAAAATGTTAAATGCCATTTATGTTACAAGGACATGCTACACGAACTTTTGAGTGTTGTATTGATCATAAGCACACCAGATGTGGGTGTCAAAGCTAAACTACAGTTAGTGTGTGCTAAGGCAGTAGATTTACAGTCACACATAGGACAGTAGATTGAGTACAAGTAATGATAAGATGACATAAATACATATAATAAATACATATAAATACAATCCATATATTATTAAACAGTGATCAAGAGCATGATTCAAAGGTATATAGAAATAGTAAAAAGGGTTTTTGTGTATATATATATGTATGTGTATGTGTATACATAAATATATTTTTGGAATATTTGTAAAATTGTTCAACTCCATACATTGTATTTTGTAGAAGAAGTCTGTCAGTACGTGATATGAAAACAAACAGATGCATCAAGCTCCGGTTGTAAAGCTGTGTTAATTGTTTTGCAGCTTGATCCTGAAAAATAAATGTGTTGCACAACGAAAGAGTTGGCCCATCTTCCGAGCTGTGTAATATATGTAGAAAATGTCTGTTTGCATCAGCTCTGCTCTTTTAATGTCTTTAATGTCCTTTGTGTTCTTTGATGTTTCCCTCTTACACACATGCTTATGTGTGCTATGGCTATGACGTTTTTTTCTCATTTGGCCTCAGTCTGGACCCCTTCTCCAGGGGCCCAGGCTTAGACTGTTTTATTTTTTTCTCAACCCCCCTCCCAGCGTTTATCTGTTTCTCACCTTTTTTGTAAGGGTCGCCGGAAGTTGGCAAACCCGTCAGTGATCCTATTCTGTCTCCCTTTAATGTTTGTCTGATTCTGATTCTGAAAGGGGCCTTTTGTCTCTTTTTCTTTCATTCAGCTATTGAATAAAATGCGCCCAGGTGCTTATCACTGTACTGTAATTCCTTTCAGAAGAGATGAACGTGTAATTTTATATTGGGGAATTTGTATTATAATGTATTTACGCCACAATGCCATCATACTCTTTAAAGTGTAATGACACAATGATAATGTATAGTTTGTTCATCACACATGAAATAAACCTTACTTACAACATACAAGGTTTTGTAAGTTCGACACAGTGTGTGTGTGTGTGTGTGAAGACACACATATGCAAATTTGCTTATAACACACCCCTCCATCTGATAAATAATGCAAATATAAACCTATACCTTGCAATTCAATCCCGGCATCCTTTGCATGATTTTATATTTTAAAGCCCCCCTTCCCCCGCATTGCTTGTCCATATTATACTCATCTCTTTCTGCTATTACTGTCTGACTAATTCAATAATTTTCTCCCCCCTTTGTCATCCTTTCAGCTCCCCACTTTCCTCTCCCGCTTCTGTCTGCCCTTCAAATCTTCTGGGTCCGCCCGAGTCTCCGTTGTCTGCCTCATTACCAACGAATTTGATTTTCAGAAACTGCAGCTGTGCAGCCACAGTGAACCCCTCTCATCTTTAGTATTCTCCACACAGAGACACAGACACACAAAATGATGCATAAACACACTCACACAAACTTGCACATACACACATCGTTCTTTTTATTTGGGTATGACATATAGTAGCAGTTTTCTATATGCTTCCTCTCGAGTGCCCGTGCACTGGACAGTGTTGGAGTGCGGAAAAGCCACATAGTGACAGCCAAGATTTAGCTTTTATTTTTCCAGGGCTGCTCAGCAGAAAGCAAAAAGTGCTTCCGTGAGGAAATGTATTTCAGAGCGACCGCCTGTGATTTCCCACCTCAGCTGGTGATGACACTCGCATCGCTCTTTCTAAAGTATGCGTTGTGGCTTCCACTCTCTGACTTGTTTCTGTCGGAGGTTAAATTCTCAAAAGGAAACAGTCAAAGGGGCATGAACATGGAAATGTGTACGGTTGGAGGGAAATAGACAATGTATGCATGGTGGTCTCAGCTTACAGTAACAAAACTCAAGGAAAGACCACAATCTTGTCATGGTTGACAAGACCCCAAGATGCAGAGATGGTAGGCGGAGTGCAGAAAGGAAGGTCATTTAATAAAGAACAACACCATGAACATTAGTCAACAAACCATTGTCGCACTGGCAGATAGCCTTCATGATTCGTGATTAGGGACAGGTGAGCCACCTAATTGTTAATCAAGCGCAGGTGAGAAGAAGCAGTGATCAAGCCAGAGGTAACGTGGCTTGATCAGACAGACAATGGAACTAAAAATAAAAGCGCCGGAGAGGAAATGAAACAACGTGAAACCTAAATATAACTATCATGAGCGATCATGACAAACCTGGATGACAGAATAATGTAATGTTTATTAATAAGGAGACATTCAGGTTTATGTCCATTAGCTTCTTAGGCCATGTCTACACTAAGTCGTTTAACCCCTTAAACAAATAATTATTTAGCCTAAGCCTCAGCCACACTGAACTCGCCATAGTTTGTTTGCATGTACAACTTTTTCCGATGCTGCCACAGAAAGACGTGTTTTATGCCACTCCTCCTTTGTCTCATTTTGTCCATCAAACGTTGTATGCTGTGCGTGAATGCACACAGGTGAGCTTTGTTGATTTTATTGATTTGCTGGAGTGCTTATCATGCATATTTGGTCAATCCAAGGCTGCAAGCTAATCAATGCTAACATGCTATTTAGGCTAGCTGTGTGTACATATTGGAACATTTATTTCCTTTACTTATGTCCTCTGTGTATTTAATTTATATTTGCATGTCTCATGACACATTATCTGTATGTAATATTGTCAAAATCTCTCATAGTTGATTGTGTGCTATGTTGTTCCAGACCACAGCAAACGTTACCCAGCTTGCAAACATTGTAATAAATAATTTATATTAATGTATCAGTTTTCCTTTATTGTGATTAAATCAGGATATAAAGTAGATGTTTTTGTTTGGACAACACAAAGTTGTTGTTTTTTTGCCTTAAAGCCTTTCACCCTGAAAGTTTCTGTTATTTCCCTTATAGCGGGGGTCAGTAACCTGCGGCTCTGGAGCCGCATGCAGCTCTTTAGCACTGCCCTAGTGGCTCCCTGGACCGCTTTCAGAGATGTGTGAAAATGGAAAAGATGAAGAAAAATATATATTTTTTGTTTTAATATATTTTCTGTAGGAGAACAAACATGAGACAAACCTTCCTAATTGTTAGAAATCCCACCATTTATACTAAACATGTTTCACTGATGAGAGCATGTGGCAAGCGCCGTTTTGTCCTACTGATTTTGGCAGTTCTTGAACTTACCATAGTTTGTTTGTATGTACAACTTTTTCCGATGCTGCCACAGAAAGACGTGTTTTATGCCACTGCTCCTTTGTCTCATTTTGTCCACCAAATGTTGTATGCTGTGCGTGAATGCACACAGGTGAGCGTTGTGGATTTTATTGATTTGCTGGAGTGCTTATCAGGCATATTTGGTCAATCCAAGCTAATCGATGCTAACATGCTATTTAGGCTAGCTGTGAAGTGAATTGTGACGTGAATTATATTTATATAGCGCTTTTCTCTAGTGACTCAAAGCACTTTACATTGTGAAACCCAATATCTAAGTTACATTTTTAAACCAGTGTGGCTGGCACTGGGAGCAGGTGGGTATAGTGTCTTGCCCAAGAACACAACGGCAGTGACTAGGATGGCAGAAGTGGGGATCGAACCTGGAACCCTCAAGTTGCTGGCACGGCCTCATCAATTTCCTTTACATAAGTCCTGTGTATTTAATTTATATTTGCATGTCTCATGACACATTATCTGTATGTAATATAGGCTGCATTTCTCATAGTTGTTTGTGTGCCATGTTGTCCCAGACCACAGCAAACGTTACCCAGCTTGCAAAGATTGTAATAAATCCATTAAAATAAGTCAGCCTGCTGTTTCCTTTAACTTGGACACACACATCTATACCTTTGGCCATTCTAAACCAGTAATTTCCAGAAGGTATCTCAACCTGTGAGAAGCCTCCATTTTACTAATGATTTCCAATGTTGCAAAAATGTGTAGAATGAAAATTAAAATAAAACATTTCTGCCAACAAAGATTTGCGTCAGCCTTTGATAGTAGGCTAATATAGCTAATATAGACACATGTGTTGCCTTCATTATAACACTTAATGCTTTAAAATGTAATATCGGAAATTATCGGTATCGGTTTTAAAAAAGTAAAATTTATGACTTTTTAAAACGCCACTGTACGGGGTGGTACAAGAACGTAGGGAGAAGTACAAAGCGCCAATAAACCTTAAAGGCACTGCCTTTGTGTGCCGGCCCAATCACATCATATCTACGGCTTTTCACACACACAAGTGAATGTAAAGCATACTTGGTCAACAGCCATACAGGTCACACTGAGGGTGGCCGTATAAACAACTTTAACACTGTTACAAATATGCGCCACACTGTGAACCCACACCAAACAAGAATGACAAACACATTTCGGGAGAACATCCGCACCGTAACACAACATAAACACAACAGAACAAATACCCAGCACCCCTTGTAGCACAAACTCTTCCGGGACGTTACAATATACACCCCCCGCTACCTCCTCAAAACACCTCAACCCCGCTCCCCCCAACCCCGCCCACCTCAACCTCCTCATGCTCTCTCAGGGAGAGCATGTCCCAAAATCCAATCTGCTGTTTTGAGGCATGTTCAAAAAAATAATGCATTTTGTGACTTCAATAATAAATATGGCAGTGCCATATCGGCATTTTTTTCCATAACTTGAGTTGATTTATTTTGGAAAACCTTGTTACATTGTTTAATGCATCCAGCAGGGGCATCACAACAAAATTAGGCATAATAATGTGTCAATTCCATGACTGTATATATCGGTATCGGTTGGAATCGGTAATTAAGAGTTGGACAATATCGGAATATCGGATATCGGCAAAAAAGCCATTGTCGGACAGCTCTACTTTTAATTTAATTTTTTTTGTATTTTTGGTCCAATATGGCTCTTTCAACATTTTGGGTTGCCGACCCTTGCCTTATAGCAGTGGTTCTTAACCTGGGTTTGATGGAACCCTAGGGGTTCGGTGAGTCGGGCTCAGGGGTTCGGCGGAGGTCAAGACACACCCGACTCATCATGTAAAAAAAAACTTCTCCCTATCGACGTATTCCAGATACGGCAACAGCAGAAGTCTGACTGATTTGCAGGTGTGTAATTTGTTGTGAGTTTATACACTGTGTTGGTTTTGTTGTTTGAACAAGGTGATGTTCATGCACGGTTCATTCTGTGCACCAGTAATAAAACATGGTAACACTTTAGTATGGGGAACATATTCACCATTAATTGGTTGCTTATTAACATGCAAATTAGTAACATATTGGCTCTTAACTACTCATTATTAAGTACTTATTTTTGCCTTATTCGGCATGGCCTTATGGCCTAACCCTCTAACACTGACCCTAACCCTTTAATCCTAACCCTAACCAAATAACTCTAAATTAAGTCTTTGTTACTTAGAATATGTTCCCCATACTAAAGTGTTACGAAAAACATATAACTTTGTCTTGAATTTGAAAAAAAACAACATTTTATTTTTCACTAAAGAAGGGTTCGGTGATTGTGCATATGAAACTGGTGGGGTTCGGTGCCTTCAACAAGGTTAAAGGGGAACATTATCACCAGACCTATGTAAGCGTCAATATATACCTTGATGTTGCAGAAAAAAGACAATATATATTTTTAAACGTTTTCCAAACTCTAAATGGGTGAATTTTGGCGAATTAAACGCCTTTCTATTATTCGCTCTCGGAGTGATGATGTCACAACGTGACGTCACATCGGGAAGCAATCCGCCATTTTCTCACTTTCGTCGGTGTGTTGTCGGAGGGTGTAACAACACGAACAGGGACGGATTCAAGTTGCACCAGTGGCCCAAAGATGCGAAAGTGGCAAGAATACGAGGCTGTGGGGAAAGCCGACGAAATGGTCAGTCGTTTGTTCCGCACACTTTACCCACAAAAGCTATGCTACGACAGAGATGGCAAGAATGTGTGGATATCCTGCGACACTCAAAGCAGATGCTGACATCAACTCCAAAACTGGACAGATCAGCTTTCAGGAAAAGAGAGCGGATGAGGGTATGTCTACAGAATATATTAATTGATGAAAACTTTATTCATTACTCGCGGTTTTACGTAAATTATTATACATAAACTGTGTTTACCAATAATTTAGCTTAAAAACATTTATTTTTTTCAATCATTCGAGTACATTCGGGTAGTCTTGTGTAATGCAGTATTTTGTGTCTATTTGGGTATGGTTAACCTGAGTGCTGAAATTGTGGAAAAATATATGTTCTTAGCACGCCTGAAATGGGCTGTCTGCACTCTCAAAGTGCATGTTGTTGCCAAATGTATTTCATATGCTGTAAACCTAGTTCATAGTTGTTAGTTTCCTTTAATGCCAAACAAACACATACCAATCGTTGGTTAGAAGGCGATCGCCAAATTCGTCCTCGCTTTCTCCCGTGTCGCTGGCTGTCGTGTCGTTTTCGTCGGTTTCGCTTGCATACAGTTCAAACAGATATAGCTCAATAGCTTCAGTTTCTTCTTCAATTTCGTTTTCGCTACCTGCCTCCACACTACAATCATCCGTTTCAATACATACGTAATCTGTTGAATCGCTTAAGCCGCTGAAATCCGAGTCTGAATCCGAGCTAATGTCGCTATACCTTGCTGTTCTATCAGCCATGTTTAATTGTATTGGCATCACTGTGTGGCGTCACAGGAAAATGGACGGGTGTATATAACGATGGTTAAAATCAGGCACTTTGAAGCTTTTTATAGGGATATTGCGTGATGGGTAAAAATTTGAAAAAAACTTCGAAAAATAAAATAAGCCACTGGGCTTCACGGTGGCAGAGGGGTTAGTGCATCTGCCTCACAATACGAAGGTCCTGAGTAGTCTTGGGTTCAATCCCGGGCTCGGGATCTTTCTGTGTGGAGTTTGCATGTTCTCCCCGTGACTGCGTGGGTTCCCTCCGGGTACTCCGGCTTCCTCCCACTTCCAAAGACATGCACCTGGGGATAAGTTGATTGGCAACACTAAATTGGCCCTAGTGTGTGAATGTGAGTGTGAATGTTGTCTGTCTATCTGTGTTGGCCCTGCGATGAGGTGGCAACTTGTCCAGGGTGTACCCCGCCTTCCGCCCGATTGTAGCTGAGATAGGCTCCAGCGCTCCCCGCGACCCCAAAGGGAATAAGCGGTAGAAAATGGATGGATGGACTGGGAACTGATTTTTAATGGTTTTAACCCTTCTGAAATTGTGATAATGTTCCCCTTTAAGAACCACTGCCTTATAGTAACAATATTTTATCCAACATTATGATTCCAAGTTGCACATATCTGTCATTCCTACATACACACATTGAGACTCAGAAGTTCTGGTGCACACACACTTGCATCCAGGCTGTTCATTATCTTTCCCCCCAGAGCAGTCTAGAGGGGCAAACTGCATAGCCGCTTCCACTGGCCAAACATGCTTGCAGGCTGCAGACTGGGTCCAAATGTGCTAAGCACCCGTGCTAGGTGTCAATAGCCCCCCCCCCCTCGTTTTGGCCGGGACTTTCGCACTTCCTTTGGATAAAAAAAAAAGAACCCAAAAGAGCCATCTCATTACCTTCTCCCTGGGGCTGCAATTAAACAGGGGATGGATAGAGTGAGGGCCATGTCACCTCTGCAAACGGCCCTTGTGAGCTGTGGTTAATTGAATCCTGATATATATCGAAGCCCTTGTTGGTCTGATAGCATTGCAACTCCTGCTGCGTTTACAGTTATTTATTTTCTTATATCTCCCACATCTCACCATGTCCTCTCCAGTCATGCAGTCCACAGAGTTATTGATTTGTTTGTGTTGTGAACATCAGTAGTGGTGCATGAGGACGGTAAGAGCCCATCATAGAGCGCAGTTTGATTCTTGCCCGATGTGCTGACCTTGGATGAAGTACACAATGAGGGCTTGCTGAAATCCCAGCCTTTTTGAGAGGTGGATGGCGGGTGGGGATGCGGAGCGGTGTGAACGTGCGCACACAAAGAGCTGTTTAACTGCCCACGAGCCCTCTGGGTTCTCCACCTTTCACTCCATCCTTTTAATATTTCATAACCCGGCTCTGGACAACTGCCTCGACCCAGCTTGCTGGAATATGGATGAGAGTGCACATTTAGCCATTTACCCAGATGTCAGTCGGAAGCGGCTCTAAACAAAACACCTCTTCCCCCCCACACAACTTTACCTTTGCCTACCTTGTTGGACCCAGAGCGGGCTTGTTAGAGCGAGGGGTAAAGATCGAAAGCAAGAGAAAACAGAGAAAGGAATCAGACAAACAGGAGCCCTGGGTTACCCAACACACATGGGAAGGATATGTTGGAATTATTGAACAAAGCCAGGTGCACATAACAGAGCATACATTGGACTTTAAAAACACCAAACATACATTGGGAATGAGTTCTACCTTCATGAAGTATTCACTAGAATGAGGCCATGAAAGGATTTAGGGTGGTGTATAACAGTAATAATCCATGGACTGAGCTTCAGAATTCAGTCAAATGTGTGGAAGTGTTTGAGTTTGCAATAAAGTAAAGGAATTTGACTGCAACCAGAAGGTGCTGCGTAATAAATTACAGCGCTTTTCTGTTCCAACAGATGACCAACAAGACGTCAGCTAAATTGATCTACATACAGGCAGTCCTCTGGCTCAGCACTTACCGTATTTTTCGGACTATAAGTCGCAGCTTTTTTAATAGTATGGCCGGGCTCCAGTGCGACTTATATATGTATTTTTCCTTCTTTATTATGCATTTTCGGCAGGTGCGACTTATATTCCGGTGCGACTTATACGCCGAAAAATACGGTAACTGGGCAACATTATTATGCTCAGTACAACACTGATTTAAAAACTCTTCCATCCCATAAAAGTTGATTGAATTGTTCAAGTTAAAGTACCACTTATAGTCACACACACACCAGGTGTGGTGAAATTAACCTCTGCATTTGACCCATCCCCTTGTTCCACCCCATGGGAGGTGAAGGGACCAGTGAGCAGCAGCGGTGGCCACGCTCGGGAATCATTCTGGTGATTTAACCCCCAATTCCAACCCTTGATGCTAAGTGCCAAGCAGGGAGGTCATGTTCCCCATTTTTATAGTCTTTGGTATGACTCGGCCGGGGTTTGAATTCATGACCTACCGATCTCAGGTAGGTCATAACTCTAACCACAAGGCCTCTGAGCAGGTTTGATTAATTCTGAGTTTCCTCCAGAATAAACAAAGTAAATGCAGTCAAATAACCATACAATATGGTGATAATTAGTGGAGTCACGACTTTTTCACTTCCGATACCATACCGATATTGGAGCATCGATTATTGGCCAATACGATTTCAGCACGAATCAAGCATACTTTTATCATTTTGCAGTGTGGGATCCAGGGTGTACCCCGCCTTCCGCCCGAATGCAGCTGAGATAGGCTTCAAATCCCCCCCGGGTGTATGGTCGGGTTTGGGGAACTTTATTTAACACGTAAATCTACTGTTAATATATTGGTGACTGTACTTTTATTGGAACTTGCTTGAACTTTGAAAATGTGAGCATTAAACATTTTCTTTTGTTAATTCAACCTAAAATGCACTTTAAGTTGAATAAATAAAGATGTGAATGCATTGGCCATTAATTGTTGTTTACTTGCTTGTTTGTATCCATAATTCATTCATACCTAAATTCCTGTGACAATGTGTCACTTCACGTCCGGTTCTGTTTCCTTGGTTGGTGTTTATATCCTGTCAGCGGTCTTATTTTTGTTCCACTTCCTGCACGTCTCCCTGAGCGCTCGTTTCCCTCACCTGTCTCTGATTGGCAGCCTGGCACACCTGGTTGCATTTGCCAATCAGGCTACTATTTATGCCTGCCTCGCCTGTTCGTCAGTGCTCGAGGATTAATTATTTTAAGGACCTTTTGCTGCATGCATGACTGCTCCTCCTATTTTGAGTACAATAAAAGACTACCGCAGCCATGCGAGTTGCTGACAATTCCCTTACAAGAAACAACAGGAAAATAGGAAAGTTCACCTGATTCATTTCACAGTCACACTGCTTGATTTGGTTTGTTAAAAAGTGACTGAATCGATTTCGACTCACTCAATCGTTTCGTATCGTATCGTTCTAAAAAGATCATATCGTTTCTGAATCGTATCGGCAACTACAAATATCAAGTCAAATCGTTGTTAAAAGGAATCGTTACACCCCTAATTAAAAACTTGCATTATAATGCAATGCGTTTAACACCTTTTCAAACCAGCACAACAACAAAAATAGTTAAATTAACCCCCAATCAATCATGAGTGAGCACTATGACAATTTTAAACACAGTGGGTCTGATCTACTAAGATCCCTAATAACAATTGCTGAATGATGTTTGCAAACTATAACAACTGCATGTACTATTAGTGGGTGTGTTGCACGTCAGAATCAGAATCAGAAATACTTTAATAATCCGAGGGGAAATTAAGATTTTCAGCACAATCCCATTCAAGAGCAGATAAACATTACAGGGAGACAGAACAGGATCGCTGACGGGTCTGCCAACTTACAAAAATGGTGACAAACAGGTAAACACTGGGGAAGGGGGTAAGAAAAAAACAAACAAAAAACAGTCTAAGCCTGGGCCCCTGGAAAGGGGGTCCAGACTGAGGCCAAGAAAGAAAACAAAAGTCATAGCCATAGCACACATAAACATGTGTGTAAGAGGGAAACATCAAAGAACACAAAGGACATTAAAGACATTAAAAGAGCCAAGCTGATGCAACCAGCCACATTCTACACAATCAATCAATCAATCAATGTTTATTTATATAGCCCTAAATCACAAGTGTCTCAAAGGGCTGCACAAGCCACAACGACATCCTTGGTTCAGAGCCCACATAAGGGCAAGGAAAAACTTACAACCCAGTGGGACGTTGATGTGAATGACTTTGAGAAACCTTGGAGAAGACCGTAGATGTGGGTGACCCCCCCCCCCCATCTCACCCCCTCTAGGGGAGACCGGATGCAATGGACGTCGAGTGGGTCTAGCATAATATTGTGAAAGTCCAGTCCATAGTGGATCTAACATAATAGTGAAAGTCCAGTCCATAGTGGGGCCAGCAGGAGACCGTCCCGAGCGGAGACGGGTCAGCAGTGCAGAGATGTCCCCAACCGATGCACAGGCGAGCGGTCCACCCCGGGTCCCGACTCTGGACAGCCAGCACTTCTTCCATGGCCACCGGACCTGTGCCGCCCCCCTCCACAAGGGAGAGGGAGGCAGAGGAGAAAAGAAAAGAAACGGCAGATCAACTGGTCTAAAAAGGGGGCTATTTAAAGGCTAGAGTATACAAATTAGTTTTAAGATGGGACTTAAATGCTTCTACTGAGGTAGCATCTCTAACTGTTACCGGGAGGGCATTCCATAGTACTGGAGCCCGAATAGAAAACGCTCTATAGCCCGCAGACTTTTTTTGGGCTCTGGGAATCACTTAAGTAAAAACAACAACAACAAAAACAGACACTGTGGTGGCCTCTGCGGTGTTCCACGCCATCGTCTGCTGGGGTGGAGGGAGCATGGCCAGAGACAGGAGCAGACCCAACAAAGCAACCAAGAGAGCCGACCCCACCCTCGGCCGCCCAATAACTCTCGGCCAGTGTCCAGTCCGCATGGATGAGCGAGGATGCGTCCAAGGAGACCGAGATGTCCGATACCTGCTCATTCAGCCAAGACACTGTGAAGCTTGTCCGTCCCGGCGCTCAGCGCCAGCTCCGCAGCCCTGTCTCTTCATCCGCATCTCCTCCAGTCTCTCCAAACGGACTCTGGTGTGGCAGAGACCCAGCAGCTTGTCTCCATGGCCAAAAGTCTCTCGGGAGGCAGATCCAAAAGTTCACAAAAAAAGCACCGCAGGAGTCATGAAAGTGCCACCCCTTGTCACACAGTCCCAAAGGGTAACCCAACCAAAAGGCAAAAAAAACCCACATGAAAAGAAGAGGGAAACATCAGGAACACAAAAGGATGACACAAGAGCACAGAGCTCCTGCCACCAGCCATCATCGTCATCGTCATCGGCTGTCACTCGAACGAGTATGACGATCCTCCTGGTAGGGGTGTATCCCTTTATGGAGGATGCCTGTGCGTGACTTTGTTTAAAGGGGAACATTATCACCAGACCTATGTAAGCGTCAATATATACCTTGATGTTGCAGAAAAAAGACCATATATTTTTTAACCGATTTCCGAACTCTAAATGGGTGAATTTTGGCGAATTAAACGCCTTTCTATTATTCGCTCTCGGAGCGATGACGTCACAACGTGACGTCACATCGGGAAGCAATCCGCCATTTTCTCACTTTCGTCGGTGTGTTGTCGGAGGGTGTTTCAACACGAACAGGGATGGATTCAAGTTGCACCAGTGGCCCAAAGATGCGAAAGTGGCAAGAAATTGGACAAAATTTGTTCAAAATACGAGGCTGTGGGGAAAGCCGACGAAATGGTCAGTCGTTTGTTCCGCACACTTTACCGACGAAAGCTATGCTACGACAGAGATGGCAAGAATGTGTGGATATCCTGCGACACTCAAAGCAGATGCTGACATCAACTCCAAAACTGGTCAGATCAGCTTTCAGGAAAAGAAAGCGGATGAGGGTATGTCTACAGAATATATTAATTGATGAAAACTTTATTCATTACTCGCGGTTTTACGTAAATTATTATACATAAACTGTGTTTACCAATAATTTAGCTTAAAAACATTTATTTTTTTCAATCATTCGAGTACATTCGGGTAGTCTTGTGTAATGCAGCCCTGAAATGGGCTGTCTGCACTCTCAAAGTGCATGTTGTTGCCAAATGTATTTCATATGCTGTAAACCTAGTTCATAGTTGTTAGTTTCCTATAATGCCAAACAAACACATACCAATCGTTGGTTAGAAGGCGATCGCTAAATTCGTCCTCGCTTTCTCCCGTGTCGCAGGGTGTCGTGTCGTTTTCGTCGGTTTCGCTTGCATACGGTTCAAACCGATATGGCTCAATAGCTTCAGTTTTTTCTTCAATTTTGTTTTCGCTACCTGCCTCCACACTACAACCATCCGTTTCAATACATGCGTAATCTGTTGAATCGCTTAAGCCGCTGAAATCCGAGTCTGAATCCGAGCTAATGTCGCTATAGCTTGCTGTTCTTTCCGCCATGTTTGTTTGTATTGGCATCACTGTGTGACGTCACAGGAAAATGGGCGGGTGTATATAACGATGGTTAAAATCAGGCACTTTGAAGCTTTTTTTAGGGATATTGCGTGATGGGTATAATTTTGAAAAAAACTTCGAAAAATAAAATAAGCCGCTGGGAACTGATTTTTAATGGTTTTAACCCTTCTGAAATTGTGATAATGTTCCCCTTTAATGTATGGAGACTGGTGCACAGACAGTCACCACACGATCCTTGACAGAATCGGTTCAGGGTCCAGCGGCATGGAGTCCAAGACGACTGGGGACCTGTTTCTGCTGCAGCCTTCTTCCGCCATCACAGCCGTTGTGGTAGTTCTTAAATCGACCGTCTTCGGACTGCTCTGCCGTTGAGGTCTTCACCGTATCCCTGGCTAGGGGGCAGTCAGGTACTAGGCCTTTGCCAAGGGCCACCTGGGGTAACAGTAGTAAAGGGGTTAACCTCCTAGTGCCCCAAGACCCCATAGAGGAGCCTCCACTGCCGGATGCACTTTAACGTCATGCCCAGGACATGCCACCAGCAGCCACTACAGCAGTGCCATCTTGGGGGAAAAAAAATTGCACAATTGTGCAGAATTGATAACCTGTGCTAATGTGGTATGGGTCGCCTTTTTTTGTAGATGACACTCATTTCCCTCCACACATGACATAATATGTTTCAACCGTCCAACATGTGCTGTTTCGTTATGTTGTGCAATAAGCAGCACACGGCGCCTGAGGACACTAAGGACGTAGGAATCTCTGTCCATCGTCTGTTTTTGAAACGCGATCTCCTCCTTTCTCACAGCTATTTGTGCGAAACTGTGCCGGTTGGCACGCACATTTCAAAATGTGCTAAATAATGACTACGTTTACACTGCAGGCTATAGTGGCCCAAATTGGAGTTTTTCAAAATCTGAATTTTCCAGCCTCCTGTTCAGCGAGAACAAGCAAACACCTGACAAGCACATTAATGATCAGCTACTTAAGTCAATGTTTTTCAACTACTGTGCCGCCGCACACTAGTGTACCGTGGGACATTATGTAATTTCACCTAAGTGGGTTAAAAATATTTTATGCAAACCAGTAACTATAATCCGGAAATAATGTGCCATTGTTGAGTGTCTGTACTGTCTAATAATAATAATAATAATATATTTTATTTGTAAAACGCACTTTACATTGAGTAAACAACCTCAAAGTGCTACAGTGTATTAAAACAAATAAATAAATAAAAGATAATAAAATAAAATAAAAATAAAAACTAGAACAGCCTAATAGCTAGAACTAGTATGCATATATCTAAAAAAAAAGGCTTTTTAAAAAAATAAGGGTTTTTAAAAGCATCACAGTCTGTCGTACCCTCAGGTGGTCAGGGAGAGCGTTCCATAGACTGGGAACGGCGGAGCAGAAAGCCCGGTCTCCCATTGTTCGTAGCTTTGTCCTTGGAGGTTGGAGGAGGTTAGCCTTTCCGGAGTGGAGGTGTCGTGTGGAGGATTTGGGGGTGAGTAGTTCTTTGAGGTAGAGGGGGGCATTTCCATGGAGGCACTGGTGGGTTAGTAGGGAAACTTTTTATTCAATCCTGAGTGGAACAGGAAGCCAGTGAAGGGATTTGAGAATTGGTGTGATATGGTCATATTCCCGCACACTCATCAGGATCCTAGCAGCACTATTCTGTATGTATTGCAGCTTCTGGATGTTCTTGCTGGGGATCCCGACAAGAAGTGCGTTGCAGTAGTCTAGCCTGGAGGAGACAAAGGCGTGGACGTGTCTAGAACTCGGCATATCAGCAGCAGGTATCTAATTACTTTGAAGATGTCGGGAACACGGTTTGTCGTGATCACAATATGCGGGAGGCAGCGTGCAGGTAAAAAGGTATCAAATGCTTAAATAAAAAATAAACAAAAAGCGAGTGCCGCTAAGAAAAGGCATTGAAGCTTAAGGATGGCTATGCTAAACAAAACTAAAACTGAACTGGCTGCAAAGTAAACAAAAACAGAATGCTGGACGACAGCAAAGACTATGGAGCAGACGGCGTCCACAAAGTACATCCGTACATGACAATCAACACCAAAATAGGAGTGCAAGACAAGAACTAAAACACGACACACAGGAAAACACCAACAAACTCAAAACAAGTCACGGCGTGATGTGACAGGTCGTGACAGTACACCTACTTGGAGACAAGAGCTATAGCGATGCATGGGTGGTTATGGTTTGAATTCATATCCAACAATTGCGAGAATGACTGCTGAGTTCAATTTGTTTATGTTTTCTACTCGTGGTGTGCATCGGGATTTTTTCAATGAAAAAAATGTGCCTCGGCTCAGAAAAGGTTGAAAAACACTGCAAAAACTGAAATCTAAGTAAGATTAAATATCTCAAATAAGGGTGATATTTGCTTATTTTCTGTCTGATAAGATCATTATTCTCACTAAGCAGATTTTATGTTAGAGTATTTTACTTGTTTTAAGGGTTTTGGTCCTAAATGATCTCAGTAAGATATTACAGCTTGTAGCTGAGATTTTATGACCTATATTGAGTAAAACATGATTGAAACTAGAATATCAACTGATGCAAAGCTGTGTCATCAACACTCACAAGTATAAAACTACTAAAGTAATAATTTCTTACTTCAAGCATGAAAAAAAAAATCATGATGCCGAGCGCATATCATTATGTCAAGATAATGGCACTAGCATTTACTTAATTTTAAGAATATTTTTCAACATATTGAGCAAAAAGGGCTCTTTTTTTTTCTACCAAGAAAAGTGCACTTGTTATTAGTGAGAATATACTTATTTTAAAGGGGAACATTATCACCAGACCTATGTAAGCCTCAATATATACCTTGATGTTGCAGAAAAAAGACCATATATTTTTTTAACCGATTTCCGAAATCTAAATGGGTGAATTTTGGCCTTTCTAGTATTCGCTCTCGACGTGACGTCACATCGGGAAGCAATGCGCCATTTTCTCAAACACCGAGTCAAATCAAATCTGTTTTTTTCCGTTTTTTCGACTGTTTTCCGTACCTTGGAGACATCATGCTTCGTCGGTGTGTTGTCGGAGGGTGTAACAACACGAACAGGGACGGATTCAAGTTGCACCAGTGGCCCAAAGATGAGAAAGTGGCAAGAAATTGGACGTTTGTTCCGCACACTTTACCGACGAAAGCTATGCTACGACAGAGATGGCAAGAATGTGTGGATATCCTGCGACACTCAAAGCAGATGCATTTCCAACGATAAAGTCAAAGAAATCTGCCGCCAGACCCCCATTGAATCTGCCGGAGTGTGTGAGCAATTCAGGGACAAAGGACCTCGGTAGCACGGCAAGCAATGGCGGCAGTTTGTTCCCGCAGACGAGCGAGCTAAACCCCCTGGATGTCTTGGCTCACACCGTCCCTTATGCCACCGAAGATGATCAAGAGAAGAATATCGACCCTAGCTTCCCTGGCCTGCTGACATCAACTCCAAAACTGGACTGATCAGCTTTCAGGAAACGATAGCGGATAAGGGTATGTCTACAGAATATATTAATTGATGAAAATTGGGCTGTCTGCACTCTCAAAGTGCATGTTGTTGCCAAATGTATTTCATATGCTGTAGACCTAGTTCATAGTTGTTAGTTTCCTTTAATGCCAAACAAACACATACCAATCGTTGGTTAGAAGGCGATCGCCGAATTCGTCCTTGCTTTCTCCCGTGTCGCTGGCTGTCGTGTCGTTTTCGTCGGTTTCGCTTGCATACGGTTCAAACCGATATGGCTCAATAGCTTCAGTTTCTTCTTCAATTTCGTTTTCGCTACCTGCCTCCACACTACAACCATCCGTTTCAATGCATGCGTAATCTGTTGAATCGCTTAAGCCGCTGAAATCCGAGTCGGAATCCGAGCTAATGTCGCTATAGCTTGCTGTTCTATGCACCATGTTTGTTTGTGTTGGCATCACTATGTGACGTCACAGGAAAATGGACGGGTGTATATAACGATGGTTAAAATCAGGCACTTTGAAGCTTTTTTTAGGGATATTGCGTGATGGGTAAAATTTTGAAAAAAACTTCGAAAAATAAAATAAGCCACTGGGATCTGATTTTTAATGGTTTTAACCCTTCTGAAATTGTGATAATGTTCCCCTTTAAGGTATTTTGGGGTTCATTGAGGTTAGCTAATTTTACTTGTTTTGGAAAGCCTTGACAAGCCGAATTTTCTTGTTCTATTGGCAGATAATTTTGCCGAGTTCAAATAAAATACCCCTCATTTTTGTATTTTTTTTTCTTCTTGTTTTTGAACACTGACTTTTTGCAGTGCACTGACTTAAGTAAGCGGTTGTCATAACCATGTGGCTACTAAACAACTGTGTTTATGCTCGGGGCCGGTCCCTTTCTTGTCAATGCAATCCATTGACATTTTACAGACTATTTGTAATCCTCACGTTATACGGGACAAAGTATAAACCCTTTCCAGCTCAATACGGGACGCACACTTTTGTCACTAAATACGGGACACTTCCGTTTTTTTCAAGGGACGTCGGCAATTACTGACACCACTTGCTTTTGTTAGCCCTCGCAACATTTCCATGCTTCTTCATGCACTAATTGCTAGAAGATTGGGCAGCCGCTGCGCACACACACACACACACACACACACACACACACACACACACACACACGGCTTCACTTAATGCAATTAGGCAGCAGTTTAATTGTTCTTTAATATGTGTGGATGAAGCCAATGCGTTATATAAAGTAATTATTGCTAATGACTCTGCAGTGGGAGCGAGAAGCAAGAAAGTGAGGTTTTGTGCTTGAAAGGGACCAGTGAATTCTTTATGGTCTAACAGACCCTTTTGTTGAATTGCTTCCCTCAGCATGTGATAAGGGTGTTAAAAATTAATGATATATAACTATTGAGGGAGCATTCTAAATACGTAGTAATTTATGATAATTTGTCTTCTTTCACCGTGGAGCACTTAATAAATGTTAATTAGCCGTTGATGATGTGTCTTTTGAACATACCGTACAGCCTAATGGACAATTCTCAGTCTATGAACAGAGACCCTCGTGGGAAGCGTCCATGGATGTTTTTTTTTTTTTTTTATGTTTTTTTTTTTTTAAACACATGCGAGAAGACGAAATATAGAAATAATAGAAATAAAACAGCAAATGACAACATGTCACGTCCATCTGTACAGTCTCTCCCTTTGGCACCGGATTCGTTCACATTACCATGCTGGCTGTGAGCGCCTGCCAAGTCCGTCCATCCATCTCTACCTCGACAGAGAAAAAAGAAGACGCTCCAGGAAGAAGTTGTGCCAAGTTGGGAAAAAAAAAAAAAAAATGTGCAAAAATGAGAAGAAACATACCCACTCCTTTCACACACTTACTTATTTGTTTAAAACATTTAGAGCGGCGGAATGTCCAATGTTTGGCTTTAATGATGTTGACCCCTGCTTATGTTCACTTTAAGTGCTTACAGATTGCAGCTGTGCATTAGATTCCACACTCGACTTTTTTGTTATTTTTCTCACACACAATACCCACAATGCAGTACAAAAAATTACAATTAAGAATATAGCACTTTTTGGAGTGGGAGTTTGTGAGGGTCGAGGTTGAAAGACGCCCGCACAGCCTATGCATGAGTGGGCCTTTGCAGCTTTTTTCTTTTTTTTCTTCTCCTTTTGGTGGACGAGTCGACAGATGACAGAGCTGTCAAAAGACTTTCACGTCTGCTGGATGAAAAGCAACGAGGTGAAGTCAAGCGAACCCTCTTTTAAACTCTGTTAGTGATTTGAACTGCTCATTCATTCCATCAGTACATTCAAGCCTTCAAAGGGCCGTGTCATAAAGGCAGATCAGGGTGTTCAAAAGGCTGCGACAATTGGGAAAGTCTGCGGGTACGAAGAACATTTTGGCTCTTTCCACTGTCCACTTTTTGATGGATGTATAATGCATGTTTATGATATGACACAATTATCTCAATTAATCACAGATTTAATGCATACCCTCTTTTAAAACCATCTACAGCAGGTCTCTATTTTAACTCGGGAATGACAAAACTTGGGAGACAAGCATTTTTGCAGCAAATTCCTGAAAACACGAGAGCTATTGTCTGGTGTGCCGTGGGAGATTATGTAATTTCACCTGATTGGGATAAAAATATATTTTGCAAACCAGTAATTATAATCCGCAAATGTGCCGTTGTTGAGTGTCTGTGCCGTCTAGAGATCGGCAGAATAACCATGTGTGGAGGGAGGTGTGGCCAGCGCGCTTGCAGGAGCAAAGGTCACCGCCGCTGTCTATGGTGCTGAGGACGAGCACCATCGGATAGGGGCGGGGCATGTGCTGACGGCGAGACAGAGCTGGCAGGTGATTAGATTTCACAGGTGGTACGTGTTAATCTAATCATCTGTTGTCTTTAACTGTAAGCGGCCGAGTGCAGGACGAGGAGAGGATACGGATGTGGCTGAAAAGTCACATCCTGCTGGAGAGAAAAGTGTGAGAAAATTCTGTGGACATTAAGCTATGGGAGACCGGGCTTTCTGCTCCGCCGCTCCCAGTGTGTGGAATGCTCTCCCTGACCACCTGAGGGCACCACAGACTGTGGATGCTTTTAAAAAAGGCTTAAAAACCCTTCTTTTTAAAAAAGCCTTTTTTTTTTAGATATATGCATACTAGTTTTAGCTCTTTGGCTGTCCTAGTTTTTATTTTTATTTCTATGTATTTTTTATTATCTTTTATTTTTATTTTTATTTTATTATTTTTTTAATACACTGTAGCACTTTGAGGTTCTTTACTCAATGTAAAGTGCTTTTTACAAATACAATCTATTATTATTATTAATACATTAAACCATTGTTAAAAACTGCAAGCTTGGCTCTTTTGCCGTGTGTAATAGTGGAACGGATAGTAAGCGACTTCCACACCATGTAATACTCTTCCATATCAGTAGGTGGCAGCAGTTAGCAAATTGCTTTGTAGATGTCAGGACCATGGTTTGTCGTGATCACAATATGCGGGAGGCAGCGTGCAGGTAAAAAGGTATCTAATGCTTAAAACAAAAATAAACAAAAGGCGAGTGCCACTAAGAAAAGACATTGAAGCTTAGGGATGGCTATGCAAAACGAAGCTAAAACTGAACTGGCTCCAAAGTAAACAAACACAGAATGCTGGACGACAGCAAAAACTTACAGCGTGTGGAGCAGCGGACGGCGTCCACAAATGACATGACAATCAACAACAAAATAGGAGCGCAAGACAAGAACTAAAACACGACACACAGGAAAACACCAACAAACTCCAAATAAGTCACGGCGTGATGTGACAGGTCGTGACAGTACACCTACTTTGAGACAAGAGCTATAGTGATGCATGGTTGGTTATGGTTTGAATTCATATCCAACAATTGCGAGAACAACTTTTTATTGTCAATTTCAGCTGCTGAGTTTCATTTTTTCATGTTTTCTGCTGGTGGTGTGCCTCGAGATTTTTTCAATGAAAAAAATGTGCCTTGGCTCAGAAAAGGTGGAAAAAACACTGGTATAGAGGAACTTGGACAATTGTAAACACATGCATGGATATTTTAACCTAGCTAGCAAACATAGAACACTGGGGTCCGAACTTGGGATTTACATAACTGGGGAGTTCCTCTAGGCAGGACTTTAAGTCCTCCCCTTTTTGGCAGTTACACTTTTTTTTTTTCCATCATCTTATTTATGTAACTAAGGTTTTGCTGTAGCTTGTTTACTTTCAGATGCAGTCAGTAGTCATTTGTTCAACCTCTTTAGTTATACTCGTGGTGTTCCTCAAGGTTCCGTTTTAGGTCCTGTGTTTTGCATCATTTGGGCTATTCAAATGGTGGCCCGCAAATTCAGTTACATTTTTTTGAGAGACTCACGTCTTTACAGCAGATTCTGAATAAGACCAGAATGCTATCATAAAGATGACACAAACTATTCTCCCTTCTCCCCTCAGGCAGGAGACTACGGTCCATCCAGACCCACACCTCCCGCCACGTGAACAGTTTTTTCCCCTCGGCCATCACACACATGAACAATAACAAGATCTGATAGATCAGTTACAGTTCATTTTTATTACCTATTACCTATTCTGTGTTTTATGTGTTTTATGTTGCACGATTGTACCAAGAACAATACTTAGTTTGTGAACCCGTTCTCAAACAATGGCAATAAAACTATTCTGATTCTGATTCTGATGATATTTGATTAGCTTTTTTGCAGAAGGTCCTTAAAAACAGCAACACACTCCTGTAACCCTGACAAAATAAATAGACCAAAATCAAATGTCTACTTTAGAGCAGTGTTTCTTAACCATAGGGCCGTTTCTCAGCTGTGGGGCCGCAGCGGCACTCAGTTGTAGCACATTTTTCCACCACTTGTGGCAGTAATAACAGTATCAAACAAACGGAAGAAGTCTAGAATTAAGGTTATAGACAAATATCTTAAGCGCAAAAATTATGACTACAGTGGTGAAGCTGTATTTATTGACGGTTTAGTCAAGAAACATATTCATTATTGATTTAGTTTATTTATTTTAGCACAACATACTGTAATTGTATGTAGATGTATTTTTCGGCAGTTATTTATGAGTCTTTTTTTATGCAGTATATGTATTTGGTAAGTACTTATTTATTTAATCAGACTGACCTCAGCCTAAGGTTTATGTGTTAAAACCATATTATTTGTGATTAACACATGGTTTGAGTTTCTTTAAACTGTAAGTAGGTTAGATAAAATCAGTGTTGGGACTAATGCGTTACAAAGTAACGCGTTACTGTAACGCCGTTACTTTCGGCAGTAAATAGTAATCTAACGCGTTATTTTTTATAATCAGTAACTCAGTTACCGTTACTACATGATGCGTTACTGCGTTATTTTACGTTAGTTTTTATGTAGTATCGGCTAGAAACTGAGAAGATTTGAGTGTGTTTTATTGGAGCACTGCGGAAGAGGCGACAAGGAAGAGGCGCGCCGCGCGCTGTGTGTGTGTGTATGTGTGTGTGTGGGAGGGGGCGTGTCTGTGTTTACTAACAAGACATCATGGCGAAGCCCGAAGCCGAGTTTCTTAACATGGAGATATTCTCACTATTTTTCTTTTGTCGACCAGAAAGAAAAGAACATTTTAGTTAAATGTAAGTTGTGTCTTGGATCAAAGATCCTATCCTAGCAATTCAAATCTGCTGAAACAGCTACAAAAGCTACATGCTTCGACGAAGCTAGTAGAGACACACTTCACCTAAGCAACAGCGGCTGGATTTTAACTAGGCACTGCACACTGAAGGTACACACACTCTGTCAATTCTCATATACAGGTAAAAGCCAGTAAATTAGAATATTTTGAAAAACTTGATTTATTTCAGTAATTGCATTCAAAAGGTGTAACTTGTACATTATATTTATTCATTGCACACAGACTGATGCATTCAAATGTTTATTTCATTTAATTTTGATGATTTGAAGTGGCAACAAATGAAAATCCAAAATTCCGTGTGTCACAAAATTAGAATATTACTTAAGGCTAATACAAAAAAAGGGATTTTTAGAAATGTTGGCCAACTGAAAAGTATGAAAATGAAAAATATGAGCATGTACAATACTCAATACTTGGTTGGAGCTCCTTTTGCCTCAATTACTGCGTTAATGCGGCGTGGCATGGAGTCAATGAGTTTCTGGCACTGCTCAGGTGTTATGAGAGCCCAGGTTGCTCTGATAGTGGCCTTCAACTCTTCTGCGTTTTTGGGTCTGGCATTCTGCATCTTCCTTTTCACAATACCCCACAGATTTTCTATGGGGCTAAGGTCAGGGGAGTTGGCGGGCCAATTTAGAACAGAAATACCATGGTCCGTAAACCAGGCACGGGTAGATTTTGCGCTGTGTGCAGGCGCCAAGTCCTGTTGGAACTTGAAATCTCCATCTCCATAGAGCAGGTCAGCAGCAGGAAGCATGAAGTGCTCTAAAACTTGCTGGTAGACGGCTGCGTTGACCCTGGATCTCAGGAAACAGAGTGGACCGACACCAGCAGATGACATGGCACCCCAAACCATCACCCAACCATGCAAATTTTGCATTTCCTTTGGAAATCGAGGTCCCAGAGTCTGGAGGAAGACAGGAGAGGCACAGGATCCACGTTGCCTGAAGTCTAGTGTAAAGTTTCCACCATCAGTGATGGTTTGGGGTGCCATGTCATCTGCTGGTGTCGGTCCACTCTGTTTCCTGAGATCCAGGGTCAACGCAGCCGTCTACCAGCAAGTTTTAGAGCACTTCATGCTTCCTGCTGCTGACCTGCTCTATGGAGATGGAGATTTCAAGTTCCAACAGGACTTGGCGCCTGCACACAGCGCAAAATCTACCCGTGCCTGGTTTACGGATCATGGTATTTCTGTTCTAAATTGGCCCGCCAACTCCCCTGACCTTAGCCCCATAGAAAATCTGTGGGGTATTGTGAAAAGGAAGATGCAGAATGCCAGACCCAAAAACGCAGAAGAGTTGAAGGCCACTATCAGAGCAACCTGGGCTCTCATAACACCTGAGCAGTGCCAGAAACTCATCGACTCCATGTCACGCCGCATTAACGCAGTAATTGAGGCAAAAGGAGCTCCAACCAAGTATTGAGTATTGTACATGCTCATATTTTTCATTTTCATACTTTTCAGTTGGCCAACATTTCTAAAAATCCCTTTTTTGTATTAGCCTTAAGTAATATTCTAATTTTGTGACACACGGCATTTTGGATTTTCATTTGTTGCCACTTCAAATCATCAAAATTAAATGAAATAAACATTTGAATGCATCAGTCTGTGTGCAATGAATAAATATAATGTACAAGTTACACCTTTTGAATGCAATTACTGAAATAAATCAAGTTTTTCAAAATATTCTAATTTACTGGCTTTTACCTGTATACTGTTGCTCAATGTATGGACTATAAAGTTCACAAACATAAAGAGGGATGCTAGTGGGCCAGGCCAATCTTTCCTTATCTCTAAACTAAAACTGGGGAAATGTGTAGTGTTCTGGGCTTCAGAAATGATTTTATTTCAGAATTCCTTGAGAGAAAAAAACGCCTGGTTAGGCTTTGTGTATGTAGTGTGTGCCTTCCTTGGTTTACAGCTATGTTGTTATTATGCTGTTTGTTACTTATGTATGTTATGTTGCAGCTATTTAAAGTAGTTTTGTCAATTAACAAGTTCTGGCCTGAAACAAATTGGCCCTATGAAACATATCTTTATATTTGTGTGTTGTATGTAGACCACATTGCTTAGCACAGTTCAGTGATGCAAATGCATGTCAAGTTGATTAACAGATTGTATTATTCTCCAGTGCAATAACAGTACTGAAATGAAGGCTAAAATGGCATTAAAGGGGGCCTTAAAAAAAAAAAAATTAAGAAAATATACACATAAACACATTACTTTTTGGTGTAAGTAACTGAGTTAGTAACTGAGTTACTTTTTTAATAAAGTAACTAGTAACTGTAACTAGTTACTGGTTTTCAGTAACTAACCCAACACTGGATACAATTATTGAATATGATGCAAGTCAAGAGTAAAATAACTAATTCAGTGTTAATATCTGAGTGAGCCCCAAGGCTCTCTGTAGTCAAAAAGTTAGGCCACAAGGTCACACAGGTTATGAACCCCTGCTTTAGAGGATACTGGTTTTCCAGTATATACAAAATAAGACTAATAGGGAAGGGAGAGGTTCAGTCCTCTGGTCCTTAGCTTTCTGGGAATGTGGCCCTTAAAACAATTGAATTGAATATCCCTGGTCTATGGTATGTTTGAAAGCAGCCGTACTCAGTGGATTATTTATTTGTATGTATCTATTCAAACCTGCTAATGCACTTTAAGATACTGTAACATTCTACTGTGCATCCATATCAAAGTCTGCAAATGAAATGTAGCCTGTCTCAGCCGACTTTGGACAAAATGTAAACTACACAACTGATTGCCAGTCCATGAAACAGGGAATGAGAAGAGACCCCATGCCAGATGGGCAAAAGTCTTGAAGGGCAACTGCACTTTTTTTGGAAATTTGCCCATCATCCACAATTCCTATGCGAAGCAAGAACACATCTCTCTTTTAAAGGGGAACATTATCACCAGACCTATGTAAGCGTCAATATATATCTTGATGTTGCAGAAAAAAGACCATTTATTTTTTTAACCGATTTCCGAACTCTAAATGGGTGAATTTTGGCGAATTAAACGCCTTTCTATTATTCGCTCTCGGAGCGATGACGTCACAACGTGACGTCACATCGGGAAGCAATCCGCCATTTTCTCACTTTCGTCGATGTGTTGTCAGAGGGTGTAACAACACGAACAGGGACGGATTCAAGTTGCACCAGTGGCCAAAAGATGCGAAAGTGGCAAGAAATTGGAAGAAATTTGTTCAAAATACGAAGCTGTGGGGAAAGCCGACAAAATGGTCAGTCGTTTGTTCCGCACACTTTACCGACGGAAGCTATGCTACGACAGATATGGCAAGAATGTGTGGATATCCTGCGACACTCAAAGCAGATGCTGACATCAACTCCAAAACTGGACAGATCAGCTTTCAGGAAAAGAGAGCGGATGAGGGTATGTCTACAGAATATATTAATTGATGAACATTTCATTCATTACTCGCGGTTTTACGTAAATTATTATACATAAACTGTGTTTACCAATAATTTAGCTTAAAAACATTTATTTTTTTCAATCATTCGAGTACATTCGGGTAGTCTTGTGTAATGCAGTAGTTTGTGTCTATTTAGGTATGGTTAACCTGAGTGCTGAAATCGTGGAAAAATATATGTTCTTAGCGCGTCTGAAATGGGCTGTCTGCACTCTCAAAGTGCATGTTGTTGCCAAATGTATTTCATATGCTGTAAACCTAGTTCATAGTTGTTAGTTTCCTTTAATGCCAAACAAACACATACCAATCGTTGGTTAGAAGGCGATCGCCGAATTCGTCCTCGCTTTCTCCCGTGTCGCTGGCTGTCGTGTCGTTTTCGTCGGTTTCGCTTGCATACGGTTCAAACCGATATGGCTCAATAGCTTCAGTTTCTTTTTCAATTTCGTTTTCGCTACCTGCCTTCACACTACAACCATCCGTTTCAATACATGCGTAATCTGTTGAATCGCTTAAGCCGCTGAAATCCGAGTCTGAATCCGAGCTAATGTCGCTATATCTTGCTGTTTTTTCCGCCATGTTTGTTTGTATTGGCATCACTGTGTGACGTCACAGGAAAATGGACGCGTGTATATAACGATGGTTAAAATCAGGCACTTTGAAGCTTTTTTTAGGGATATTGCGTGATGGGTAAAATTTTGAAAAAAACTTCAAAAAATAAAATAAGCCACTGGGAACTGATTTTTAATGGTTTTAACCCTTCTGAAATTGTGATAATGTTCCCCTTTAAGTGCATTCTAAATAATAAAAAAAAAAAGACAAAATGTCCAACACTGTCTTATAAAAATGCCTTGAGTATGTTTGTAATGCAGTAAGAGGCACATTCATGATAACATAATTCTTATAATATTTTGGTCATTTTAAGCATTATGATAACTCTCTGATAGCAACAATTGCTACTTCTGTCAACAACAAGATAGAGGACACTTTCTGTTTTTGCTGCTAGAATTGGCAGACTTTGTGAGAGCCTTGGCCCCTTATCATGAAGCACTATTGTCAAACGTTTCAAATAAGAGCATACGCATTTCTCTGTTAGATCTTAGACTTAGACTTCCTTTTTATTGTCATTCAAATTTGAACTTTACAGTACAGATAAGAACAAACTTTTGTTACATAAGCTCACGGTAGTGCAGGATAAAAAAGCAATAAGGTGCATATATAAATAAATAAATAGGTTACTGTACAGGTAAATATATTGCACTTTTTCACATGCATCCACATTTATGGATGTATGTTATGTTGTCTTTTTTATTCCAGCGAGTTAATCCATTTTGGGGGGAGTTGAGGGGATAATTTAATTATGATGCGTTCAAGAGTCTTACGGCCTGAGGGAAGAAGCTGTTACAAAACCTGGAGGTTCTGCTTCGGAGGCTGCGGAACCTCTTTCTAGAGTCCTTATTCTAGAGTTCTTAGAATAACAATGTCGCCATAGCTTTAATATGCAGGTCACAGCATTTAAATGAAGCGTTGCTGGCAATTTTGGGATGGTTTTTAGAGCACTTAATAGGCACAACCGACACATCCCATTACTGCCTTGTACTAGCAGTTGTTAACTATTTAGAATGCACACAAAAAGGAAAGATGTCTGTTCTTGTCTCACATAAAGATCCGGAATGATCGGCAAAATTCCCCAAAAAAGTGCAGTTCCCATTAAAGTGAAAGTTTTATTCACTTATAGTTTGCACACAAACCAGGAGATTCCATGACGGGGGTGTCAAATGTACGGCCCGAGGGCCGGATCAGGCCCGCGAACAGTTTTTATCCGGCCCGCGGAATGAGTTTGCTAAGTATAAAAATGTACCTGAAATTGTTAAATGAAAGAAAAAGCTGTTCTAAATGTGTCCACTGGATGTCGAAATAGCAATTATTTGTATATTTGTAGATGATGCTACATATGTACAAAATAAACCACATGATGTTAGTACATCAGTCGATGAAAGTGATCAAACTACATAAATAACATCCTGTAATTTGATTTTGATATCATTTTTTTATCTCGATAGGTTGAACATGAACACCAATGAGTTGACTGATGAACATTGTCACATCATTTATTCAGAAAATATATATAACGACAAATAAAGATAGAATACTATTAACACACAACATGTAATGTAATAAAGAATATGCTTGTTCTATTTTTAAACAAAGAAAATAATCTGGAGTTGTCTTTATTTTTAAGTTATCGTGCCGTGATTTTACCACTTGGGAGTAGATTTTTCTCCATGTGGCCCCCGATCTAAAATTAGTTTGACACCCCTGTTCCATGGGCTTGCAATTTAGGAGCAAATTGATTTAAGAACTCTTATTAAATATATTTTTTCTTTGGATTTCACAATGGAAACAATTCTAATCATATTCATAAATGAGGCCCAATGTTTCACAAAAATCATGTTCATTCTTTTTATTTTTTATTTTATATATAAATGATATTCGTGAGGTTTCGAAAATTTTACAGTACGTATTATTCACAGACGATACAAATGTATACTGTTCAGGAGATTAATTGGAAATCTTAGCCGATAATATTGAAGAAGAAATGGTTAAACTAACATTGTGGTTTGATGTAAATAAACTATCTTTAAATTTGGAAAATACTACATTTATGGTATTCAGTAATAAAAGAAAGATAGAAATTGGTAAACAATATGAAAATCGAGAAGGTGTCTGAAATCAGATTTCTTGGGGTCTTCTTAGATGAAAAGTTGACATTGAAAGCTCATATATTGCATGTCAAAAATAAGGTATCTAAAAGCTTATTTATTTTTAACAAGGTTAAATACAGTTTCCCGTATAACACAATGAGAATGTTATATTGCTCAATTATTGTATTTTATTTCAATTATTGTGCAGAAATATGGGGAAATACATATCACAGCAACTTAATGCCTTTATTTCTTTTACAGAAAAGTAAAAAGTAGGATATAGAGACCACACAAATCCACTCTTCATTAGGTCAGGATTATCAAAACTAAAAGACATTGTAGAATTGCATACTCTATTAGTGATGTTCAAAGCTAGAAATAAAGTTCTTCCAAAGGACTTACAAAAGTTATTTGTGTTCACGTCTGAAGATGAGAATCACAGAAGGCCGTATAACTTTAAACATCCAAAGGCGCGAATACATTTGAAACAAATGTGGTGTGAAAGCGTGGAATTCTCTATAGAAAGACTTAAAAAGTTGCAAGAATATTTTTGAATTTAAAAAGAGTTACAAAGAGAGACAACTGGAATTTTATCAAACTGATTTTTGATTTTGATTGAACGTGCCATTGTGAAAATGTTTAAACGAAAATTTAAAAAAAGTATGTTGGAGCTCGGGTGTTTGTGGAGGGAACAGTGATAAAGTCATCTAAAATAATGTGTGTTAATAAATGGGGCAGATAAATATAAGAATAATATTCTTCCATCTGCTCCTTTCTGATCATGGAAATGTATAAGAAACAAAAAGCAATGAAAGTGTCAACTGTACGTGGCTTGTATATCATGCATTTTCATGAAAGGAATAAAAAGAAATGATGATGATGATTCAGAAAGAAAGTCAACTGCGAGTCTCCTCATATTCTCACTCATTTCCCTCCCACCACACACAACTGTTTTTTATCATTGTTTATTAACGCATAAGCTCTCCATATACACATTTTCCCATCCACCAGTTCACTGCTAAACAATGCCCTTTTTGTGCGGTTGTGGTTTTTTCTACCGCTGAAGTCATGTTCAAGTCCGGTCAGCGGGGAAGTCCCTGCAATAAGACAGCCCAACCCACTAAAATCACTTTATAATTGTTTTTTTTTACGTGTGATGTAATTTTCCTGAAATTATGTTTATTTATGCGTGGCAATTTGACATTTATACACTCAATTTGTAAAAAAAAGTTCCCCATAATTGTAGTTTATACACAATGTTGCTTTTGTGTTGACGCACTAAAACAAAGCAAAGTTTTAAATGGTGTTTACTTTGCACTCATTTTTTAAAAACTCAGTGACCTGTTGTTCTCCGAGACAGAGACTTTGTGGCCTGTGGTTCAAAGCGATGTGTTTGTGCCTGCATGTATAGGATGGCATTATAATTACAGGGATTGAGATAAGTGTTGTCATGTGCACCATGTGAGTCAGTTCCTGTCCAGAATGACTATACTGAAGCCATTTATAACCCTTACAATACAAGGCAAGGCTAATTAAACCATTGAGTTAGAGAATTAAAGGGGAACATTATCACAATTTCAGAAGGGTTAAAACCATTAAAAATCAGTTCCCAGTGGCTTATTTTATTTTTCGAAGTGTTTTTCAAAATTTTACCCATCACGCAATATCCCTAAAAAAAGCTTCAAAGTGCCTGATTTTAACCATCGTTATATACACGCGTCCATTTTTCTGTGACGTCACATAGTGATGCCAATACAAACAAACAGCAAGGTATAGCGACATTAGCTCGGATTCAGACTCGGATTTCAGCGGCTTAACATTGTTTGATAAGATAATTACTAACAACTATGAACTAAGTTTACAGCATATGAAATACATTTGGCAACAACATGCACTTTGAGAGTGCAGACAGCCCATTTCAGGCGCGCTAAGAACATATATTTTTCCACGATTTCAGCACTCAGGTTAACCATACCTAAATAGACACAAATTACTGCATTACACAAGACTACCCGAATGTACTCGAATGATTGAAAAAAATAAATGTTTTTAAGCTAAATTATTGGTAAACATAGTTTATGTATAATAATTTACGTAAAACCGTGAGTAATGAATACAGTTTTCATCAATTAATATATTCTGTAGACATACCCTCATCCGCTCTTTTTTCCTGAAAGCTGATCTGTCCAGTTTTGGAGTTGATGTCAGCAGGCCAGGGAAGCTAGGGTTGATATTCTTATCTTGATCATCTTCGTGGCATAAGGGACGGTGTGAGCCAAGACATCCAGGGGGTTTAGCTCGCTCGTCTGCGGGAACAAACTGCCGCCATTGCTTGCCGTGCTACCGAGGTCCTTTGTCCCTGAATTGCTCACACACTCCGGCAGATTCAATGGGGGTCTGGCGGCAGATTTCTTTGACTTTATCGTTGGAAATGCATCTGCTTTGAGTGTCGCAGGATATCCACACATTCTTGCCATCTCTGTCGTAGCATAGCTTTCGTCGGTAAAGTGTGCGGAACAAACGACTGACCATTTCGTCGGCTTTTCCACACCCTCGTATTTTGAACAAATTTCGTCCAATTTCTTGCCACTTTCGCATCTTTGGGCCACTGGTGCAACTTGAATCCGTCCCTGTTCGTGTTGTTACACCCTCCGACAACACACCGACGAAAGTGAGAAAATGGCAGATTGCTTCCCGATGTGACGTCACGTTGTGACGTCATCGCTCCGAGAGCGAATAATAGAAAGGCGTTTAATTCGCCAAAATTCACCCATTTAGAGTTCGGAAATCGGTTGAAAAAATATATGGTCTTTTTTCTGCAACATCAAGGTATACAGGTAAAAGCCAGTAAATTAGAATATTTTGAAAAACTTGATTTATTTCAGTAATTGCATTCAAAAGGTGTAACTTGTACATTATATTTATTCATTGCACACAGACTGATGCATTCAAATGTTTATTTCATTTAATTTTGATGATTTGAAGTGGCAACAAATGAAAATCCAAAATTCCGTGTGTCACAAAATTAGAATATTACTTAAGGCTAATACAAAAAAGGGATTTTTAGAAATGTTGGCCAACTGAAAAGTATGAAAATGAAAAATATGAGCATGTACAATACTCAATACTTGGTTGGAGCTCCTTTTGCCTCAATTACTGCGTTAATGCGGCGTGGCATGGAGTCGATGAGTTTCTGGCACTGCTCAGGTGTTATGAGAGCCCAGGTTGCTCTGATAGTGGCCTTCAACTCTTCTGCGTTTTTGGGTCTGGCATTCTGCATCTTCCTTTTCACAATACCCCACAGATTTTCTATGGGGCTAAGGTCAGGGGAGTTGGCGGGCCAATTTAGAACAGAAATACCATGGTCCGTAAACCAGGCATTGGTAGATTTTGCGCTGTGTGCAGGCGCCAAGTCCTGTTGGAACTTGAAATCTCCATCTCCATAGAGCAGGTCAGCAGCAGGAAGCATGAAGTGCCCTAAAACGTGTTGGTAGACGGCTGCGTTGACCCTGGATCTCAGGAAACAGAGTGGACCGACACCAGCAGATGACATGGCACCCCAAACCATCACTGATGGTGGAAACTTTACACTAGACTTCAGGCAACGTGGATCCTGTGCCTCTCCTGTCTTCCTCCAGACTCTGGGACCTCGATTTCCAAAGGAAATGCAAAATTTGCATGGTTGGGTGATGGTTTGGGGTGCCATGTCATCTGCTGGTGTCGGTCCACTCTGTTTCCTGAGATCCAGGGTCAACGCAGCCGTCTACCAGCAAGTTTTAGAGCACTTCATGCTTCCTGCTGCTGACCTGCTCTATGGAGATGGAGATTTCAAGTTCCAACAGGTCTTGGCGCCTGCACACAGCGCAAAATCTACCCGTGCCTGGTTTACGGATCATGGTATTTCTGTTCTAAATTGGCCCGCCAACTCCCCTGACCTTAGCCCCATAGAAAATCTGTGGGGTATTGTGAAAAGGAAGATGCAGAATGCCAGACCCAAAAACGCAGAAGAGTTGAAGGCCACTATCAGAGCAACCTGGGCTCTCATAACACCTGAGCAGTGCCAGAAACTCATCGACTCCATGCCACGCCGCATTAACGCAGTAATTGAGGCAAAAGGAGCTCCAACCAAGTATTGAGTATTGTACATGCTCATATTTTTCATTTTCATACTTTTCAGTTGGCCAACATTTCTAAAAATCCCTTTTTTGTATTAGCCTTAAGTAATATTCTAATTTTGTGACACACGGAATTTTGGATTTTCATTTGTTGCCACTTCAAATCATCAAAATTAAATGAAATAAACATTTGAATGCATCAGTCTGTGTGCAATGAATAAATATAATGTACAAGTTACACCTTTTGAATGCAATTACTGAAATAAATCAAGTTTTTCAAAATATTCTAATTTACTGGCTTTTACCTGTATATTGCCGCTTACATAGGTCTGGTGATAATGTTCCCCTTTAAATATACATTTTCTAACTTTTGTCATCTGTTTAGAACTGGGATTTCAAACAGGTTCAAACCGGCCCGCAAGAAGAGTTTGCTAAGTGTAAAACTGAGCTGCATTTTTAAATTAAAGAAACTGCTGTTCTAAATGTGTCCACTGGATGTCGCAATAGCAATTCTGTTAGGCAAGCAAATAGTTACATGGCAGCCCCAGAGTTTGACCTATAAGTTAAAATTACACACACGAATCAACAGACCATACAACATAACAAATGTACCTTTACACTGCAAAAACCGAAATCTAAATAAGATTAAATATCTCAAATAAGGGTGATATTTGCTTATTTTCTGTCTGATAAGATAATTCTTCTGACTAAGCAGATTTTATGTTAGAGTGTTTTACTTGTTTTAAGGGTTTTGGTCCTAAATGATCTCAGTAAGATATTACAGCTTGCAGCTGAGCTTTTATGACCTATATTGAGTAAAACATGCTTGAAACTAGAATATCAACTGTTGCAAAGCTGTGTCATCAACACTGACAAGTATAAAACTACTTTTTTAAAGTAATAATTTCTCATTTCAAGCATGACAAAAAAATATCATTATGTCAAGATAATGGCACTAGCATTTACTTAATTTAAGAATATTTTTCCAACATATTGAGCAAAAAAGTCTCTTTTTTTTCTACCAAGAAAAGTGCACTTATTAGTGAGAATATACTTATTTTAAGGTATTTTGGGGTTCATTGAGGTTAGCTAATTTTACTTGATTTGGAAAGTCTTGACAAGCCAAATTTTCTTGTTCTATTGGCAGATAATTTTGCTTAGTTCAAATAAAATACCCCTAATTTTTGTATTTTTTTTTCTTGTTTTTGAACACTGACTTTTTGCAGTGTAGGGTGTAGGTTCAACTAGTGCCAAATTTGGTAGATATCTTTGGGGGACTGACAAGCACAGATGTGCAAGATTTTAGCAAGATTTGTTGAAAAACATGGCCGCCTTTAAGCAAAACATTGATGCGAAACCTGGCAACTAATTGTGAGTAATAGATTGTTTAATGATTATGCAACTTTGAAGATATCTGTATTACATACATGTATACTAGCATGTTTTCCAAAGCACCACAACTGTCAGGTTCAAACACTGATGACATCTATTAAACTAGACAAAGAAGCAAGGAATCAAACAGAGACAGAATTAAATTTGGCTCAATGAGGAGAAACGCGTAGACCTGTACTTTTGTACAGTGTCCCACCACGCTCTGACGAAAGATTGTACGCCTCCTCTTTTATTTGGACTTTCCCTGATTACATGGCAACAGCTGTTTCTAAAGGAAGGTGCCTGGAGTGGGGTCAGGTCCTGCTTCCTCTCCGCTTTGTGGATCTCGGGTCAAGACAAAATCTTCCTGTGGATTACAATACATCAAAGAAACCGCCACCTTCATGTCTCTTCCCATCCTACACAGTGGAGTTTTACCAACCTTTTGATTGGTAAGATCAAAGACAGCTTGTGTCTGCTCGTCGGGAACTCATTGAAACCCAAAGTTTTGTGATAACTTAGATACAATTATTCTGACAACAACCTGTAAGGTAAAGTGGGGCTTTCAAACAAACAGGAGTAAAAGAAACACTTAAAATGCTGCATGAGACACTGCACATTGATAAAGTTATGTGAATATTATTGTCTTCTGTGTAAAATTAAAAAAAAAAAGTGAATAATGGAAATGACAAATGAGGTAGTTAAAACATTGAATAATTTTTATTTATGCTTTATTTAGGCTGTGACTTACATTTTTTTCTTAAAGAATTGTTTAATTGTTTATTTAGGATCCCCATTAGCCGACACATCATTATAAATTACAATAACATACTCAAGATACAATCATAATGCAATAACAATGCATACATTATCACAATGCAATACCTGCATAGATACACAACAATACAATATACTGTTAGAGCCAAGCAAAGGAAAAAACAATGAATGAAAACAGCATCTCAACGCAGATAAATCTTTAGAAGTCTTTTAAATCCTACCTTACGAGGGTTATTTCTTATATGCAAAGGAATAGTATTCCACAAAGTAATAGACCTATACAGTACAGTGACTTTCATGGCGTTGGTTCTTGGGCATGGCAATGTGAGTAGTCCTTGAGATGAGGTTCTGGTGCCGCACCTATGAATGTCAGAACTATAACCAATGTGACTAGCAATATCTATAGGACAATGGGTAAAAATAACATTTCTTATGAATAACAATGGGTTTTTGAAAACCTGTTGATAACTTTCGCCCATTTAAAGGCCTACTGAAACCCACTACTACCGACCATGCCGTCTGATAGTTTATATATCAATGATGAAATCTTAACATTGCAACACATGCCAATAAGTGCAATTTAAAATTTTGCGCAAAATATCCTGCTGAAAACGTCTCGGTATGATGACGCCTGCGCGTGACGTCACGGATTGTAGAGGACATTTTGGGACAGCATGGTGGCCAGCTATAAAGTCGTCTGTTTTCATCGCAAAATTCCACGGTATTCTGGACATCTGTGTTGGTGAATCTTTTGCAATTTGTTCAATGAACAATGGAGACAGCAAAGAAGAAAGCTGTAGGTGGGAAGCGGTGTATTGCGGCAGGTCTTGTGCCGGATAATGCACCCCCGCCGTAGGATGCACCCCCTGACTGTTGTGCCAGATAACACAGCCGGTGTTTCATTGTTTACATTCCCGAAAGATGACAGTCAAGCTTTACCATTGGCCTGTAGCGAACTGGGACAACAGAGACTCTTACCAGGAGGACTTTGAGTTGGATACGCAGACACGGTACCGTGAGTACGCATACAGCTGCGTCTTCCAAACATTTGATCGCTTGCCCGTATGTGCATGCCGCCATGTGCTTGTCACATACGTAACTTTGGGGACTTTGGGGAAATATATGTGCTGTATGAACTTTGGGGAAGTGAACAGTTCTTTGGGCTGTGGGATTGAGTGTGTTGTGCAGCTGTTTGAGTTGTATTGGACGGTAGAGGGGAGGTGTTTTTTATGCGGGATTAATTTGTGGCATATTAAATATAAGCCTGGCTGTGTTGTGGCTAATAGAGTATATATATGTCTTGTGTTTATTTACTGTTTTAGTCATTCCCAGCTGAATATCAGGTCCCACCCGCCTCTCACAGCATCTTCCCTATCTGAATCGCTCCCACTGCCCTCTAGTCCTTCACTTTCACTTTCCTCATCCACAAATCTTTCATCCTCGCTCAAATTAATGGAGAAATCGTTGCTTTTTCTGTCCGAATCCCTCTCGCTGCTGGTGGCCATGATTGTAAACAATGTGCGGATGTGAGGAGCTCCACAACCTGTGACGTCACGCGCATATCGTCTGCTACTTCCGGTACAGGCAAGGCTTTTTTATCAGCGACCAAAAGTTGCAAACTTTATCGTCGATGTTCTCTACTAAATCCTTTCAGCAAATATATGGCAATATCGCGAAATGATCAAGTATGACACATAGAATGGACCTGCTATCCCCGTTTAAATAAGAACATCGCATTTCAGTAGGCCTTTAAGGCTCTCATGCATATGGTCAACATTAACTCTATAACTACAACCAAGAGCAAGTCCAGCTGCTCTGTTTTGGATAATTCGTAATTTTTGTATTTCACACTTAGGTGCAGAGGACCAAATTACGCTGCAATAGTCAAGATGACACAACACCAACGATTTTGCTACCTGTCTGCATAGGACAGGTGGTAGATAAGTAATACACTTCCTGACGGTAGCAATACTTCTGCCCATTTTTGTAACAACTTGATTAATGCGATCAGACCAAAGAATTTAACTAACTTGAAGTATTTTGTCAAGAGGATAATTTGCTTGTTCTAGTTTGGGCCGAAGTAAAACAAAGAAAACAATCTGAACTTGTCCTAGTTGTATTTTCAAGTTATCATGCCATGATTTTACTCGTCCGGCCCACGTGGGAATAGGTTTTCCTCCATGCGGCCCCTGAGCTAAAATTAATTTGACCCCCCTGGTTTAGAAAGTGTTAGCTTTTCCTCCTCCTGGAGCCACAATCCCTGCAGCAAGAGAAGTGATCACAGAGTGATTCAGCCTCACCCAACATCGGAGCACACATATGCCGTTCACTCCACAAGCACTGTCCTCCAGTTTGCCATATTTCCACCTTGTATTTCTTTCCTCTAAATCTGGCACCTTGTGGATATTATTTTTAGAACCAGTCAATTGGCTTTGCTGAAAGTCGTCACTTTGTTGAAAGGATGCTGAGATGGAGGTGGGAATGTTGCAAGGAGTGTTAATAAGATATAACACCTACACAATCCATATTTAATTTTCTCGAATTGCAGAATTTCCACAAAATAATTGCATCTGTGTTATTAACTTTAGTGTTATCACTTAAAGCAGGGGTGTCCAAAGTGCGGCCCGGGGGCCATTTGCAGCCCGCAGGTAATTTTTTTTAACGGCCCCACGGCACATTCTATAAAATAAAAAACCATAAAAAGTGGTATAAAAGAGCAAACAGGTGAAATGTAACAGGAAAATGTTGCAATGTTTACTCTAATAACACAAAACTGCCATGCAGGCTGTTTCTTTCTTTAAAACATAATAATGAATCAAAATCAACGTCATTATGAACTACTGACCTATTCAACGCTCCAATTATGTCACATTAAATATTCCACTTAGAGATAATTTTTGGGGAAAATGTTGCATATTTTGTGTTTGCCATATAAAAAACGTTTTTTTAAAAGAAGGGCTTAAAATAAACAAACAAAAAACATTAAAAAAAAACAACTTATAATTGATGGATGGATCTGAAGTTGATCTTGAGATTATTGTGTTAAAAGTAAACAGTAAAAAAAATGTATACCGTATTTTTCGGACTATAAGTTGCAGTTTTTTTCATAGTTTGGCCGGGGGTGCGACTTATACTCAGGAGCGACTTATGTGTGAAATTATCAACACATTACCGTAAAATATCAAATAATATTATTTAGCTCATTCACGTAAGAGACTAGACGTATAAGATTTCATGGGATTTAGCGAGTGACAGATTGTTTGGTAAACGTATAGCATGTTCTATATGTTATAGTTATTTGAATGACTCTTACCATAATATGTTACGTTAACATACCAGGCACGTTCTCAGTTGGTTATTTATGCCTCATATAACGTACACTTATTCAGCCTGTTGTTCACTATTCTTTATTTATTTTAAATTGCCTTTCAAATGTCTATTCTTGGTGTTGGATTTTATCAAATAAATTTCCACCAAAAATGCGACTTATACTCCAGTGCGACTTATATATGTTTTTTTCCTTCTTTATTATGCATTTTCGGCAGGTGCAACTTATACTCCGGAGCGATTTATACTCCAAAAAATACGGTAATTTATTTTTTTAACACTTTAATGAGTAGGACCCTTTTGGATCCCCAATCATTTTAGTGGGATTTGTTTTTAAGTGTCATTGCTCCAAAAATAATAATGCATGTTGTTATGAGTTATTGACGTTTTTATTATAATATCTCAAATATTGCACTTCAAAATTTTATTGGGGGAAAATATTGCATACTTTGTGTTTTTTTTCATTAAAAAAACTGGGTTTTCTTTGACAAAAAGTGCATACAACTTAAATCTTTAAAACAAACTTTATATTGACAGATAGACCTAATGTTGATCTAGAGCAGGGGTCACCAACCTTTTCTTAGGTACTGATTAATGCGAAGGGCTACCAGTTTGATACACAAATAAATTGCCAGAAATAGCCAATTTGCTCAATTTACCTTTAACTCTATGTTATTATTAATAATTAATGATATTTATCTTTGTGGGAACACTGATTATCTTAATGATTTCTCACAATAAATATATATAGAAACAGATAAATATCAATATGCAACACTTTATTTTTATATTTTCTCTAAGTGCACATTTTTCAAATTGAACATTTTCAAATGATCGCTTCTAAGACAGTCTTGTGAAATCACAATATCCCATTTTAACACTAAATTTTTTTTAACAAATCATTAATTACTTTGCACCATGTTTGTACAAATAATAACTCATGTAAAATACAAAAGTCAACTCTCAAATTTTTAAATAAATCATGTCACACTTTGAACTGGACACCAAATCTGTTATCTGTTTCTTTGTCAGTTAGTGACGACCAAGTCTTTAAAATATTTTCTTGGATTTTCAAATTCTATTTGAGTTTAGTCTCTCTTAGAATTAAAAAATGTCGAGCAAAGCGAGACCAGCTTGCTAGTAAATTAATACAATTTAAAAAAAATAGAGGCAGCTCACTGGTAAGTGCTGCTATTTGAGCTATTTTTAGAACTGGTCCTTACGGGCTACCTGGTGCCCGCGGGCACCGCGTTGGTGACCCCTGATCTAGAGATTTAAACCTTGAACAATAATACAAATAATAATACTGAATAATGACACATTTTTAATAATTTTTTCGACCAAAACCCTTAGGGTTTCAAGCCTGAATGGAGGCCTAAATGTATATTTTTTTATACATATATTGTATTGGTTATTAAAATGAAAAATATCAAGATGGACCCCGCTTGCTTTGATTTTTCAGTGTGCGGCCCTCAGTGGAAAAAGTTTGGACACCCCTGACTTAAATCCACTCGACTCGCGTCACCAGATGGCACTATTTAGCTTCCACATGCCGAATAAAAGAGCACGTTAATGGTCCTTTCCCTCCTATGCACAACTTCAGCAGCTGCTTCATGCATGAAGGGAGTAGTCCAGCTTGACCTCTACCTGCAGAGTATCATATTCCTCTCTGCGCTCTTTCACTGCTTCCAAGAAGTAAAAAAAACAAGGAGCGAAACACTGCCGAGGAGTCAGCTTTCACCATCTGTGTCAAACTCTCAAACAGAAAAAAAAAAATGTCACCGCCTGATCTGAGGTCTGTTACCGCTTGCTCAGATATTTACCACATGAAATGAATTGAAAAGTCAACAAACATGTTTGCAGGATGAAGAAAAAAAAAAAAAAACAGGGGTTAAAAATAAAGATTGTTCCGAATGAGGTCTGTCACCGTGTTTTCCCATTGGCATTGGGAGCACTTAGCGCCTGTTATTTGTAGCAAAGAGTGTGCTGGTGTCTAATGGGCTTTTAAGAGCTTCGCGAGGGGACTATTTGTGTACCATCAGTGAAAGCCTGTGATCGCTATGTGACAACAGTATCTTAAGCGAGCGCCTTCGCCGCGGCAGCGTGGGATGACTACCCTGAGCCGCGGAAACTTTCCCCAAGGGAGCGTATGCTACCGAGATCTGACGGCTCAACTTCTCTGCCACTTTCCAACTTGGGTGTCTTGTTTGCAGCGAGACAACTGAGGAGTCTTGATTCCTCCCTTTCACCTGAAAAATACATGTTTGTGAAGAAATAGAAACACGACTAAACAGGGCGTTTTCGACACTCTCGCCCGCACAAGACAGGTGAAGTTTTGATATGATGAAGGAGGGTGTTTGGTTCTCCCGAGGGACCTGGGAGTCATATTTATTTGATTATTTTTTTCCATTGACTCAGTCATGTTCTAAAATATTCCTTGTTTTTTTCACCCCTGTGGAGGCACACAGCTTTGGGACTTGGAATGTTTTCATGCCAGTTGCTGCAACAATCAAAAGCCATGATGTTAGGTATGCCATTACCTTTTTAAAAAATTTTTTTTTTTTTTTTTTGTCCTGTCCAGCTTCTCAGGCAAATCATATAGTTGATGTAGATGCCCATATCGGCTGTTCAGATTTACTTTACAAAAGAGAAGTGTAGGATACTTCTCTTGTTGCCTTATTTGTATTTGACTTTATTAAATTAAGTTAAGTTAAGTTCAAGTTAAAGTACCAATTATTGTCACACACACACACGAGGTGTGGCGAAATTATTCTCTGCATTTGACCCATCACACTTGATCACCCCCTGGGAGGTGAGGGGAGCAGTGAGCAGCAGCGGTGGCCGTGCCCGGGAATAATTTTTGGTGATTTAACCCCCAATTCCAACCCTTGATGCTGAGTGCCAAGCAGGGAGGTAATGGGTACCATTTTTATAGTCTTTGGTATGACTGTATTTATATTATCATTTGGTGCAGCCGGGCCGGAGCAGGAGGGGATAAAAAGAGAAAAAAAAGGAAGACAGAGGGGGAAAATGTGGGGACAAGAGGGGGATTAGACAGAGAGACAAAAACAACAACAAGAGCAACAACAATAGAGCAACATCAGCAAATACGACATGTACAAATATGATGGTAAAAGTAATAGCAAATAAGCAGTTAGCGAAAACAAAAAATAATACAGAAATGACAATGAGCATTATTACACTACAAATGGAGCAATACAAATACCAATAGAAATAGCGCTATTGATAATGAACAATACCAATACTTTACCTTTATTATCCACAATACAGTTGTTCAAATCCACAATACATATACGTAATGATAACTTGAGATACGAAAGAATGCAGAAACATGGAGGGGAAGAAAGAGAAGCAACCTACCTTAACCTTGTAGATTGTTATAGTGAAAAATAGGTTAAGCTTTGTCAGTGTGCCATGTGTTGTACCCAGTTTACCCTAGGGCAACAACATTAATATATGTTTGATGAAACGTGATTATGTGCATGAGTGTATGTATGCATATGTACTTGTATATGTACAGAATGTGTATATGTGTGTTTGTACAGTGAGTGTATATGTACAGTATGTGTATGTGTATGTTTGTATAATGAATGTGCGTGTGGATGTAAGAACTTTGAGTATGTAAATATGTACTGTATTTGTATATGTATGTGGGAGCGTCAAATGTATTGTACATACAAATTCACATATACTCACATACATACATACACACATACATATGTACCTAGGTATGCCATTACCGTCGATAAGTGGTAGCGCCTAATACAGACCTGGGCAAATTCCCAAATATTTTTTTTAGATCTTTAAGATGGAAAGTGTAGCTGACATTATGATGAGCAGTGATGTTTTCAAATTACCATAAGTCTTGAACTATACAACATATTTCAATGGTAGGAATCTGCTCTTTTGCATGATTGGTTAAGAGGGGAGGAGTATATTTACAGCTAGAATTCACCAAGTCCAGTATTTCAAATATATATATATATATATATATATATATATATATATATATATATATATATATATATATATATATATATATATATATATATATATATATATATAAGAAATACTTGACTTTCAGTGAATTCTAGCTATATATATATTTATTTTATTATATATATATACATATCCATTCCAATCCAATCCACTTTATTTATATAGCACATTTAAACAACAAAATGTTTCCAAAGTGCTGCACAACAATATTAAACACAATTAAAAACAATATAAAATAAATATGATTAAAAACAATTTCAAAGGGTAAAACCAATTAAAACAGTAAATAGAAGGCAACATTTTAAAAACACAGAGGACAACAGAGGACCACACAACTCACGTAGTGTTAAAAGCCAGAGAATAAAAGTGGGTCTTAAGACGAGACTTAAAACACTCCACTGTGGGAGCAGTTCGAATATGGAGGGGCAGAGTGTTCCAGAGCTTAGGGCCGACCACAGAGAAGGCCCTGTCTCCCCTGGTTTTAAGTCTCGTCTTGGACACCACGAGCTGGAGCTGGCTCTCAGACCTCAGAGCGCGCGCAGGTTTGTAAGTTTGGATGAGGTCAGAGATATACTGAGGTGCCAGTCCATGTAAAGCTTTAAAAACAAACAGCAAGGTTTTAAAATCAATTCTAAAATGAACAGGGAGCCAGTGCAAACTCTCAAGGATTGGGGTTATATGCTGGCGTCTCCTGGCCCCTGTTAAAATATATATATATATATATATATATATATATATATATATATATATATATATATATATATATATATATATATATATATATATATATATTTATTATATATATATATATATAAAATATAATAAAAGAAATACTTGAATTTCAGTGTTCATTTATTTACACATATACACACACATAACACTCATCTACTCATTGTTGAGTTAAGGGTTGAATTGTCCATCCTTGTTCTATTCTCTGTCACTATTTTTCTAACCATGCTGAACACCCTCTCTGATGATGCATTCTGCTTCGTCTCCTTGTGTGCGCAGTTGTGCACTGCACTCTATAAAAGCCGTAGATGTTATTGTCACATATGCATGTACAGAAGATGGCAGTATTGTCCTCTTTAAGAGTGTCACAACATTGCTGTTTACGGCAGACAAAAACGTGACTGCTGTTGTTGTGTGTTGTTACCGCGCTGGGAGGACGTTAATGAAACTGCCTAACAATAAACCCACATAAGAAACCAAGAACTTGCCCTCGATCATTCTACAGTTATAACGTGATTGGGCAGGCATGCTGTTTATACTGTGGGAAAGTGGACGCAAAAACAGGCTGTCGACACGTCACTCAGGTCCTCATGTAGCTGGAGGGGGCGTGGCCTCCAGCGCCGCCTGAATTTTGGGAGATTTTCGGGAGAACATTTGTCCCGGGAGGTTTTCGGGAGAGGCGCTGAATTTCCGGAGTCTCCCGGAAAATCCGGGAGGGTTGGCAAGTATGGAGTAAGGTAACTAAAATATTGGAAATATCTCTGCGTGTTACAGTGCAACTTTTTGCAACTCAACGCTAAGAAAACAGAAATGCTGATTATCGGTCCTGCTAGACACCGACACCTATTTAATAATACCACTGTGGGGGGGTGTGGCCTGCGGACCTGCAGCGAAGCGGGGTGTGCCAGGACCGGCTTCGAGATCAGCGACAGGTGCGTAGATGGCCCACCTGGGCGCGTTTATCTAATCACCTGTCGCTCTGTTAAAGCCAGCAGCCGGGATGGAGAAGGAGTTTGGAGCACGAGCGAGAGGGAGAGCGAAGACTGACAGACGAAGCGATGGCTGAAAAGAAAAATAAGAAAATAAATCATTGTTCCATGACATGCAAGCCGCTGTCCTGTCAATAATTGGTGGTCCGAAGAACCCGGAGTCACAAGATCTCCACAGCCATGTTAACATTTGACAACCAAACAATTACACAAGGCGACTCGGTAAAGAATCTAGGTATCATCTTCGACCTAACTCTCTTGTTTGAGTCACACGAGTGTTACTATAACGGCCTTTTTTAATCTCCGTAATATCGCCAAAATTCGTTCCATTTTGTCCACCAGCGACGCTGAGATCCTTATTCATGCGTTCGTTACGTCTCGTCTCGATTACTGTAATGTATTATTTTCGGGCCTCCCTATGTCTCGCATTCAAAGATTACAGTTGGTACAAAATGCGGCTGCTAGACTTTTGACAAGAACAAGACAGTTTGATCATATTACGCCTATACTGGCTCACCTGCACTGGCTTCCTGTGCACTTAAGATGTGACTTTAAGGTTTTACTACTTACGTATAAAATACTAAATGGTCTAGCTCCATCCTATCTTGCTGATTGTATTGTACCATATGTCCCGGCTAGAAATCTGCGTTCAAAGAACTCCGGCTTATTAGTGATTCCCAGAGCCCCCAAAAAAGTCTGCGGGCTGTAGAACGTTTTCTATTGGGGCTCCAGTACTATGGAATGCCCTCCCGGTAACAGTTAGAGATGCTACCTCAGTAGAAGCATTTAAGTCCCATCTTAAAACTCATTTGTATATGCAAGCCTTTAAATAGACCCCCCTTTTAGACCAGTTGATCTGCCGTCTCTTTTCTGCTCTGCCCCCGTCTCCTGCGTGGAGAGGTTATTAGGTGACCACAGATGAAGCACTAGCTGTGATTGTCACACACACACTAGGAGTGGCGAAATTATTCTCTGCATTTGACCCATCACCCTTGATCACCCTCTGGGAGGTGAGGGTAGCAGTGAGCGGCAGCTGTGGCCGCGCCCGGTAATACACTTTGGTGATTCCACCCCCAATTCCAACCCTTGATGCTGAGTGCCAAGCAGGGAGGTAATAGGTCCTATTTTTCATAGTCTTTGGCATGACTCGGCCGGGATCTTGAGAAGCTAAACTGAACACACAGGCTTCTCGTCTCATCTACTTGCCTCCCAGCATGCACAAGACTTTAAAACGACGTTGAGAACTCGCTGAATTAGATCCTGACGTTGAGCAACTCAAACATAATGTTGGAACAACATGCTTTTTGATGGCGTTTAATCAATGTTGGGTTCTGACGTTGATTTGATCATTGAATATTGAGTAATTTCCCAACCAACATCGTAGATCCAACGTTGGTCATCAATGTTGTCTCAATTTACAAATACAACTATATTGCAACGTTGTTTCAAAGTCAGTTTTAAAGGACATGTATGTATAATCAACGTTGATTTAATGTATTTTGCCTGCTGGGTCCTCGCGCCTCAGAACTCAGCCTGTTTGCCTTCACGGCCGTCGGAAATCATATAGCTCTTTTTAAATTGCAAACTTTTCTTACTGCGGAGTTAAACATCTAAGGGAGCCACATTAAGTAAGCAGAAGAGCCACATGTGGCTCCAGAGCCGCGGGTTGCAGACCCCTGCTTTAATGGATCGGGCCCATAGTATTCTCGAGAGTAAGAAGTCTGAACTTAAGGTGATAGGACTTTTTGTGTTTGTCAGGTCGAATTGTAAATAATTAGCTTTTCAGTATTTTGTCTTCTGGGATTCATAACCATAACAATGTTAACCCTTAAAAAGCATGAAGGTAAAGCAATCATTTGAAGTAGAGTCTATGCCTGATATTAAGCAAATCTACACAGTGGTTTTGCTTACTATGTGTAGACTTTGTTAACTGGGTGAAAATGTACAATTGAGTGTGTAAGCAATTGGAAAAAAACTGTATTTAATGTTGTTTTCCCCCCTTTATCAGTGTTCAAACCACAGCTCCGAGATCACTGCAATCCAAACTGAATTCCACTTGATGCATGAACATGACAAACATTATTAAACCGGGATGAGCAATGCTCATGTTTAATATTTAAACATATTTTAATATGCGCAATTTGAAACAGGTGCTTGGCCTATTTGTCAAACTTCGACTCTGCAGCACATGAAAACTAATGAACTTGATAGTCATTGATAATTTAACTGGATTTTCATATTTTGCAAATGATGTTTCCTCCTATACTTGACTGGTAAGAACAAATAAATCAGACATTTGAACAAAATGTGTGTGCTCTACTGCACAAATGATTAGCAAATACATTTTTTATTCAAGATAAATGCGACATATTTTTTTATGATGGCCACTGAAGTGGTGATAGTTAATGGCAGCACCCGAAAAAGGATCTTGAGGATGGAGATTAGGAATATTGAGAGTGGGATATTATCATCTTTGTTGTAAATGAGACAACATAATTATGGTATGGGAATGCTGTCAAGGGGAAAGTTGCTCCAATTCGATCGCACATTGGGAGGAAGACGTTGGGTCAACACTTATTAAAGGCCTACTGAAACCCACTACTACCGACCACGCAGTCTGATAGTTTATACATCAATGATGAAATCTTAACATTGCAACACATGCCAATACGGCCGGGTTAGCTTACTAAAGTGCAATTTTAAATTTTGCGCGAAATATCTTGCTGAAAACGTCTCGGTATGATGACGTCTGCGCGTGACGTCACGGATTGTAAAGGACATTTTGGGACAGCATGGTGGCCAGCTATTAAGTCGTCTGTTTTCATCGCAAAATTCCAGAGTATTCTGGACATCTGTGTTGGTGAATCTTTTGCAATTTGTTCAATGAACAATGGAGACAGCAAAGAAGAAAGCTATAGGTGGGAAGCGGTGTATTGCGGCCGACTGCAGCAACACAAACACGGCTGGTGTGTTTCATTGTTTACATTCCCGAAAGATGACAGTCAAGCTTTACCATTGGCCGTGATTGAGACTCTTACCAGGAGGACTTTGAGTTGGATACGCAGACACGGTACCGTGAGTACGCATGCAGCTGCGGATTCCAAACATTTGATCGCTTGCCCGTACGTGCGTGCCGCTATGTGCATGTCACGTACGTAACTTTGGGGACTTTAGGGAAATATATGTGCTGTATGAACTTTGGGGAGGTGAACGGTACTTTGGGCTTTGGGATTGAGTGGGTTGTGCAGGTGTTTGAGTTGTATTGGCGGGTTATATGGACGGGAGGGGGGAGGTGTTTGTTATGCGGGATTCATTTGTGGCATATTAAATATAAACCTGGTTGTGTTGTGGCTAATAGAGTATATACTGTTTTAGTCATTCCCAGCTGAATATCAGGTCCCACCCGCCTCTCACAGCATCTTCCCTATCTGAATCGCTCCCACTGCCCTCTAGTCCTTCACTCTCACTTTCCTCATCCACAAATCTTTCATCCTCGCTCAAATTAATGGGGAAATCGTCGCTTTCTCGGTCCGAATCGCTCTCGCTGCTGGTGGCCATGATTGTAAACAATGTGCAGATGTGAGGAGCTCCACAACCTGTGACGTCACGCTACTCGTCTGCTACTTCCGGTACAGGCAAGGCTTTTTTATCAGCAACCAAAAGTTGCAAACTTTATCGTCGATATTCTCTACTAAATCCTTTTAGCAAAAATATGGCAATATCGCGAAATGATCAAGTATGACACATAGAATGGACCTGCTATCCCCGTTTGAATAAGAAAATCGCATTTCAGTAGGCCTTTAAAGTCAATTACTTGTGTCCTAGCAAACAATTACACAATAAACTGTTGGGGATTAAGTGCTACATACTTGAAAGTCAATTTACATTTTGAATTCGATGCCATCGATGACTTTAGCGACAACTGCGTGCAATTAACCAGAGTGAGATTTAAAGAACTTTTGCTGGGTTGACTTTGTACGCAATAAACGGATAATCTCTCGAACAAATGGGAGAACAAATTGCTACTCTTCTCACCCTGCAATTTAACGCGCAACCACAAAGCCAACACGCGAGCACGTATACAGAATGAATCTGCCATTTAATAATTATGAGGCATAAAATCCTTGCCGAGGGCGAGCATACTGAAGGATGTAATTATGACCTCTTTCAGAGAGCCCACGCTCAATGGCGATGCCTTACATTTCCACCCAGAGAGAGAAAAAACATTCCCAAGGAATGACGGGGGGAAACCGTGCCCTTCATTGCAATTAAGGACAATAATTCTCTGCAAGAAAATTGTTTCAATTGCTTTTCAGCCCAGGAGCAAAATGGCATTGATGGAGGTGATGGTTTGAAATAGGGGTGACAGTAGGATGAGGGATGACATTTTAGATGGTGAAACTGTTAGCTTTTTTGTATTTTAGCGACTGAACTGGAGAACATATCGCAGCAACATTAGGGAAACAGCAGGGGGGGGGAACAAATTATGCACATTAACATGATATACTACTGTAATGTTATGATTCACTAATCTGACATGAATATCAAATACCGTCGTACTTTTTTGGGTATTCAAGTCAATCTTGTTGCTTATCACAGCTGCCAAATGTGTTTTTTCTTTTTCTAAATAAACAATGAAAGCTGTCCTTCCGGGGGCATATGATGATTTTAATCCACATAGATAACAAGTGTTGGATATACTCTTTAGTTCAGTTCAGTTGAGTTTTTCTTTATTTCGAACATGCATACATTAAAGTTAAAGTTAAAGTACACTAAGTGTGGCAAAATTATTCTCTGCGTTTGACCCATCACCCTTGATCACCCCCTGGGAGTTGAGGGGAGCAGTGAGCAGCAGCGGTGGCCACGCCCGGGAATCATTTTTGGTGATTCAACCCACAATTCCAACACTTGATGCCGAGTGTCAAGCAGGGAGGTAACGCATACTTGCCAACCTTGCAACCTCCAATTTCGGGAGGTGGGGGGTGGGTTGGGGGCGGGGGCGTGGTTGGGGGCGTGGTTAAGAGGGGAGGAGTATATTTACAGCTAGAATTCACCAAGTCAAGTATTTAATATATATATATATATATAAAAATAAAAGAAATACTTGAATTTCAGTGTTCATTTATTTACACATATACACACACATAAGACTCATCTACTCATTGTTGAGTTAAGGGTTGAATTGTCCATCCTTGTTCTATTCTCTGTCACTATTTTTCTAATCATGCTGAACACCCTCTCTGATGATGCATTGCTGTGTGGCACGCACAAAAGTGCTTTCATCAAATGCACTAGATGGCAGTATTGTGATGTTTAAGAGTGTCACAATATTGCTGTTTACGGCAGACAAACTGCTTTACGGTAGACGAAAACGTGACTGCAGTTGTTGTGTGTTGTTGCTGCGCTGGGAGGACGTTAATGAAACTGCCTAACAATAAACCCACATAAGAAACCAAGAACTCGCCCTCGATCATTCTACAGTTATAATGATTGGGCAGGCACGTTGTTTATATTGTGGAAAAGCGGACTCAGGTCCGCATGGAGCTGGAGGGGGCGTGCCCTCCAGCTCCGCCTGAATTTCGGGAGATTTTCGGGAGAAAATTTGTCCCGGGAGGTTTTCGGGAAGTGCTGAATTTCGGGAGTCTCCCGGAAAATCCGGGAGGGTTGGCAAGTATGAGGTAACGGGTCCCATTTTTATAGTCTTTGGTATGACTCGGCCAGGGTTTGAACTCACAACCTACCGATCACAGGGCGGACACTATAACCCAGACCTGGGCAAATTAAGGCGCGGGAGCAATATGCGGCCTGTTAAATTTATCAATCCAGCCCGCCGGACATTCCCAAATAGTTTTTTCAGATCTTTAAGATGGAAACTGTAGCTGCCATTATGATGTGCAGTGATGTTTTCAAATGACCGTAAGTCCTGAACTATACAAAGTATTTCAATGGTTGGAATCTGCACTTTTGCATGATGTACTAGTTACTATGGTAATCTAAGTCACAGCAGCTCAGACAAAACCAAGCAGTGTGGGTGGGGAGCGTTTCCACAGAGTGTTTCCAGAACGAGCCTGAAAATGCGGGTATCAGGGACAAACGCGGAAGGTGATTTTTACAAGAAAGTTCTAAAGCTTAGTGATATATCAGATCGTACGTGGGTTATTTTTCACCCTTCGCGTTCATATTTCGCTGTGTTTGTTGCATTTTTGTTGCATTTCGCTTGATTGTAAAATATGTCGATGGAGAGGGGGTGAGACGTTCATGTGTTGTCAATATTCAGTGTTTTATCGTCCATAGTTAAAATTGTTTCATTTTCATGTACATTCTGGGTGTCTTATTCAGTAAAAAAATTTTTTATTCCATTGCGTATTTTGAGGCGGTCTGTCATAAAGTTTTTAGCATTCATCCATCCATCCATTTTCTACCGCTTGTCCTTTTCGGGGACGTGGGGGTTGCTGGAGCCTATCATAATCAGACATTTTTGTGAGGTTTTTTATTAGTGTTCTTAAAAATAGATTTACCGGCCCCCAGACTAATTTTTTTCCTCTAAATTTGGCCCCCGAGTCAAAATAATTGCCCAGGCCTGCTCTAACCACTAGGCCACTGATGTAATTCATCACACATTTTCAGTTGTTTCATTACAGCACGTCCGAAAAGGAGTAGGAAGAAGCTGATCTTAATTAATACTACACCTTTTCATATCATAGCAATTGTATCCTATTTACTTGTTCTCTTCAACATAACAGTGAACAAATAAATAATAAACAAACAATATACCACAATAAGCAAACAAATATTAAATACATAAACAGTCTTTGTCTCAATAAAATAAATAAATAAATAAAAGGGCTCAAGATATTCATCATAATTCTTGTTCTGTGTACTTTGGTGAACACTTGTAGTTTGAAAAGTCTCTTTTAAACTGAATCATATTGCTGCTTTGTTTGATTTCTTTGGTTAATCCGTTCCGTAATTTAATTCCACATACTGATATGCTAAGGGTTTTAAGTGTTTTACGAGCATACAAATGTTTTAAATTAGATTTTCCTCTAAGGTTATATTTCTCCTCTTTTGTTGAGAAGAATTGCTGTATATATTCTTGGGAAAACAGGTTAAAGTTTGTTTTGTACATAATTTTAGCTGTTTGCAAATGCGCCAAATTGCTGAATGTCAATATTTTTGATTCAATAAATAAAGGGTTTGTATGTTCTCTATATCCAACATTATGTATTATTCTAACTGATCTTTTTTGTAACACATTTAGTGAATGAAGCGCACATTTGTAGTTGTTTCCCCGTATTTCTGCACAATAACTCAGATATGGTAACACTAGTGAGCAGTAAAGCATATGAAGTGATTTTTGGTCTAGAAAATGTTTTGCTTTATTCATTATTGATGTGTTTCTTGCTGCTTTATGTTGTATATTTTTTTTACATGAGATTTCCAATTATTTTTATCCTGTATTGTTACACACAAAAATGTGTTATCTTTTACCCTTTCAATGTCTAATCCGTCTATTTGTATTTGTTTGACTTTCTCTTTTAATGTTACCAAATAGCATTATTTTAGTTCTACTGTGATTCAAAGATAGTCTGTTTTTTTTCAAACCATCTTTTTAATTTGTTAATTTCTTTTGTTATTATTTGTATCTTTAATCTGGTGTACATTTTGCGCCACAGTCACATTTGTAACCTACTGTATTTTCCGGGCTATAGATCACACCGTTTTATTTAAGCCGCACGGTCAAAATTTGAGAAGAAAAAAATATTTCTACATATACTAACCGCACCAAAGAATAAGCCACATATATGTACCGGTACACAATATTTTATATTGCCTTTCGTGTCACCAGGCAGAGTTCAAGCTGTAACGTCACCACGCCAAAAGGATACACATAAAATATAGGAAAATGGAACATTAGATTACCTGTCGAGAAGGAAAACAGCCAATACCGCGCCCAATGTTATTCCAAGGCTGGCTCGCAAGGCCCTCCATCTTTTCGAACTTGTTTGTAGTTTATGGTAAAGGAAATCAACCTCAAACGTGAGAAATTATCAACACCAAATAACTCAGTTAAGTACTCTGAAGCCTCTGTGAGAAAAGTGTCAACGTCAGCTGTAGAGGCAATGGGCTGTGGCTGACCCTGACCTTTGACTTCGCTGCACAAGCAAAGGTAGGTTGTCCATTTCCGATCAATATCGCTATTGCATATTTACGATTGCTCAAAGAGGTCTTGGTTGTGTGTTGGTCTGGATCCCAAGATGCAGACGCAGCAGGCGAGGTGCAGGCAAACATGTATTTAATGACATAATCAAGGAGGTAGTGCACAGGAAATGTAGGCAAAGCTACACACTTTTAGGGACAAAGCAGAAATGATCCTTCATGTCCCACTGACAAGGCTGGCTTAAGAGGCTTCCTGATTGGCAACCAAGGACAGGTGCGTCTTGATTGGCTATCAAGGACAGGTGAGACCAGATTGGAAGTGGTGGCAAATGGACGCTAACAGGAAGGGGAAACAAACAAAAAAAAACTTACTGTACCAGAAACTAGTGTTGTTCCGATAGCAACATTTTGGTAACGGTACCAAAATGTATTTCGGTACTTTTCTGTACTTTTCTAAATAAAGGGGACAACAAATAAATTTTATTGTTGGCTTTATTTTAACAAAACATCTTACGGTACATTAAACATATGTTTCTTATTGCAAGTTTGTCCTTAAATAAAATAGTGAACATACAAGACACCTTGTCTTTTAGTAGTAAATGAGCAAACAAAGGCTCCTAATTAGTCTGCTGACGTATGCAGTAACATATTGTATCATTTTCCATTCTATTATTTTGTCAACATTATTAAGGACAAGTGGTATAAAATGAATTATTAATCTACTTGTTCATTTACTGTTAAAGGGGAACATTATCACAATTTCAGAAGGGTTAAAACCATTAAAAATCAGTTCCCAGTGACTTATTTTATTTTTAAAATTTTTTTTCAAAATTTTACCCATCATGCAATATCCCTAAAAAAAGCTTCAAAGTGCCTGATTTTAACCATCGTTATATACACCCGTCCATTTTCCTGTGACGTCACATAGTGATGCCAACGCAAACAAACATGGCGCATAGAACAGCAAGCTATAGCGACATTAGCTCGGATTCAGACTCGGATTTCAGCAGCTTAAGCGATTCAACAGATTACGCATGTATTGAAACGGATGGTTGTAGTGTGGAGGCAGGTAGCGAAAACGAAATTGAAGAAGAAACTGAAGCTATTGAGCCATATCGGTTTGAACCGTATGCAAGCGAAACCGACGAAAACGACACGACAGCCAGCGACACGGGAGAAAGTGAGGACGAATTCGGCGATCGCCTTCTAACCAACGATTGGTATGTGTTTGTTTGGCATTTAAGGAAACTAACAAATATGAACTAGGTTTACAGCATATGAAATACATTTGGCAACAACATGCACTTTGAGAGTGCAGACAGCCCAATTTTTATCAATTAATATATTCTGTAGACATACCCTCATGTCAGCAGGCCAGGGAAGCTAGGGTCGATATTCTTCTCTTGATCATCTTCGGTGGCATAAGGGACGGTGTGAGCCAAGACATCCAGGGGGTTTAGCTCGCTCGTCTGCGGGAACAAACTTCCGCCATTGCTTGCCGTGCTACCGAGGTCCTTTGTCCCTGAATTGCTCACACACTCCGGCAGATTCAATGGGGGTCTGGCGGCAGATTTCTTTGACTTTATCGTTGGAAATGCATCTGCATTGAATGTCGCAGGATATCCACACATTCTTGCCATCTTTGTCGTAGCATACCTTTCGTCGGTAAAGTGTGCGGAACAAACGTCCAATTTCTTGCCACTTTCGCATCTTTGGGCCACTGGTGCAACTTGAATCCGTACCTGTTCGTGTTGTTACACCCTCCGACAACACACTGACGAGGCATGATGTCTCCAAGGTACGGAAAACAGTCGAAAAAACGGAAAATAACAGAGCTGATTTGACTCGGTGTTTGTAATGTGTTTGAGAAAATGGCAGATTGCTTCCCGATGTGACGTCACGTTGTGACGTCATCGCTCCGAGAGCGAATAATAGAAAGGTGTTTAATTCGCCAAAATTCACCCATTTAGAGTTCGGAAATCGGTTAAAAAAATATATGGTCTTTTTTCTGCAACATCAAGGTATATATTGACGCTTACATAGGTCTGGTGATAATGTTCCCCTTTATTATCTGCTTACTTTCTCTTTTAACATGTTCTATCTACACTTCTGTTAAAATGTAATAATAACTTATTCTTCTGTTGTTTGATTCTTTACATTAGTTTTGGATGATACCACGAATGTGGGTATCAATCCGATACCAAGTAGTTACAGGATCATACATTGGTCATATTCAAAGTCCTCATGTGTCCAGGGACATATTTCCTGAGTTTATAAACATATCATAAATAAAAAGATTTTGTGATGCTAAAAAATATTGATGTTATTATCATAGTAGGATCGACTAGATATGCTCCTGTACTTGGTATCATTACAGTGGCTGTCGTGTGTAGAGCCACCAATGGCGTTTGTTTATATTGTAGCGTCCTGGAAGAGTTGGAGCTGCAGGAAATTCTGGGCATTTGTTCTGTAGTGTTTATGTTGCGTTGCGGTGCAACTATTCTCCCAAAATGTGTTTGTCATTGTTGTTTAGTGTGGTTTCACTATATGGCACATATTTATGACAGTGTTGGTGTTGTTTATACGGCCACCCTTAGTGTGACATGAATGGCTGTTGACCAAGTATGCAGTTTATTCGCCCACGTGCGGTGTGTTGAAAGTCAAGATTGCCGTCTCAATGGTTCATGATTGGGCATAATGAAGTCTTGTTTTGACAGTGCCAATTATTACACCATTTTTATACATATCCATTGTCATAATTCCGGTGTGTAGTGAAGCATTTATAGCTATCACTCATCCTACAGGGATGATATTTGAAATAAATGTACTTGATATGTTTCCATGGAGACAAGGATTAGTGATTATGAAGTAGTTACATCACTGCTGACTGCTGAGGGCGTTTCAGTGTTAAAATTTCACCTTTATCTTTAGTTATTAAGCCACAATTCGACCGTTCTCCCTTTTCTGTCTACACACTGTGTCTGCTTGTAAGTACTCCGTGATTGTGCTTTGGCGAACATGCTCGTCTGCATGACACGACGTTTGGTACCGGTACTTTTCAGAGGCGGTATAGTACTGAATATGATTCATTAGTATCACGGTACTATACTAATACCGGTATACCGTACAACCCTACCAGAAACTAGTAATAGCTGTCATGATAGCTTGTAGATTTAGTATGGAAATCATCAATAAGGAGGTTCTACCTAATCCCAGCTATGATGTGACAACCATCACATTGGTTTGAAAAAAAAAAGAAAAAAAAAAAAGTTTTTATACCTGAAAATAAATTCCATGTGCAAGTGAGCGTGGCGAGGTATGTGGCATGCATTAGAGCACGGGTGTCAAACTTTTTTTTCATCGTGGGCCACATCACAGTTATGGCTGCCCTCAGAGGGCCGCATGTAACTGCGAAACAGAAATAATACATCCATATAAATGTAGAGTTTAATCGCCTCATGATATTAAAAAAAGTGCCCCTTCATTTGATTTTTCTCATTGTTTAGTGACAAAGGGATGAAAAATTTGCTCAAGGTGACACGCAGATATTAAACTTCAGCTATTGATTTCAAAAAGGGTTACAAAAACCCCCCCAAAAGAAAAATAATGGCATCTGCATGCGGTACAATGTTTTTTTTACCGTCAAAATTTAAATGCATTTAGCAAGAAAAAATGAAGTTTCCAAGTTTTGGCAAGGCCACATACAATGATGTGAGTTTGACACAAGTGCATTAGAGAATGTTCTCTAAAATAGGATGACATCTAACTGTGATAGAATCAAAAGAACTGCAATTTGTGGCAAGCAGTCCAACCAAATGTTGCCTTTAATTGCAACAAAAGCGAGAATAAAGCTATTGAGACTTACAACAAGGAGCAATGCCAGGAATTATGCAAACCGTGAAAAAAACAACACACCTTGGGTTTCCCTGGGCAGCTGTTGTGACCACATTCCTGTGTTTTTGTGGCCCCTGTTAATAAGGGGCTCTTAGGCCCCTTTTACACTAAGCCGGCTAAGATTATCCAGGGGAAATCCCACCTAACCTTATCCTTGTCCACACACACACAATGGTCGTTTAAGACCCCCTCCCCCCCTCCGTCCGCCGGCGTATCGCGACCTAGTACACATACGCAGAAAATGCGCACGTCATAGTCACCTACAGTGTTGCTTTGTGTGCAAGTTCTTACATTTAACTTATCTGAACAATATCCAGTGTTGTGGTATTTCAATTAACTGGAATCCAGTGTGCTGTGTGGCCCTATTGTAGTGAATCACACCTGAGCCATCATAAAGTAATCAAATCTGTAATGGACACGTGAAAGTAAAAAATGTGACAAGGAACATTTGACATCAATCAATCTAGGGATCTAGACATCTGGTCAGGACACTCCTCACTCTTTTGCCTTCACCTTCATTGTCCATTCGTTTTTGGTGACTTTATATACTCTGGACATAGACGTTGAGTCTGCGACATACATGGCGGACAATAACTGATACAGTCTGCTTTGCCAGTCCAAAAGCATTTGCCGTTTTCCGTAGTCTTCCCGCGACGACCAGGTTATACAAAGCACACGCTATCTTTTTTCATCACATCCACGGGAGCTCGCATTCTCGTCGGCTCTCCTTCGACAAATGGACAAAGTTTTTCGGTAAGTAGAATCACAGCTGACCCGGACATTGGAAAGTTCTCTTGCCGTCTGAGAAGTGTTGTATCCCAAATAGCTGCAATCACTTTTTCTTAAGGTATTCATGTGTGATTTCCACAAGCGTCTGTACAGACGGAAGGAGAAACACGGGCATGTCTGGATGACTCGCCTCCATATTTCCAGTGGTTAGCTCCGAGTTACGAAACAGTCTATGGCGCGTTCTTTCCGACGTCACTTCCTGTGTGGGGCGCGGCCTTTCTGGCGTCACTTCCTCTCCGAACTCAGTTTGTAAACGATCAATGAGTCCATACAAAGCTAAGAGTCGGAGATTCAAGAAATACACGGCTCTGTCACGCCAAATTTCTTCCACCTACAAAAACCTTCCCCCCCATTTACTTCCGGGGTAATTTCCTCTTACGTCATTTCCTCTTACTTACGTCATTTCCTCTTACGTCATTGACAGCGATCGATAACACTTCGGCTTTGACTGCCCGTCGCTGGAAGGATACTTGTTTCTTTTAATTTTTTTTTAATTTTTGAAATGGTTTCAACAATAATGTTGATTTAAAGTACAGACATTTAACAGTATTATATATTAATTAATATTAATGAAATGGTTTCAACAATAATGTTGATTTAAAGTACAGAAATGGTTTCAACAATAATGTTGATTTAAAGTACAAACAATTAACAGTATTATATATTAATTAATATTCGTGAAATGGTTTCAACAATAATGTTGATTTAAAGTACAGAAATTTAACAGTATTATATATTAATTAATATTAGTGAAATGGTTTCAACAATAATGTTGATTTAAAGTACAGACATTTAACAGTATTATATACTAATTAATATTTTTTGCACGTTACCACGAAGACAGAAGTTCCCAGAAATTTTCCCTAACACTCCGCCTAGAATTTTTCGAAGCCTGCTGGTGTTTGACATAAGTCCCCTTGGAAAGATAAAGACAAATGTCATTCAGTGACACCCCCATTTTCAGGAGATTTGGATTCTATCGATCGCTGTCAATGATGTAAGAGGAAATGACGTAAGTAAGAGGAAATGACGTAAGAAGAAATGACCCCGGAAGTAAATGGGGGGGGGGGAGGTTTTTGTAGGGGGAAGACATTTGGCGTGACAGCGCACTTACCCGTGTAAAAAATTATCCGAGGAGGGGAACCCTAAACGATGATTTAGTGTGGCTGACACGATGTTTAGGCGTATTTTCCGCACTATAAGGCGCACCTAAAAACCACAAATTTTCTCAAAAGCTGACAGTGCGCCTTATAATCCGGTGCGCCTTATATATGGGTTGATATTAATATTAATTTTCATAAAGCTTAGGTCTCGCAACTACGGTAAACAGCCGCCATCTTTTTTCCCCGTAGAAGAAGCGCGCGGTGCATGCTGGGATATGTGACGTTTCATTTCCATTTGTGTGTTTATGTAAAGACCCCAAAATGGCTCCTATTAAGTGTGTTGTCTGTCTAATTATAAATAATGCAGACGAGGCGTGTTAACTGAGTTCTCAACGTTTACTCACAGCGTGCTCATAACCACATTCTAACTGCCAGCATACAACAACGCTTCTCAGGGCTACCGCGCATGCTTGTCACTATCGTTGCATGCTGGGTAGTGTAGTTGTTATATTTGCTAGCTCATAACATCACATTAAGAGACACGCTTACGCGCTTAATTCAATACTCGCCGTCATTCCGGGTGGATTGACAAAAGACCTCCAGCCGCTGGATATTGGTGTCAACAGGGCATTCAAATCACGACTGCGAACGGCGTGGGAACAATGGATGACCGAAGGCGAACACACCTTCACTAAGACAGGCAGACAGCGCCGGACGACATACGCCAACATCTGCCAGTGGATCGTAAATGCCTGGGCAGATATTTCGGTCACAACTGTGGTCCGAGCTTTCCGGAAGGCAGGATTCACAGAACTGCTGGACAACAGTGACACTGACTCCGATGACTTCGACGAGACGGAACCGGCCATTTTGGATCCCACATTTGCCCAACTTTTCAATTCGGACACCGAAGACGAAGAGTTCGAAGGATTTACGAATGAAGAATAACTTCAGAAAGTGAGCGCTATGTTTATTTTGTGTGTTGTGACATTAACGTTTGAGCAACATTATGTTGCTATTGCTCTGCACTATTTTGAATTTTACTATGTTTGTGATTGCACATTTGCGTACATTTTGGGACAGAGTTGTTAGAACGCTGGTTTTTAATATATTATTAATGTTTGACTGACCTATCTGACTGTTTTTTTGACATTCCCTTTAGCGCAGCGTAGGCGCGGCTTATAGTCCGGGGCGGCTTATAGGTGGACAAAGTTTTGAAATATGCCATTCATTGAAGGTGCGGCTAATAACCCGGGGCGGCTTATAGTGCGGAAAATACGGTAATAATTATTCGTTTAAGGGGTTATCCGGCTTAGTGTAGACATGGCCTTAGAATTGTCCTAATGTAATGTTGGATAGTTGTATGTGTCTTACTACCGTTGGGTATTGTTGGATTACTAATGTTAGATAAGAGTAGGACATTACCACAGACTGTGAATAGTATTGTTCTAACAGCGTTTTACTTTGATATAAACAGCACAGCTGGAAACAAGCTGGCACTGGCAGAGCAGCGCCCTCACCTGTTTGGCGTCAAGGACGAGCCACTGCACTGTACACCAACAAAAGTCATATCATATGTAACCATCTTCTTAGTCATCATGTATCAACATCATGTATCATAAATATTTTGAGCATGAATCTGTTAATGCAATAGCAGTAAACAAATATACACAAAAATGGCCAGCATGACCAAGAAAAAGCAAGCACTTGCTTTTTCTTGGTCATGCCAGCCATTTTTGTGTATATTTTGTATATTTGCAATTTCTCCTCACAGTATATGGGCGTTCTGATCATCAGCATATATTCTGGATGCACATAAAAGACAAACACACTAAATGGATCGCGCTCACTATTTACTTCATTTAAGAGCTCAGTAGATCAGCTTTGAAAGTGCTATCAAGTGTGTTGTGATGCACACAAACTTTAAAGGGGAACATTATCACCAGACCTATGTAAGCGTCAATATATACCTTGATGTTGCAGAAAAAAGACCATATATATTTTTAACCGATTTTCGAACTCTAAATGGGTGAATTTTGGCGAATTAAACGCCTTTCTAATATTCGCTCTCGGAGCGATGATGTCACGTTGTGACGTCACATCGGGAAGCAATCCGCCATTTTCTCAAACACAGAGTCAAATCAGCTCTGTTATTTTCCGTTTTTTCGACTGTTTTCCGTACCTTGGAGACATCATGCCTCGTCGGTGTGTTGTCGAAGGGTGTAACAACACGAACAGGGACGGATTCAAGTTGCACCAGTGGCCCAAAGATGCGAAAGTGGCAAGAAATTGGACGTTTGTTCCGCACACTTTACCGACGAAAGCTATGCTACGACAGAGATGGCAAGAATGTGTGGATATCCTGCGACACTCAAAGCAGATGCATTTCCAACGATAAAGTCAAAGAAATCTGCCGCCAGACCCCCATTGAATCTGCCGGAGTGTGTGAGCAATTCAGGGACAAAGGACCTCGGTAGCACGGCAAGCAATGGCGGCAGTTTGTTCCTGCAGACGAGCGAGCTAAACCCTCTGGATGTCTTGGCTCACACCGTCAAGAGAAGAATATCGACCCTAGCTTCCCTGGCCTGCTGACATGAGGGTATGTCTACAGAATATATTAATTGATGAAAACTGGGCTGTCTGCACTCTCAAAGTGCATGTTGTTGCCAAATGTATTTCATATGCTGTAAACCTAGTTCATAGTTGTTAGTTTCCTTAAATGCCAAACAAACACATACCAATCGTTGGTTAGAAGGCGATCGCCAAATTCGTCCTCGCTTTCTCCCGTGTCGCTGGCTGTCGTGTCGTTTTCGACGGTTTCGCTTGCATACAGTTCAAACCGATATGGCTCAATAGCTTCAGTTTCTTCTTCAATTTCGTTTTCGCTATCTGCCTCCACACTACAACCATCCGTTTCAATACATTCGTAATCTGTTGAATCGCTTAAGCCGCTGAAATCCGAGTCTGAATCCGAGCTAATGTCGCTATAGCTTGCTGTTCTTTCCGCCATGTTTGTTTGTGTTGGCTTCACTATGTGACGTCACAGGAAAATGGACGGGTGTTTATAACGATGGTTAAAATCAGGCACTTTGAAGCTTTTTTTAGGGATATTGCGTGATGGGTAAAATTTTGAAAAAAACTTCGAAAAATATAATAAGCCACTGGGAACTGATTTTTAATGGTTTTAACAATTCTGAAATTGTGATAATGTTCCCCTTTAAGTACAGTGGTGTCAAACTCGTTTGAATTGAGTGCCACATCACAATAATGGCTGCCCTCAGAGGGCTGCATTTAATGACATAGCGCCACATTAAATGATGTGGAAGACCACATTAATTGCTGTGGAAGACCACATTATATGATATGGAAGACCGCGTGAAATGACGTTGTGGGCCACTTCAATTGATTTGGTGGACCCTGTTAAAGTATGTGGAGGAACACATTAAATGATGTTGCAGACCACATTCAATGATGCAGCGGGCCACTCTAAATGATGTGGCGGGCTACCTCTAAATGATGTGGCATGTCACACTGAACGATCAGGCAGATTGAATGATGTGGCGAGACACAAAAGTGATGTGGTGGGGCACTTTAAATTATGTTACGGACCCCATTAATCGATATGGCTGACCATGTTGAATGGCGTAACGGATAAATGAATTGGAAGACCACGTTTAATAAAGTTGCAGACCACATTGAATGATGTGGCGTGCCACATTAAATGATTTAGAAAACCACATTGTGCTAGTTTTTGTTTCTTAGCCAAGTTTGTACCTCCGCCTTGTGCGCGCCTTTAGTTTGTTCTTTTTGTTAGTGTAAAAATAAATCATGTATCTACCTTCACGCTAGTGATGGGTTGATGAGGCGTCATGAAGCGTTTCGACACATTGCAAAACTGTATTGATACTGTGTCGATACTGTGTCACTAAATACTGACATCAGCTGGACATTAAAAATCCCTACAGGCAACCTATGGACCGACTCAACTGACACTGATTTTATGACCTACCTACTTGAAGGTATGCCAAGGGGTACGTGAGATTTTTTTTTAATATTCTAAAAATAGCAACAATTCAAAAATCCTTTATAAATATATTTATTGAATAATACTTCAACAAAATATGAATGTAAGTTCATAAACTCAGTGAAGCACAAGCTCAGGTTTCTCACTAAAATGTCTGTCAAAAAGAACTGTGAAAAGAAATGCAACAATGCAATATTCAGTGTTGACAGCTAGATTTTTTTGTGGACATGTTCCATAAATATTGATGTTAAAGATTTTTTTTTTTTTGTGAAGAAATGTTTAGAATTAAGTTCATGAATCCAGATGGATCTCTAATACAATCCCCAAAGAGGGCACTTTAAGTTGATGATTACTTCTATGTGTAGAAATCTTTATTTATAATTGAATCACTTGTTTATTTTTCAACAAGTTTTTAGTTATTTTTATATCTTTTTTTACAAATAGTTCAAGAAAGACCACTACAAATGAGCAATATTTTGCACTGTTATACAATTTAATAAATCAGAAACTGATGACATAGTGCTGTATTTTACTTCATTATCTTTTTTTTTTCAACCAAAAATGCTTTGCTCTGATTATGGGGTACTTGAATTAAAAAAAAATTCACAGGGGGTACATTGCTGAAAAAAAGTTGAGAACCACTGACCTAGTATATACAATAATATAAACCAAGTCATTGTATTTCATTTAGGATTATTTCATAACTTCATTTAAATAAAAATATATTTTTTGTCTTTTTTAGATACAGTCAATAAATAATGTGAACATGTATCATAACATGGAAATCTAAGAGAACGTGTTGTGAATGAGGATGCTTGTGGACCTGGAAATTATTATTTATTTTTTTTTACACATTTTTATTAAAAAAAAAAAACAGTTTTTCGAACGTATTCAATTTTAGACGCTTTCTCTTCTTAGTTATTATTTCTCCGGCTGTAGAAAAGACCCGCTCACAGGGCACAGAGGAGGCGGGAGTGCGACACAGTTCGCGTATCGGTCACGTGACCAAAACAGCTCATGATCGGTCATGTGACTTTCTAAAAGCGGTACGCGCACCGACACAGGGTTTCGCTCTATGAGCTCGACGCATGCGCCGATGCATCGGTGTTGCCGGACCCATCACTACTTCACGCCATGTCCGGTCCAGTTCGTTTGCATCTTGGGAAAGCAATCCTCGCAGGAAACTGCGCCAAAGTTCACGTCTTGACACTACAAGTGTTCACAAAGTAGACAGAACAAGAATGATTATGAACATCTTGAACCCTCTGCGATAAGGTGGCGACTCGTCCAGGGTGTACGCCGCCTTCCGCCCGAATGCAGCTGAGATAGGCTCCAGGGCCTCCCGCGACCCCGAAAGGGACAAGTGGTAGAACCTGGATGGATGGATGGATCTTGAACCCTTTTATTTTTATTTTTTTGAAACAAAGATAATTTATGTATTTAATATTTGTTTACTTAATATGGCATATTATTTGTTGATTATTCATTTCTTCACTGTTATGTTACAGAGAACAAGGAAATAGGATAAAATTGCTATGGTGTGAAAAGGGGTAGGATAAAATAAGCTCTGCTTCTTCCTACTCCTTTTTGGACGTGCTGTAATGAAACAACTGGAAATGTGTGATGAATTACATTGTATCGTATGCATGTTCGAAATAAACTGAAACTGAAACTGAACCGAACTGAATTGAACTTTAAATGATGTGGCAGACCAAAATGAATGATTGAATGATGTCCACATTGAATAACGTGGCGGGCCACATAAAATGATATGGCCTGCAAGATCTGGCCCCCTGGGCCTTTTGTTTGACACATGTGCTTTAGTAGTTTTTTCCATTTTTAAAATGTGGGTCAGCTGCTTGAGCCTATTTTTCCGGTCGCACAGTGCGACCATAAACGCAATTTAATGTTCAGCAGCGTGATTTTAAATTGAGCGTAAAGTTTGGCTGCATTCTTCCCCACATGATGATGAGAAGGGGCTACGAGAGGGGTGAGCTGCAGGCGGTGCTATCCGGCTGTTGTTTGTGTAAAGACCCTGTGGTAAGGCACGCATATGTGGTAGCGGGTGGAACAAAGGTCTGAGCGAGGAGGATTGGCCACCAGGGGGTAAAAAATGGGAAGCAGCCTTGTGGAAGTGGAGGCATGCACACGTGTGCCGGCTGTTTACACTCGAATGCAACACGCTGATACATTCCATCTCTCACGGTGGCCTCACCAGATCCGGATCCATGTTTTCACGCTTGACTTTTCATCCTTCAAATGCCTTCATCCTTGTGTGTGTGTGTTCTGGCAATGCTTACTTAATGGGGACATCGCTCTATTTTTATTTTATTTTTATTTTTATTTTTATTTATTTATTTTTTTTAATTAAATCAAACACTTTCAAACCAGTGCATCAACCCAAAAAAAACGTCCCTCCCCCATTCACACTCATCCACACCCACTCACACAAAAAGGGGTTATCTCTTTCTGCTACCAATATTCTGGTTCCCACAACACAGACAACACAGTCTGCAAGGGACACAGACCCTGAAGCACACATGATTGTGTGTGCCGCTGGTCCACTAACATTTTCATTAATTACTCATTTTTATGTAATTGTTTTTATATTGTTTTACTTTCTTCTTTTTTATCCAGGAAAATGTTTTTTTTAATTTATTTATCTTATTTTATTTTATCTTCACCAGACCAGGTTTTCAATGAAATTGGATTTGTTTAAAGGGTTTTTAAAACCAGGTCCAGTCCAGATAATGTCCAAGTCGGGCTCAGCAACACACACATTCATCTATGTACATTGAAAAATTAGAACACAACAGATTCCAGGAAATCGCAAAAAGCCGCTGCCTGACCAGAGCTCAGAAAATCTGCAAAGACTCCTCCCACCCCTACCAAGGACTGTTTTCACTGCTGGACTCTAGAAAGAGGTTCCGCAGCCTCCGAAGCAGAACCTCCAGGTTCTGTAACAGCTTCTTCCCTCAAGCCGTAAGACTCTTGAACGCATCATAATTAAATTATCCCCTCAACTCCCCCCAAAATGGATTAAAGGCCTACTGAAATGCGATTTTCTTATTTAAACGGGGATAGCAGGTCCATTCTATGTGTCATACTTGATCATTTCGCGATATTGCCATATTTTTGCTGAAAGGATTTAGTAGAGAACATCGACGATAAAGTTCGCAACTTTTGGTCGCTGATAAAAAAAGCCTTGCCTGTACCGGAAGTAGCAGACAAGTAGCGTGACGTCACAGGTTGTGGAGCTCCTCACATCTGCACATTGTTTACAATCATGGCCACCAGCAGCGAGAGCGATTCGGACCGAGAAAGCGACGATTTCCCCATTAATTTGAGCGAGGATGAAAGATTTGTGGATGAGGAAAGTGAGAGTGAAGGACTAGAGGGCAGTGGGAGCGATTCAGATAGGAAAGATGCTGTGAGAGGCGGATGGGACCTGATATTCAGCTGGGAATGACTAAAACAGTAAATAAACACAAGACTTATATATACTCTATTAGCCACAACACAACCAGGCTTATATTTAATATGCCACAAATGAATCCCGCATAACAAACACCTCCCCCCTCCCGTCCATATAACCCGCCAATACAACTCAAACACCTGCACAACACACTCAATCCCACAGCCCAAAGTACTGTTCACCTCCCCAAAGTTCATACAGCACATATATTTCCCCAAAGTCCCCAAAGTTACGTACGTGACATGCACATAGCGGCACGCACGTATGGGCAAGCGATCAAATGTTTGGAAGACGCTGCTGCATGCGTACTCACGGTACCGTGTCTGCGTATCCAACTCAAAGTCCTCCTGGTAAGAGTCTCTGTTGTCCCAGTTCTCCACAGGCCAATGGCAAAGCTTGACTGTCATTTCCGGGAATGTAAACAATGAAACACCGGCTGTGTTATCCGGCACAACAGTCAGGGGGTGCATTCTACGGCGGGGGTGCGTTATCCAGCACAACACCTGCCGCAATGCACCGCTTCCCACCTACAGCTTTCTTCTTTGCTTTCTCCATTGTTCATTGAACAAATTGCAAAAGATTCACCAACACAGATGTCCAGAATACTGTGGAATTTTGCGATGAAAACAGACGACTTAATAGCTGGCCACCATGCTGTCCCAAAATGTCCTCTACAATCCGTGACGTCACGCGCTGACGTCATCATACCGAGACGTTTTCAGCAGGATATTTCGCGCGAAATTTAAAATTGCACTTTAGTAAGCTAACCCGGCCGTATTGGCATGTGTTGCAATGTTAAGATTTCATCATTGATATATAAACTATCAGACTGCGTGGTCGGTAGTAGTGGGTTTCAGTAGGCCTTTAACTCGCTGGAATAAAACAGACAATATAACATACATCCATAAACGTGGATGCATGTGAAAAAGGGCAATATATTTATCTGTACAGTAATCTATTTATTTATTTATATGTATTTATATATATTTATTTATTATATATATATATATATATATATATATATTTATATATATTTATATATATTTATTTATTTATACATGCACCTTATTGCTTTTTTATCCTGCACGACCATGAGCTTATGTAACGAAATGTTGTTCTTATCTGTGCTGTAAAGTTCAAATTTGAATGACAATAAAAAGGAAGTCTAAGTCTAAAATTACATATAATTTATAAACAAAATTACATTTTCGAAATAAGCATTTATGTTCAGTCCAGATTATGTCCAGGTCGGACTCAGTAATACACACCTTCATTTTTGTACACTCAAAATTTGGGAACATCGCTCTGTTTACACAGTCACCTTTAGGGTACTTCTGACGGTATGGGGACAAAAAAACAGGTCCCGTAAAGGGAAACCTTTTTAAATGATAGTCAGATCCATTCTATATCCTTCTATATATGGTAGTTGGAGTTGCAGACAACTTCATTACTGCTAAATAGCAGTTTTCAGTAATGTCACAGAAGATGCAGGCTTTGCTTTAACATTTAAGTGGTGCAACTTCCTGTAAGAGGACAGCTGTAGTGCTGTATTCTGAGGATCATGTCATATTTAATTTGAACTTTTTTTTTTTTTTTAAATGGTCCTCAGTCGTCACGTACAAATTTGTGTGAATTATGCAAAATTATTTAAATTTGGTCCCCATGAACCATTTTAACTTTTTTTCCCCAGAGTCCCCAGTAAGAATGATCAGCACATTACTTCTTCAATCCAGAGATGTAAAGACGTGTATGAGCTAACTGGGCAGTGGCCATTTTACCAATTTTTTTTATGCCTCCACAACCTGTAGAAAGGGTGGTCCCCACAAGTGATGATCAAAAACCTGGTCCCCTTTCCAAATAATGACCAGTATGTGTGTGTGTGTGTGTGTGTTCTTGTATTTCTACCCTTCTTGAGACATCAACAAGGAAAAGTACCTTCATTATGAGGACCGGTAAACAAGTTATGATCAAAATCATGGTCCCAATACAGAAAACCATTGTAGCTAATAGAGAATGTCTGGTGGAGAAATCTATAAAAAATAGGGTGGTCCCAAAAAGGAGGGATTTTTCAATTTGACTCTGTGTCGGTTTTAAAAGTGCACCCCCTCTGGTCAACATATGAAATAACAAGTGTGTGTAAGAAATTGAAATGTGCCCCCTTTGGCCAAAATTAATTAACAAATGTAAATAAATATGTATATAGAGACATACTGTAATAACTTCAAGTAAATAATGAAGTTTAAAAACCAATTACAGACAAAAAATTCAACAACAAAAAAATACATAAAAGCAGTCTTTTTCTCACAGTGTCGACTTTTTTCTTATAAAATTGGGAACAATTTCTCATATTCTTTCTGTTTCTGTAATATTGCAATATTTTCTCGTAAAACTATTACGTTTTAATGTAAAATGATGACTTTTTAATGCAAAATGGTGACATTTGTCATACAAAATTCAGACTTTTATCACAACATTGCAGATGTTTTTGTTGTTCTTGTAAAATAGTAAAATTTTTTTGAAAATGTTTTGTCATAATTTTAACAAGTAAAATTCTGATTATTATCATAATGTTGCCAACATTTATAAGTTTTCTTATAAAGTTGTGACTTTTGTAGAGTAAAATTACGACTCTCTTTCATAAAATTGCCAACATTTTAAGCTTTTTTTTGTAAAATTGCAACTGTTTTTGAGTAAAATTCCATCTTTTATCATAATATTGCACAAATGTTCCGTTTTTCTTGTAAAATTATGACCTGTGTTGAGTAAAATTACGACTTTTATTATAATACTGCCAAAATTCTAAGTTTTTCATGTGAAATTGTGACCTTTTTTTGGTGAATTTCCAACTAATTTTTCACAACAATCTTTTTTATTCTGGCATAGTATGTATATATTATTAATGTTATAAATACAAATCTTTATACATCTAGAAAGGGTGGTCCTAAAGAGGCGGGCATTTTTTGGAGGTCTCAAGAAGGCAACAAATACAAGAGTGTGTGTGTGTGTGTGTGTGTGTGTGTCGGTCTTCAGTTAGTCGTCATGCTAAAGTACTTCACGTCAAAGTAAGAAAGAGAAACTTATTTATTTCAAGTATTTTTTTCATTCATCTTTTCCTTTGATTGTTGGTGCTATGCCATGTAGGAGGCCTTCCGTGGAGGTCAGACGCCTTCTCTACAGTTCGCCTCCGTCTCTAAACTCGAACCGCAGGTTTCGTCTGCCCCTCAGCGTGAAGAAGGTCCCCCTGTCATTACCGCAATCAGAATATGTGCGGAAATGGAACCCTTTATATGCAAAACAAACAATGAGGGAGAAATAAAACATTCAGGCGAGCTGTCAAGTCCTTTCAAGAATCAATACGAAGCCTTTCATCTGCATCTCAACCTCTTCCTGGTAATTATCCTGCATATTTTCAGCCTGCTCTACACACAAACGTATAACATTCCAGACGCACACACGCACAGGCACTCAACACTATGCATATCATAAAAACACAATAATGCATGCAGACCTGAATGGATGCCCTCGACATAAAACATGCCAGCATTCTCATGTTTCAAAGAAAGCAGCCTCGATTTTTGCTCAATGTAAGAATCAGACCGCTATAAAGTCCTTGAACTCCAGTTTCTGACAATAAGGTATGTAGTTCTACGACAGAAATATTTATTTGGAATCATCATTTCTTCTTTCTTGACTATTGTCGCAGTGCCCGAAAGCAAGGCGATGAACCCCCACAATTTGAGCTCAAGGGGACAAAGCACTGACATCCCTCCTTACATGTGTGTGGTCTCCTTCTCATAAACAGCAGCAAGTAAGTGGACTGAAAGGATAATAGTCTGTATTAAACATTTTAATTACTGTTTGTTGTTTTTTCGGTTTATTGTTACAATACACACACCATTAGTTAGTATCAGGGATGGGCGATATCCCCTACAGGTCACGGTCAAAAGTTTACATACACTTGTAAAGAACATAATGTCATGGTTGTCTTGAGTTTCCAATCATTTCTACAACTCTTATTTTTTTGTGATAGATTGATTGGAACACATACTTGTTGGTCACAAAAAATATTCATGAAATTTGGTTCTTTTATGAATTTATTATGGGTCTACTGAAAATGTGACCAAATCTGGTGGGTCAAAAGTATACATACAGCAATGTTAATATTTGGTTAGATGTCCTTTGGCAAGTTTCACTGCAATAAGGTGCTTTTGGTAGCCATCCACAAGCTTATGGCAAGCTTCTGGTTGAGTTTTTGACCACTCCTCTTGAAAAAACTGCCGCAGTTCAGCTAAATTTGTTGGTTTTCTGACATTGACTTGTTTCTTCAGCATTGTCCACACGTTTAAGTCAGGACTTGGGGAAGGCCATTCTAAAACCTTAAAGGGGAACATTATCACCAGACCTATGTAAGCGTCAATATATACCTTGATGTTGCAGAAAAAAGACTATATATTTTTTTAACCGATTTCCGAACTCTAAATGGGTGAATTTTGGCGAATTAAACGCCTTTTTATTATTCGCTCTCGGAGCAATGACGTCACGTTGTGACGTCACATCAGGAAGCAATCCGCCATTTTCTCAAACACCGAGTCAAATCAGCTGTTATTTTACGTTTTTTCGACTGTTTTCCGTACCTTGGAGACATCATGCCTCGTCGGTGTGTTGTCGAAGGGTGTAACAACACGAACAGGGACGGATTCAAGTTGCACCAGTGGCCCAAAGATGCAAAAGTGGCAAGAAATTGGACGTTTGTTCCGCACACTTTACCGGCGAAAGCTATGCTACGACAGAGATGGCAAGAATGTGTGGATATCCTGCGACACTCAAAGCAGATGCATTTCCAACGATAAAGTCAAAGAAATCTGCCGCCAGACCCCCATTGAATCTGCCGGAGTGTGTGAGCAATTCAGGGACAAAGAACCTCGGTAGCATGGCAAGCAATGGTGGCAGTTTGTTCCCGCAGACGAGCGAGCTAAACCCCCTGGATGTCTTGGCTCACACCGTCCCTTATGCCACCGAAGATGATCAAGAGAAGAATATCGACCCTAGCTTCCCTGGCCTGCTGACATCAACTCCAAAACTGGACAGATCAGCTTTCAGGAAAAGAGAGCGAATGAGGGTATGTCTACAGAATATATTAATTGATGAAAATTGGGCTGTCTGAACTCTCAAAGTGCATATTGTTGCCAAATGTATTTCATATGCTGTAAACCTAGTTCATAGTTGTTAGTTTCCTTTAATGCCAAACAAACACATACCAATCGTTGGTTAGAAGGCGATCGTCGAATTCGTCCTCGCTTTCTCCCGTGTCGCTGGCTGTCGTGTCGTTTTCGTCGGTTTCGCTTGCATACGGTTCAAATCGATATGGCTCAATAGCTCCAGTTTCTTCTTCAATTTCGTTTTCGCTACCTGCCTCCACACTACAACCATTCGTTTCAATACATGCGTAATCTGTTGAATCGCTTAAGCTGCTGAAATCCGAGTCTGAATCCGAGCTAATGTCGCTATAGCTTGCTGTTCTATGTGCCATGTTTGTTTGTGTTGGCTTCACTATGTGACGTCACAGGAATATGGACGGGTGTATATAACGATGGTTAAAATCAGGCACGTTGAAGCTTTTTTTAGGGATATTGCGTGATGGGTAACATTTTGAAAAAAACTTTGAAAAATAAAATAAACCACTGGGAACTGATTTTTAATGGTTTTAACCCTTCTGAAATTGTGATAATGTTCCCCTTTAACTCTAGCCTGATTCCTTTACCACTTTTGACGTGTGTCCAATGTTGTGTGTGTGTGTGTGTGTGTGTGTGTGTGTGTGTGTGTGTATGTGTGTGTGCAGTTGGGCACATGCCTGTGAGGGTGTGATGGAATGACTCTAATGAGGCATAGTAGAGAATGAAATATTAAAGTTTCTAATTAAATAGAGAGACCTTTTCCGCTCTCGTCAAGGTTGTTTGGACCATTATCTCTATGTGATCAGAAGTGACCCAAGGCATCTAGGAGTTCTCTTGTCCCAACACACACACACACACGCACACACACACACACACACACACACACTCTTGTATTTGTTACCATCTTGAGACCGCCGAGAAATGCCCTCCTCTTTAGGACCACCCTTTCTAGATACAGTATATAAAGAGTTGTATTTACAACATTAATAATATATACATACTATGCCAATATAAAGCTTGTTGTGAAAAATGAGTTGGAAATTCACAAAAAAAGGTCACAATTTCACAAGAAAAACTTAGAATTTTGGCAGTATTATAATAAAAGTCGTAATTTTACTCAACGCAGGTCATAATTTTACAAGAAATTTGAACATTTGTGCAATATTATGATAAAAGTCTGAATTTTACTCAAAAACAGTTGCAATTTTACAAAAAAAGCTTAAAATGTTGGCAATTTTATGAAAAGAGTCGTAATTTTACTCGACAAAAGTCACAACTTTATAAGAAAACTTAAAAATGTTGGCAATATTATAATAATATTCCAAATTTTACTTGGCAAAATTATGATGAATGTCATAATTTTACTCAAAAGATTTCACTATTTTACAAGAACAACAAAAACATCTGCAATATTGTGATACAAGTCTGAATTTTGTATGACAAATGTCACCATTTTGCATTAAAAAGTCATCATTTTACATTAAAAAAGTAATAGTTTTACGAGAAAATATTGCAATATTACAGAAACAGAAAGAATATGAGAAATTGCTCCCAATTGTATAAGAAAAAAGTCAACACTGTGAGAAAAGACTGCTTTTAGTTAATTTTTTGTTGTTGAATTTTTTGTCTGTAATTGGTTTTTAATCTTCGTTATTTACTTGAAGTTATTACAGTATGTCTCTATATACATATTTATTTACATTTTTAAAATAATTTTGGCCAAAGGGGGCGCCTTTCAATTTCTTACACACACTTGTTATTTCATATGTTGACCAGAGGGGGTCTTTTAAAACCGACACAGAGTCAAATGGAAAAATGTTTCCTTTTTGGGACCACCCTAATTTTGATAGATTTCCCCACCAGGGGTGCAAATGAGACATTCTCTAATAGATGCAATGGTTTTCTGTATTGGGACCATGGTTTCGGTCATAACTTGTTCACCGGTCCTCATATTGAAGGTACTTTTCATTGTTGATGTCTCAAGAAGGGTAGAAATACAAGAACGAACACACACACACACACACACACACACACACACACACACACACACACACGCACAATCACACACACACTTCCGTATCTCAAACATATACACACTTGCATCAGTATCTCAATCAGTCACCAGAGACCAGAGGTTGCTTCTGCTTGTGTCTTTAATTGACCACCATGCATGTGGTCAAGCTGCTGGTTACAAGACTGTCTAAGGGACTAATCTTCTTAACTGTTGGACTTCTAAGTAGGCAAGAAGGGGACAAATGCAAACTTGCCACATCAATGGATGAACTTGGACCTGTGTAAAATGTAAAAAAAACTATATTTTTTTCTGGGCTCTTTACTAAAGTGTATTGAACAGAGGGCCATGGGGCATTGAATAACTAAAACATTGTTCTTTTGAGCAGAGTGGGATCTTTCTTGACATGATGCTAATCATTATTCGAGCATGTAATTGGACTATATTTTGAACAGATCGGACCATAATCCAGCAAACACATCAACAAAATAAAATACATTAAATTGTCTTGTATTGATTTATATTTCTACTGCAGATAAAGATATGGGTTTTTTGAATACAGGTAAGGATTAGTTTTAGCATTAAGTGAGATAACGTGATGGGATTAAACTGAAATATCTAGTTTATAAGATTAACGTGTACATGTGTGCTCATAGGTACTGTAGTTTCTCACTTTTGAAACAAATTAACAGGCAAACATTTCTGTAATTCTGCAAGGTTTAACTGAAAAATCCTACTAAATACAGTGTATTTCATGCATATTGCATTATAATACATATACAGCATAGAACTACTAACTGAAAGAGACTGTATGTAAAAAACAGGAGACTTTCATTTGTGATAAACTGTAAAACCTGTTAGGAACTCGCATGGCTGCCGTCTTTGTGACCCCAAAATGCAAGAACCAGGAGGACGATGAGCAGGTTAGATGATTTTAATTATCATCTACAGAAAAATGAAGCAGTCTTGCATACAACAGTTCCAACATGAAGTGTGATCTTCAAGCACTGAGGAGTGCTTGAGACAAGGCATAAATACAACATATGCTGACTGGCATATGAACAAAACCAACACAGTGCATAAACTCACAACAAATGACACACCTGCAAATCAGTGTGACTTCTGCTGTTGCCGTATCCGTAATACGCCGATAGGGAGAAGTTTTTATTTACACGATGAGTCGGGTGTGTCTTGACCTCCGCCGAACCCCTGAGCCCGACTCACCGAACCCCTAGGGTTCGATCGAACCCAGGTGAAGAACCACTGGTCTAGTCTCTTACGTGAATGAGCTAAATAATATTATTTGATATTTTACGGTATTGTGTTAATAATTGCACACATAAGTCGCCCCTTGAGTAAAACTCGCACCCCCGGCCAAACTATGAAAAAAACTGCGACTTATAGTCCGAAAAATACGGTATATCAAAATAATCACATTTGATCCTGTTTGAAAATGTGGAGCAAAAAAAAAAAAAGAAAAAGCAAATAAATAAAATAAAAATACCATAAAGTCATGGCTTGCCAGGTTGGACGTTGTTTGTGTTTTATGTTTTTGTTTCCATGCCAGTGCTCCTGTCTCCCTTGTCTTCCACTTCCTGTTGAGGGGCTGATCTGCACATCTATCCCCGGCTTGGTGATTACACTCACCTGCCGGTATTGGACCGATTAGTCAGGTTTATAGCCAGCCTCAGCCTGCATGCAGATAGATGCTGCTTCATTCGTTGTGTGTTTTGTTGATGCCACAGTCTAACATTTCTTTCTGAGTTCCTGCACGACTTGTGTGTTTTCACTCCTGCCTGGTACCTAATCAAAGGACCTTCTAACTTGCAACTTTATTTACAGAGCCCTTTTCAAATAAGATGGGAAACAGCTGTTCACCTTTACAGGGTTGTGCAACAAAAGCAACATCTAGAGAAGCAGAAGACATACAAAAAAAAAATACAAAAAAAAATATACATTTAGGAGTAAAATCATCAGATATAAAAATATCTTTAAACAACAAAGAGTAAAAAAAAAAAGGCACTTCAAATAAAAACGTTTACCTCACTTACCTTCTCTTCTTCCTGGGATCACACAGAGAGCTGACAGGGAAAAAAAAAAAAAAAAGTTAAAAATTATTTTAAAAAAATAAATTTTTCAGCAACCTGCGGCTCTCGAGCCGCCTGCGGCTCTTTAGCGACACCCTAGTGGCTCCCTGGAGCTTTTTTTTAAAAAAAGGGTTGAAAATGGAAAAAGATGGGGGAATTTTTATTTTTTTTGTTTTAGTATGTTATTTTGTTTGAGGACAAACATGACACAAACCTTCCCAATTGTTAGAAAGCCCACTGTTTAATATGTTTGTGTGTATGCTTCACTGACGAGAGTATTTGGTGAACATCGTTTTGTCCTATTAATTACTGCGGTCCTTGAACTCACCAAAGTGTGGACTGTGACGTAACAGTTTTGTGACGACCGGGGCGTATGGTGATGCAGGGTTTCGTTCTCCCAGGATGCAACGGACTTCGGACACAGCGTGAAGGTAAAAGAAATGATTTATTTACGGAATAAATCAGAAGGAACAAAGAAAAGGGTGCTCATAGCACATAAGGTAAAAACTAAGGATGGCTAGCGTGGGAGCTAGCGAGTAACAGAGCCTAGCGTGGAAGCTAGCAGGTACAGAGCAAGAACAAAAGTCGTCTACTGTTGCAAAAAACAAACTAGGAAGCAAGACAGAATGACAGGGAAGACAGGCTTAAATAATAATGTCAGTGATGACCAACAGGTGCGCGTCGGGAACACACACGGCAGGTGAAAACAATAAGCAGCCATGGCAACAAACTCAGGTGTACAAAACAGGCACTCAAGGAGTCCAAAACTAACAAAAAACACAAGTACCTCGAAAACATAAACAAAAATATGATCCGGGCAGCGGATCATAACAAGTTTGTTTACATGTAAAATCTTCCACTCCTTCTTTGTCTCATTTTGTCCACCAAACGTTTTACACTGTGCGTAAATGCACAAAGGTGCGCTTTGTTGATGTTATTGACTTGTTGGAGTGCTTAACAGGCATATTTGGTCAGTGCATGACTGCAAGCTAATTAATGCTAACAAGCTATTTAGGCTAGATCAGTGGTTCTTAACCTTGTCAGACCCACTCGACATCCATTGCTTTCGGTCTCCCCTAGAGGGGGGGGGGGGGGGGGGGGTTACCCACATATGCGGTCCTCTCCAAGGTTTCTCATAGTCATTCACATCGACGTCCCACTGGGGTGAGTTTTTCCTTGCCCTTATGTGGGCTTTGTACCGATGATGTCGTTGTGGCTTGTGCAGCCCTTTGAGACACTTGTGATTTAGGGCTATATAAATAAACATTGATTGATTGATTGATTGATTGATTGTTGGAGGTACCGAACCCCACCTGTTTCATATGCGCATTCGCCGAACCCTTCTTTAGTGAAAAATAAAATGTTTTTTTTTTTCAAATTCAAAACAAAGTTATATGTTTTTTTTACTGGTGCTCAAAATGTACCATGCATGAACATCACCTTGTTCAAAGAACAAAACCAACACAGTGCCTGAACTCCCAACAAATTACACACCTGAAAACCAGGTGTGTGACTTCTGCTGTTGCCGTATCCATAGTACGACAATAGGGAGAAGTTTTTATTTACACGATGAGTCGGGTGTGTCTTGACCTCCGCGGCGGAGGCTCCACCGAACCCCTGAGGCCGACTCACCGAACCCCTAGGGTTCGATCGAACCCAGGTTAAGAACCACTGGGCTAGATGTATGTACATATTGCATCCTTATGCCTCATTTTTTGATAGTAGGCTAATATAGCTAATGTAGACACTTGCATCATATGTTGCCTTCATTATAACACTTATATAAGACTTTTAAAGTAATTTTGATAGTAGGCTAATATAGCTAATATAGACACTAGATAGGGTGAGAAGCTCTGTCATTCGGGGGGAGCTCAAAGTAAAGCCGCTGCTCCTCCACATCGAGAAAAGCCAGATGAGGTGGTTCGGGCATCTGGTCAGGATGCCACCCGAACGCCTCCCTAGGAAGGTGTTTCGGGCACGTCCGACCGGTAGGAGGCCACGGGGAAGACCCAGGACACGCTGGGAAGACTATCTCTCCCGGCTGGCCTGGGAACGCCTCGGGATCCCCCGGGAGGAGCTGGACGAAGTGGCTGGGGAGAGGGAAGTCTGGGCTTCCCTGCTTAAGCTGCTGCCCCCGCGACCCGACCTCGGATAAGCGGAAGAAGATGGATGGATGGATGGATGGATAGACACTTGCATCATATGTTGCCTTCATTATAACACTTATATAAGACTTTTGAAGTAATTTTGACAGTAGACTAATATAGCTAATATAGACACTTACACCATGTGTTGTCTTCATTATAACACTTATATAAGACTTATAAAGTCATTTTGATAGTAGGCTAATCTCGCTAATATAGACACTTACACCATGTGTTGTCTTCATCATAACACTTATATAAGACCTTTAAAGCCATTTTGATAGTAGGCTAATCTAGCTAATATAGACACTTACACCATGTGTTGTCTTCATTATAACACTTATATAAGACTTTTAAAGTCATTTTGATAGGCAATTATAGCTAATATAGACACTTACATCATGTGTTGTCTTCATTATAACACTTATATAAGACTTTTAAAGTCATTTTGATAGTATATTATAGCTAATATAGACACTTACATCATGTGTTGTCTTCATTATAACACTTATATAAGGCTTTTCATTTTTTGCGGCTTCAGACATATTTGTTTTTTGTATTTTTGGTCCAATATGGCTCTTTCAACGTTTTGGGTTGCCGACCCCTGGACTAATTGGATGCATTAAATAAAGCCAAGAAAGCCCAGACAATAATTTTAACGGAATTGCACAATTTTATAAGTAATTCCTGGATGCAAATTGAGTGACACATTATTTGTGATGATCAATGAATGAAACATATTGTTTAACATTTACCAAAACCATTTATTTTAACATATTTATATAACATATGCTCATAAATATGTGCTGTCCTATTTTAAATTAATAATGAATCAGAAATATTGTTGATTTTGGCGTTCATATGTTATTAGTGTAGAGACTGGTAATAGAGTAAGGTATTATAAAAACATGTTTAAAATGAATTAGTTAATAATAAACAAACAATTACAAAGTACAGAATGTGTAGTGTATCCATGTGAGGACATCACAAAATGTACTTCAGGTGCTGGACAAATGTTTATTCATTAAGAATATTGCTGTTCCTCTTCACCATTCTGTCATTTTTTTTTTTTGAGAATAAAGTTTGGCACTGGAATACTCGTGTTGGTTTCAGAATCCTCATGCAGCTGTCACATCCATCACCACTCTTCACTACTCCAGCATGTCAGTCTTAGTTGTTGTTGACGGTAATAAAAATATATATTTGAGACTAGAAATATTCCTTTTTTTTTCAATTTCTTTGCTTGTGGTCCAAACTGTTTCTCCCAGTGATGCATTTATATATGCTCCATTTCATTCATAAACCGTAAACTGTCATTCTTGCCATGTTTTGACCTTAGACGCATAAGGGTTGCTCCATGTCCTATTCCAGTAAGGTGTCCCACGGCATAAAACAAACACACTGTGCCAAACCCATCAGCATACTCAGACATGTGCACGTGATGTGTCGACTTTATGCTCCTGTTGCTCCCTAAGTCCTTAGTCCTTATTCCACTTTCTGAGTTTCCCCTCTGGACACTTCCGCCTGATTGGATTCTGAAAGGGAGATCGAACAAAGAGGTCAAAGACAGCCGTGAGGATGGTCCACATCTCTGTGTAGAGCATGCATGTGTGTTTATGTGTGTAGTGGCGTAGCACCAAATGCTAGGCCCCCATACACAAGAGCCCCCCACCGCACACTGACATTCCCCTAATATGTTTACACCAAAATATTAATGGATTTGATTAAAACCAGCTTTTTAAAACACATGTAAAAACCTTAATTAGATTTTTGACTTTGTAAATATGGGATTAACAAATCTAGAACATACTTAAATAAACCCTGCTAAATATATATATATTTTTTTAAAGTAAATTTTTTACAAAAAAGTGCCAAAAGTGGCCATAATATGTACACAACCCAAAACCAGTGAAGTTGGCATTTTGTGTAATTCGTAAATAAAAACAGAATACGATGATTTGCAAATCCATTTCAACTTATAGTCAATTGAATAGACTGCAAATAATCATTAATTTAGAATTTAATGGCAGCAACACATTGCAAAAAAGTTGGCACAGGGGCATTTTACCACTGTGTTACATGGCCTTTCCTTTTAACAACACTCAGTAAACGTTTGGGAACTGAGGAGACCAATTTTTGAAGCTTTTCGGGTGGAATTATTTCACATTCTTGCTTGATGTACAGCTTAAGTTGTTCAACAGTCCGGGGTCTCCGTTGTGGTATTTTAGGCTTCGTATTGCGCCACACATCTGTCTTGCTGAAATAAGCAGGGGCATCCATGATAACGTTGCTTGGATGGCAACATATGTTGCTTCAAAACCTGTATGTACATTTCAGTAATAATGGTGCCTTCACAGATGTTTAAGTTACCCATGCCTTAGGCGCTAATACATCCCCATACCATCACAGATGCTGGCTTTTGAACTTTGCACCTAAAACAGTCCGGAAGGTTCTTTTTCCCTTTGGTCCGGAGGACAAAACGTCCACAGTTTCCAAAAAACAATTTGAAATGAGCCCATGTGGTGATATCTTTTACACACTGATGCCGCTTTTTGATGCATTACCGCCTGAGGGATCGAAAGACACGGGCTTGCCGCTTACGTGCAGTGATTTTTCCAGATTTTCTGAAGCCTTTGATGATACTACAGACCGTAGATGGTGAAATCCCTACATTCCTTGCAATAGCTCGTTGAGAAATGTTGTTCTTAAACTGTTCGACAATTTGCTCACGCATTTGCTCACAAGACGGTGACCCTCGCCCCGTTCTTGTTTGTGAATGACTTAGCATTTCATGGAAGCTGCTTTTATACCCAATCATGGCACCCACCTGTTCCCAATTAGTCTGTTCACCTGTGGGATGTTCTAAATAAGTGTTTGATGAGTATTCCTCAACTTTCTCTGTCTTTTTTGCCACTTGTGCCGTTAAGTATCTTGTCTTTGCAGTCTATTCAATTGAATATAGGTTGAAAAGGATCTGCAAATCATTGTATTTTGTTTTTATTTACGATTTAAACAATGTGCCAACTTCAATGGTTTTGGGGTTTGTACATAAATAATATAATCAGTCATTATTCATTTAAATATGATTATAAATATGTCAAGTTTTCCTTGGCTTTGGAGTGTAAAGTATATATTATTTTATTCCCGTAGGATTATCCGACAGGATAATAATCATAATAATACATAAGTATTATTATGATTTTATTATCAATAATGCTTCACCTCCTGTCTATAGAAGCTATGTAAATGTATACCATTGTATACTTAATTGGTGGGAATCATTCTAAGATTACTGACACAATTATAATTTAGCTTGTGTTTTCATTTTAAGCATTTAATAAGGTAGTACCTTATTCACATGCTTGAGCAATCAGAGCACTATTTCAAAATGTTCCTTACCTTAAAAAACTTAGTCGTACAAAAAAACTACATGGGTTTCAGTGCAAAACAATGTTGCTGTGAAATTTTCCACACAACAGCATTATAGCAATACAGGAAATGTATAGCCTACAAATAATAAATAGACACAATGTGTATCAAAAATATATATTAAAAAATGGAATACTGTGAATGTAAAATTGCACTACTCCTAATGTAAAGTGTACACGTAAAATGCATGCAGATGTTGCTACATTTTCTTTGACTTTGTTTAATTTTGTGTGTTTTATTTTATTTTATTTTCCTCGTTGTGTAAGTAAGTAATTAATTAAGTAAGTAAGAAATTTTTATTTCTAAAGCGCTTTTCACAGATAAAATCACAAAGCGCTGTACAAAATATAGATGAAGTAAAACAACAATTCAATTTAAAACAACAGGGGCAACATCATAAAAAGGATACACAGTGGATTAAAAATGATAGTTAAAAGGTGCATTAACTAAATGTTAACTTTTCTAAAAAGAGACGTTTTCAAATGTTTCTTAACATTTTCAACACAGTCAAGTGTCAGGACTCGGACTTTGGCGTGGTTTGTTTTCCCATGGTGCAAAGGATTTGGAGCGGACATGGCGTGAAGGTAAATACATATTTAATTTTAACACTCAAAAAAGGAACAAACAAAAGGCACTCACAGTGGAGGCACAAAACTTAACGCAGGGAACAAAAACTTGGACAATGCATAACTATGAACATGGCAAAACAGAAGACACTAACTGTGGCATAAATAAACACAACTTGCTTGCGGAAGCAAAGAGCAGCACGAACGATGGAATCAAGAGTGTCAGGGGTATATCGAGAGTGTTATGTCGCCAGGCTGATTGCCTGGCAACTACAGGCTTAAATAGTGAAGACATGATTAAAGACAGGTGCGTGAGTCGTGACAACAGGTGAAAACTAATGGATTGCTATGGTGACAAAACAAACAAGAGTGCACAATGAGTCCAAACGTGGAACAGGTGAAACTAATGGACAACCATGGAAACAAGACAAGGGAGTGAAAAAGCAGGAACAAAAAAGAGTCCAAAAACCAAGCAGAACATAACTTAAACAAAACATGATCCCAGACATGACAGTCAAGATCACGAAGGGACTGGTGCAAACTGTTCCAGAGTCTGGGAGCTATAGCCTGGATCGCCAGGTCTCCACGGGTTTTAAAACACGTTTTCAGGATCTTTAGAAGACCCTAGCCTGAAGACCGGAGGCTGCGCCCTGAAGAGTAAGGGCATAGCAAGTCAGTGATGTACTGAGGGGCCCCACCATGCAACGCACGGAATGTCAGGGTTAACATTTTAAACTCAATGCGGAATTTAACTGGAAGCCAATGAAGACTGGATAAAACGGGGGTGATATGGACTGTTCTGGGTGCATCGGTCAAAAGTCTGGCAGCCGCATTTTGTATAGTCTGAAGTCTCTTTAGCGTTGACTTGTTGAAAAGGGTGGCTCTAAGGTGGAGTGAATAGGAAGACCGTGTGGGCGATTTGCATCAAAAAACGGTTGACGTTGTTTACTTAAAAGAGCCGTTCAAAAGACTCAACTCGTTCACGAGTTTCACATCTCCACCGTGTGTGTGTGTTTACGAGGCGCTCCTCCTGTTGCAGGCACATAATGCAAAGGTGATGCATTCAGGGTAGAATACCGCTTATGTTCATACCCATTTTAGGAATAGGACTGGGATGTGTTCCCAGTAGGTAAATATGTTTGTGTGTGTCTGTCAGAGTGATGAATCCCGGCATGGAAAGAGGCACGATCAAAAATGTAGATTTCCATTTGTCATCCATCTGATGAACAACGCTTCTCATTGGAAATGATACTAGGATGTGTTGACATACTGCTGCAGCATAATGAGCTCAGATTATGTGCACGCATACATGCATGCATTATTAACCTTTCTTTTACAATGTATCATTGAGGTGCTTTATCACCCCGCCATCGCCATATTAATCATAGGACAGGATGCATTTTTTTGCTGACTTGAGGTAGAGGATGTCCCTCCAATTCTGCAGCTCGATGAATACGCTGCACACACAACTGATAGAAGACGCTGCAGCTGGGTTAAACCCACACTCAGCTGTATAAGCACCAGGAAGTCAATTAATTTCTGGCTGCTTAATGACTTGGAACCTCAGTGGTGCAGGCTCCCCTCCCGTCGACCACACGCATCTCCGGATTGATTGATTGAATTTCTTGGACATGCAGCAACATCCGCAGATAGGGTGTGGGGGAATAATCACGTTTAATTTTCATAGTGCTTAAAGGGCCCCTCTAATGCTTACGACATTGGCACTTGCTCCATAGTTCTGGACATAAACATGAAGTCTTAAGTCTAAAACTCCCCTCAAAATAGACATAGTAGTGATTTTAGGCTTGTTTTCTTACATGCTTTCAGCACATTTTGAAACGCTCACTTTTTAGCTCCAAAATGTGGGCGGTCCTTCATCAGCTTGTCTGATGTCACCTCCCGAAGACTGGAGGCAATTTCGTATTGCGTAGTATGTGTTTCGGTAGGGTCTTCATTTCGAATCATGTTGTTTTCACTTAGAATTCTGAGAAATTTTCAAATTCAGAACCTGCAGAAAAATATTCCGTACATTACGTGTTGTGTAGTTTTTGACCACTTGTTGCAGCAAACATCCATCCATCCATCCATTTTCTACCGCTCTATCGCGGGGGGCACTGGAGCCTATCTCAGCTGCATTCGGGCGGAAGGGGGCGTACACCCTGGACATTACAGTTGGTGGCCACGGATGAAGTGCTGGCTGTCCAGAGTCGAGACCCGGGGTGGACCGCTCGCCTGTGCATCGGTGCTGACCTGTCTCCGCTCGGGATGGTCCCCTGCTGGCCCCACTATGGACTGGACTCTCACTATTATGTTAGATCCACTATGGATTGGACTTTCATAATATTATGCTAGATCCACTCGACGTCCATTGCACCGGTCCACCCACATCTGCGTTCCTCTCCAAGGTTTCTCATTGTCATCCCACTGGGTTGAGTTTTTCCTTGCCCTGATGTGGGATCTGAACAGAGGATGTCGTTGTGGCTTGTGCAGCCCTTTGAGACACTTGTGATTTAGGGCTATATAAATAAACATTGATTGATTGATTGATTGATACAGTTCCTTTTTGCTAAACAGCTTCACACAGGTACAGTGGCATGCGTCAGGGAACTTGGGTCCTGGGTCTTCCCCTTGGCTTCCTGCCGGTCGGACGTGCCCCAACACTTCCCTATAGAGGCGTTCGGGTGGCATCCTGAGCAGATGCCCGAACCACCTCATCTGACTCCCCTCGATGTGGAGGAGCAGCGGCTTTACTCCGAGTTCCTCCCGGATGACATAGCTTCTCACCCTAGCTCAGTGGTTCTTAACCTGGGTTCGATCCAACCCTAGGGGTTCGGCGGAGCCTCCGCCACGGAGGTAAAGAGACATCCGACTTATCATGTAAATTAAAACTTCTCCCTATCAGCGTATTATGGATACCCCCAAACAATGTTCCCTCTAATTTTCCATCTGATTTGCAGGTTTTTTGATTGATTGATTGAAACTTTTACTAGCAGATTGCAAAGGAAGATAATACACAGCACAGTTTACACAGTACAGTACATATTCCGTACAATTGACCACTAAATGGTAACACCCGAATAAGTTTTTCAACTTGTTTAAGTCGGGGTCCACGTTAATCAATTCATGGTAATGTGTGTACGGTGTCTAATTTGTTGTGTTTTCATGCACTGTGTTGGTTTTGTTCTTTGAACAAGGTGATGTTCGTGCACGGTTCATTTTGTGCACCAGTAAAAAAACATACGACTTTTTCTTGAATTTGAAAAAAATATATATATGTATGTATATTTTTCACAAAAGAAGGGTTCGGTGAATGCGCATATGAAACTGGTGGGGTTCGGTACCTCCAACAAGGTTAAGAACCACTGCCCTAGCTACTTCTAAATCACGGAGTCTCGCCTCCATGGCAACAAATAAAGTAGGTTTTTTACAAGTATCATCCCTGCAGGAAGAGGAATAGCTAAACATGTTTCACTTCACACCGTAGCTCACCGGCGTCAAAATGTAAACAAACGCCATTGATGGATCTACACCTAACATCCACTGTAATGATACCAAATACATTAGTGTGTACGTGTATTATGTTTATAAACTCAGGAAATATGTCCCTGGACATATGAGGACTTTGAATATGACCATTGTATGATCCTGTAACGACTTGGTATCGGATTGATACCCAAATTTGTGGTATCATCCAAAACTAATGTAAAGTATCAAACAACAGAAGAATAAATGATTATTACATTTGATCAGAAGTGTAGATAGAACATGTTAAAAGCAGATATTAACAGTAAATGAACAAGTAGATTAATAATTATTTTCTACCACTTGTCCTTAAAGGCCTACTGAAATGCGATTTTCTTATTCAAACGGGGATAGCAGGTCCATTCTATGTGTCATACTTGATCATTTCGCAATATTGCCATATTTTTGCTGAAAGGATTTAGTAGAGAACATCGACGATAAAGTTCGCAACTTTTGGTCGTTGATAAAAAAAGTCTTGCCTGTACCGGAAGTAGCAGACGAGTAGCGTGACGTCACAGGTTGTGGAGCTCCTCACATCCGCACATTGTTTACAATCATGGCCACCAGCAGCGAGAGCGATTCGGACCGAGAAAGCGACAATTTCCCCATTAATTTGAGCGAGGATGAAAGATTTGTGGATGAGGAAAGTGAGAGTGAAGGACTAGACGGCAGTGGGAGCGATTCAGATAGGGAATATGCTGTGAGAGGCGGGTGGGACCTGATATTCAGCTGGGAATGACTAAAACAGTAAATAAACACAAGACATATATATACTCTATTAGCCACAACACAACCAGGCTTATACTTAATAATACCTCCCCCCTTCCGTCCATTTAACCCGCCAATACAACTCAAACACCTGCACAACACACTCAATCCCACAGCCCAAAGTACCGTTCACCTCCCCAAAGTTCATTCAGCACATATATTTCCCCAAAGTTACGTACGTGACATGCACATAGCGGCACGCACGTACGGGCAAGCGATCAAATGTTTGGAAGCCGTAGCGTCTGCGCATCCAACTCAAAGTCCTCCTGGTAAGAGTGTCTGTTGTCCAAGTTCTCCACAGGCCAATGGTAAAGCTTGACTGTCATCTTCCGAGAATGTAAACAATGAAACACCGGCTGTGTTTGTGTTGCTGCAACCGCCCGCAATACACCGCTTCCCACCTACAGCTTTCTTCTTTGCTGTCTCCATTGTTCATTGAACAAATTGCAAAAGATTCACCAACAAAAATGTCCAGAATATTGTGGAATTTTGCGATGAAAACAGACGACTTAATAGCTGGCCACCATGCTGTCCCAAAATGTCCTCTACAATCCGTGACGTCACACGCCGACGTCATCATACCGAGACGTTTTCAGCAGGATATTTCGCGCGGAAATCAAAATTTCACTTTAGTAAATTAATCTGGCCGTATTGGCATGTGTTGCAATGTTAAGATTTCATCATTGATATATAAACTATCAGACTGCATGGTTGGTAGTAGTGGGTTTCAGTAGGCCTTTAATAATTTTGACAAAATAGTTGAATGGAAAATGACACAATATGTTACTGCATACGTCAGCAGACTAATTAAGAGTCTTTGTTTGTTTACTTACTAATAAAAGACAAGTTGTCTTGTATGTTCACTATTTTATTTAAGGACACACTTGCAATAAGAAACATATGTTTAATGTACCGTAAAATTGTTTTGTTAAAATAAAGCCAATAATGCAATTTTTTTGTGATCCCCTTTATTTAGAAAAGTACCGAAAAGTATCGAAATAATTTTGGTATCAAAATATTGGTATCGGGCCAACATTACTTGTTAGTGAAAATTTGGTCATCTGAACGCTTAAAAATCCTTTAAAATACAATCAGATTATTTTTCCTTAAAAAAAGAATGACAAAGAGGGTTAATATATTTAAGTCAAAGTCAGAGAGGTGACTCTAAAACATCTGTCTTTAAGATGTGGTGAGTCTTACTGCTTATGACAGAACTATCTTTAGGCTGTGCCATAGCCTATAAACTATAATGCACGTGACGTGCCGGTACAATGTGAAGGTCGCGGCGTATTCTACATGTGACGTGTGTGCGGACTGGACTTCTTCCTCCTTGATATCATCATCCAACTGCATGACGCACGGAGGCGAATAATCACGTCACTCACAAAGCCATCAGTCCTCCACGCTTGGGTCACTTTCCTGTCCTCCTTGACCTCCCCACCCCCACTACTCCTGTCTGCCTCCTCTTCTTCTGTTCCTCGATGTCTCCTTGAAAGTGTGGAAATGTACCTCTCGTCGCATACTTGTTTACTTTCTGTGACTCCCGTGTGCAACAAAAATGCACTGATCGCTATCCTTGCCGCTCAAGGTTGCCACATGCAGGCTTCTTGTCCTCTGCCGAGGGGTGGAAAAAAAGGACATGAGGGAGGAGGAAAAGACCGTGTGGGGTGCAGCATCTCCATCCTTGGACACAATGTTGTGTACACTACTTTTGCCACAATCACAAAATGATCCGCCTGCTACAACCCTTAGACCCCACTCCCCAACACAACCCCCTTCCACTCCCTATTTTTTTTTTCCTCCCCAGGTCTGTTGCACACGGGGTGGAAAAGATGGTATTTATCACCTGTCAGCATTTGGCAGCCCTGAATTACGCGGCGCAGGACAGCATAAAATTATCATACACAGGCATGAAATTACAAAACCGCCCGGGGACCCCACAACAAAATTATTTCATATTTTCTCTTCCCACCACCCAAAAAATAAAAAATAAATAATACAAAAAAAAGGATAGAGTGGTGTCTGCCTGTGAGGTGACAGGTGTGAAGTGAAAGTGGCAGATGTAGGGAAATGATAGAGTAAAGATAACAAAACAGGATATATAACTGATAATCTGGCTCGAACAATGAAATGTCCCAAATGCTAAATAGTGTGTGCAAACTATAAAACTTTTAGGCCTGATTTACTAAGATCCAAACACCACGTGGTAAACAGCGTGTGCATGTTATGTACAGGGAGGGAGTTGACGGCACAGACAACAAGGGCTTGGTATTTAACACTATGATTTATTACCGTATTTTTCGGAGTATAAGTCGCACCGGAGTATAAATTGCACCTGCCAAAAATGCATAATAAAGAAGGAAAAAAACATATATAAGTCGCACTGGAGTATAAATCGCATTTTTGGGGGAAATTTATTTGATAAAACCCAACACCAAGAATAGACATTTGAAAGGCAATTTAAAATAAATAAAGAATAGTGAACAACAGGCTGAATAAGTGTACGTTATATGACGCATAAATAACCAACTGAGAACGTGCCTGGTATGTTAACGTAACATATTATGGTAAGAGTCATTCAAATAACTATAACATATAGAACATGCTATACGTTTACCAAACAATCTGTCACTCATAATCGCTAAATCCGATCAAATCTTATATGTCTAGTCTCTTAAGTGAATGAGCTAAATAATATTATTTGATATTTTATGATCAGTGTTTCCACAAAGATAAATAGCATTAATTATTAATAATAACATAGAGTTAAAGGTAAATTGAGCAAATTGGCTATTTCTGGCAATTTATTTGTGTATCAAACTGGTAGCCCTTCACATTAATCAGTACCCAAGAAAAGGTTGGTGACCCCTGCTCTAGATCAACATTAGGTCTATCTGTCAATATAAAGTGTTTTTAAAGATTTAAGTTGCATGCACTTTTTGTCAAAGAAAACCTTGTTTTTTAATGGAAAAAAACACAAAATATGCAATATTTTCCCCCAATAAAATTTTGAAGTGCAATATTTGAGATTTTCTAATAAAAAGGTCCATAACACATAGCAACATTCATTATTATTTTTTGAGCAATGACACTTAAAAACAAATCCCACTAAAATGATTGGGGATCCAAAAGGGTCCTACTCATCAAAGTGTTAAAAAAATAAATTACCATATTTTTCGGAGTATAAGTCGCTCCGGAGTATAAGTCACACCTGCCGAAAATGCATCATAAAGAAGGAAAAAAACATATATAAGTCGCACTGGAGTATAAGTCGCATTTTTGGGGGAAATTTAATTGATCTAACCCAACACCAAGAATAGACATTTGAAAGGCAATTTAAAATAAATAAAGAATAGTGAACAACAGGCTGAATAAGTGTACGTTATATGACGCATAAATAACCAACTGAGAACGTGCCTGGTATGTTAACGTAACATATTATGGTAAGAGTCATTCAAATAACTATAACATATAGAACATGCTATACGTTTACCAAACAATCTGTCACTCCTAATCGCTAAATCCCATGAAATCTTATACGTCTAGTCTCTTATGTGAATGAGCTAAATAATATTATTTGATATTTTACGGTAATGTGTTAATAATTTCACACATCAGTCGCTCCTGAGTATAAGTCACACCCCCGGCCAAACTATGAAAAAAACTGCGACTTATAGTCCGAAAAATATGGTATATATATATATATATATATATATATATATATATATATATATATATATATATATATATATATATATATATATATATAATAAATATATATAATAACGAAACACTAATAATAATAATCAACAAGGGAATGGAGTGTGACAAAATCCAAGAGAGTGTATGGTGTGTGACTAAGTGTGGAGATTAGCTGTTGAGTGCTACCGGTAGTGTTGAACGAGAAGCAAGTCCAAAAGGGGCTGGGCAGGCTCGTGTGTCCGTGAGCGGGTGGGGAGTCAGGGCGAATAGCGAGGCGTCAGAGATCCGTGTCCAAGCGGGAGGTCGAGATCCAAGAGGCAGTCCGGGAAAGCAGGGGGTGACAAGGAATGACGAGACACACTGCACGTCAACGCGGGAACGGAGGTCTGCAGTTGGAAGGAGCGACAAAAGAGGACACGAGACAATCAAATAAGAAACACAGAGAGCAAGAGTGCGCATAGAGCATGACGTGATCGCTTAGAGAACAGGAACAGATGACTACGTTCTGGCCCTGGATAGAAGGTTGAGCAGGCTTTTGAAGGCAGGAGAGCTAATCAACGACAGGGGTGTAGATTGCTGATTGCTCGCAGCTGCTTGCCGCAGCCGGAGTGACGCGTGCGGGAGGTGAGCGGTCGTGGGCGTGTCCCGAGGTGCGCTATTGGATGCGCACAGGCCGTGCCAGTGCGATCTATAACATAGCGTGTACTATCAGTGTGCATGTTGCGTGTAATTTACTAAGATTGCTTGTGCAGTGGTGCTGATCGACTTACTTAAATGAATATTTTGCATGTTCTATACGGGGCATCACCACTGAGACATTCATGACGTTTCCTTGCACTAAATTAGTCAGATTTCTCAAATTGTTTTTTTTTTTGGTGTATTTTCACACCTACGTGTGAAGTCCAAGTGTCCATGCACACTCTCTAACCCTAACCCTAACCCATTGCATTATTGGCTTTATTTTAACAACAAATCTTAGGGTACATTAAACATATGTTTCTTATTGCATGTTTGTCCTTAAATAAAATAGTGAACATACAAGACAACTTGTCTTTTAGTAGTAAGTAAACAAACAAAGGCTCCTAATTAGTCTGCTGATGTATGCAGTAACATATTGTGTCATTTCCCATTTTATTAATTTGCCAACATTATTAAGGACAAATGGTAGAAAATCAATTACTAATCTACTTGTTCATTTACTGTTAATATCTGCTTACTTTCTCTTTTAACATGTTCTATCTACACTTCTGTTAAAATGTAATAATCACTCATTCTTCTGTTGTTTGATACTTTACATTAGTTTTGGATGATACCACAAATGTGGGTATCAATCCGTTACCAAGTCGTTACAGGATCATACATTGGTTATATTCAAAGTCCTCATGTGTCCGGGGACGTATTTCCTGAGTTTATAAACATAATATACATAAAAAAAAAAACGAAAGACGATATTGTAATGCCAAAACATATTGATGTTATCATAGTAGTATCGACAAAATGCGTGCCTGTACTTGATATCATTACAATGGATGTGAGATGTAGATCCACCAATGTGTTTGTTTACATTGTGACGCCGGTGAGCTACGGTGTGTAGTGAAGCATGTTTAGCTATTCCTCGTCTTGCAGGGATGATATATGTAAGAAACTTACTTTGTCGCCATGGAGACCAGGATTAGTGATTTAGGAGACGCTAAAACACACGGATGGACGCTAGCTAGCTAGCCATGTCTTAAAGCATCTCTTCTTGAGGGCATTTCAGTGTTATAACTTCACCTTTATCTTTAGCTTTTAAGCCAAAATGCATCCGTTCTCCCTTTTCTGTCTACACACTGTGTCTGCTTGTAAGTACTCAGTGATTGTGTGCTGCCGAACATGCTCGTCTGCTCGTAAAACCAGCAATGTCATGACGTGACGATGACGCAGGCTCAGGTGGGGGCTTGGGTGGGTGCAGGACTTGTACTTTTCAGAGGCGATATAGTACCAACAATGATTCATTAGTATCGCGGTACTATACTAATACCGGTATACCGTACAACCCTAGTTCAAACCAAAGAATTGAAGTATAAACACATAGTTTTGTTGGACTCCAGTGAGTGAAAAAGGTTTAAGGTAAAAAGCCTCGATAGAAGAAGATTGGATGAGCACAAATAGTCGGGTGAGTGAGTGTGTTTGTGTGTGAAGGTATTGCCATAATTCCAGCGTGTCGGCATGGCTGTTAGGAGCTCAGGTGGTTGAGCGCCTGCCCCAGCCAGGCCTCATCAACGTGAAGGGCGATCTCATCCTTTCTGCATCTCTCCTCTCTTCTGCTTGATTAATTGGGTTCCAAAAACGCCGCCAGAATACGTAATGCCCCCAACCAACCCCCCACCCCCGCATCAACCCGACCCCCTCCTTCCTCCACACCTGCCTCCCAACCTCATTGCTCTCCCATCTCAGACGCTCTCTCTCAGCCTCGCTCGTCTCTCCAAGCCTCCGAAACACATTAGCATGCGCTCGGCATTCCGCGCAGACAAAACGAAACGGCGGAATATGAAAAACAATTTAACAATAATAACGAGGATGATGATAAAATTAATTATATGTCCTGGGATGTAGATGAGAAAAAAACAAAACAAAAGGCTGTGAAAGAGGCACATCATTTGCCTCCCAGACGTGGGCAGATATCAGGTGCCATTTGACAAGCCGACACAAAGAGTGTGTGATTGCACAACTGTGTCGATGTAACAACAAACTGTCTTTTTTTTTTTTTTTTCCCAGTGTGTGTTCACAGCCAACGTGTTTATGAGGAACGTGCAAGGTGTGTAACAGCGGGCCCTCCCACACAAAATACAAACCACATGTGTAGGCCAAACATGATGCGTGACGTGAGCTATGTCTTCTCCATCGACCAAAAAAACGTAGATTTTCCGCAGCATGTTTTTATTTCTTAAGTCTTCTGAAAACACGCGGCTTCTCCCCGGGGACTGTGATTGACACATCCAGGCTTTAGGGATCGGAGCCAAGCATGAGTGGCTCTCTCCGGAGGGGGGTTAGCATTTTCGAGTATTTTTCTCCGTCGCCGCATGCAGTCGTGATGTGTTTTGTTGCAGAGCCCGTCGACGGCGTTCTTGTAACCCCTCTTATTAGGATAAACGGGTGGGATCATCCTGGACGGGGTTTGTGTCTCCCACCGTCTCATGTTGCTTTATCGCGCCGCTCATCATGCGTGTGCCACCCTGTGGCCCTTTGTAAGGCTTTGACTTTTACCTTCACTTGTTACGTACTGACACAAGGGCGTGGTATTAAACTCAATGATTTATTAAATACATATACATATTTGCCGATATTCCGATATTGTCCAACTCTTAATTACAGATTCCGATATCAACCGATACCGATATATACAGTCGTGGAATTAACACATTATTATGCCTAATTTTGTTGTGATGCCCCGCTGGATGCATTAAACAATGTAACAAGGTTTTCTAAATTAAATCAACTCAAGTTATAGAAAAAATGCCAACATGGCACTGACATATTTATTATTATTGAGGTCACAAAGTGCATTATTTCTTTTAACATGCCTCAAAACAGCAGCTTGGAATTTGGGAAATGCTCTCCCTGAGAGAGCATGAGGAGGTTGAGGTGTGTGTGTGTGTGTGTGGGGTGGGGGGGGGGGGGGGGGGGGGGTAGCAGGGGTGTATATTGTAGCGTCCCGGAAGAGTTAGTGCTGCAAGGGGTTCTGGGTATTTGTTCTGTTGTGTTTATGTTGTGTTACGGTGCGGATGTTCTCCCGAAATGTGTTTGTCATTCTTGTTTGGTGTGGGTTGACAGTGTGGCGCATATTTGCAACAGTGTTAAAGTTGCTTATATGGCCACCTTCAGTGTGGCCTGTATGGCTGTTGATCAAGTATGCATTGTCTTCACTTGTGTGTGAAAAGCCGTAGATATTAGGTGATTGGGCCGGCACACAAAGGCAGTGCCTTTAAGGTTTATTGGCGCTCTTTACTTTTCCCTACGTCCGTGTACCACTCCGTACAGCGGCATTTCAAAAAGTCCTAAATTTTACTTTTTGCAACCAATACCGATAATTTCTGATATCACATTTTAAAGCATTTATCGGCCGATAATATCAGACATCTTTAATACATATATATATATATATATATATATATATATATATATATACCTACATATATATATATATATATATATATATATATATATATATATATATATATATATATATATATATATATATATATATATATATGTATATATATATACACATATATACACACACACATATATATATATATATATATATATATATATATATATGTATATATATATATATATATACCTATATATATATATATATATATATATATATATATATATATATATATATATATATACATATGTACACACACACATATATATACACATATGTACACACACATATATATACAGTATATATGTATATTTATATATATATATACCTATATATATATATATATATATATATATATATATATATATATATATATATATATATATATATATATATATATATGTATATATATATACACATATATACACACACACATATATATATATATATATATATATATATATATATATATGTATATATATATATATATATACCTATATATATATATATATATATATATATATATATATATATATATATATATATATATATATATATATATATATATATATATATACATATGTACACACACACATATATATACACATATGTACACACACATATATATACAGTATATATGTATATTTATATATATATATATATATATATATATATATATATATATATCCATCCATTTTCTATCGCTTGTCCCTTTTGGGGTCGCTGGAGCTTATCTCAGCTGCATTCGGGCGGTAGGCGGGGTACACCCTGGACAGTATATATATATATATATATATATATATATATATATATATATATATATATATATATATATATATATATAAATATATATATATATATATACATACATACATATATATGTATATATATATATATATATATATATATATATATATATATATATATATATATATATATATATATACATACATATATATATATATATATATATATATATATATATATATATATATATATATATATATATATATATATATATGTATATATATATGTCTTAATAAGGTTATCCAAAAAATAGTGCTCGATACCGTAGTAGAGCGCAATATATGTATGTGTGGGGAAAAAAATCACAAGACTATTTCATCTCTACAGGCCTGTTTCATGAGGGGGGTACCCTCAATCGTCAGGAGATTTTAATGGGAGCATTCGCATACCATGGTTTATATAGGGCACAGAGTGGGTGGGTACAGGCTGGCCTAGGGGCGTGGTGATTGGTTCATGTGTTACCTAGGAGGTGTTTCCGTCTATGGCGGCATGTTGTTACAATTTCGCTGCGCTTGTTGAGGGATGACAGGTCTGGACGGTAGATAATAAACAGTTTCTCTTTCAAGCATAGTTTGCATCTTTTATTATCACTATTGTAAGGTGTGCTGGATGCAAGAATTTGCCATGTTATTGAATATTCAACATTATTATTACGGAAACACCTCAAAGACAATAATGTTGAATATTCAATAACATGGCAAATTCTTGCATCCAGCACACCTTACAATAGTGGTAATAAAAGATGCAACCTATGCTTGAAAGAGAAACTGTTTATTATCTACCGTCCAGACCTGTCATCCGTCAACAAGCGCAGCGAAATTGTAACAACATGCCGCCATAGACGGAAACACCTCCTAGGTAACACATGAACCAATCACCACGCCCCTAGGCCAGCCTGTACCCACCCACTCTGTGCCCTATATAAACCATGGTATGCGAATGCTCCCATTAAAATCGATTGAGGGTACCCCCCTCATGAAACAGGCCTGTAGAGATGAAATAGTCTTGTGATTTTTTTCCCCACACATACATATATATATATATATATATATATATATATACATACATATATATATATATATATATATATATATATATATATATATATATATATATATGTACATATATATATATATATATGTATATATATGTATATATATATATTAATTAAAATTCAAAAAACAATTCAAAATCAATTTTTTTTTTTCAATTCAACACGACTCTCGATTCAAAAACGTTTTTTTCCCAATTCAAAAACGATTCTCTATTCATTCAATACATAGGATTTCAGCAGGATCTACCCCAGTCTGCTGACATGCAAGCAGAGTAGTAGATTTTTGTAAAAAACTTTTATAATTGTAAAGGACAATGTTTTATCAACTGATTGCAATAATGTAAATTTGTTTTAACTATTAAATGAACCAAAAATATGACTTATTTTATCTTTGTGAAAATATTGGACACAGTGTGTTGTCAAGCTTATGAGATGCGATGCAAGTGTAAGCCACTGTGACACTATTGTTTTTTTTAATTGTTTTTTTATAAATGTCTAATGATAATGTCAATGAGGGATTTTTAATCACTGTTATGTTGAAATTGTAACTGTTGTTGATAATATTCATTTTTGTTTCACTACTTTTGGTTTGTTCTGTGTCGTGTTTGTGTCTCCTCTCAATTGCTCTGTTTATTGCAGTTCTGAGTGTTGCTGGGTCGGGTTTGGTTTTGGAATTGGATTGCATTGTTATGGTATTGTTGTGTATTGTTTTGTTGGATCGATTAATTTAAAAAAAAATAAAAAAATACAAGTTTAAAATAAATATATACATTTTTTTAAAAATTGATTTTTTAAAAATGAGAATCAATTCTGAATCGCACAATGTGAGAATCGCGATTCGAATTCGAATCGATTTTTTCCCACACCCCTAATATAAAATCACCCAAAATGAATGGACAATAAAGGTGAAGGCAACAGAGTGAGGAGTGTCCTGACCAGATATCTAGATCCCTAGTTTGATTGATGTAAAATGTTCTTTATCACATTGTTTACGTGTCTAATAAAGATTTGAGTCATTTATGATGGCTCAGGTGTGATTCACTACAATAGGGCCCCACAGCACACTGGATTCCAGTTAATTGAAATACCACAACACTGGATATTGTTCAAATAAGTTACATTTAAGAACTTGCACACAAAGCAACACTGAAGCTGACTATGACGAGTGCATTTTCTGCGCATGCGTACTATGTCGCGTTGCGCCGGGTGACGGAGGGGAGAGGGGGTCTTAAACGGTGGCATAGTTGTGTGTGGACACGGATAAGGATAGATGGGATTTACCCTGGCCTAAGCTGCCCTAGCGGGTTACAAAAGTCATATTAAAGGGGAACATTATCACAATTTCAGAAGGGTTAAAACCATTAAAAATCAGTTCCCAGTGGCTTATTTTATTTTTCGAAGTTTTTTTTCAAAATTTTACCCATCACGCAATATCCCTAAAAAAGCTTCAAAGTGCCTGATTTTAACCATCGTTATATACACCCATCCATTTTCCTGTGACGTCATATAGTGAATACAAACAAACATGGCGGAAAGAACACCAAGATATAGCGACATTAGCTCGGATTCAGACTCGGATTTCAGCGGCTTAAGCGATTCAACAGATTACGCATGTATTGAAACGGATGGTTGTAGTGTGGAGGCAGGTAGCGAAAACGAAATTGAAGAAGAAACTGAAGCTATTGAGCCATATCGGTTTGAACCGTATGCAAGCGAAACCGACGAAAACGACACGACAGCCAGCGACACGGGAGAAAGCGAGGACGAATTCGGCGATCGCCTTCTAACCAACGATTGGTATGTGTTTGTTTGGCATTAAAGGAAACTAACAACTATGAACTAGGTTTACAGCATATGAAATACATTTGGCAACAACATGCACTTTGAGAGTGCAGACAGCCCATTTCAGGCGCGCTAAGAACATATATTTCTCCACGATTTCAGCACTCAGGTTAACCATACCTAAATAGACACAAAATACTGCATTACACAAGACTACCCGAATGTACTCGAATGATTGAAAAAAATAAATGTTTTTAAGCTAAATTATTGGTAAACACAGTTTATGTATAATAATTTACGTAAAACCGCGAGTAATGAATAAAGTTTTCATCAATGAATATATTCTGTAGACATACCCTCATCCTCTCTCTTTTTCTAAAAGCTGATCCGTCCAGTTTTGGAGTTGATGTCAGCATCTGCTTTGAGTGTCGCAGGATATCCACACATTCTTGCCATCTCAGTCGTCGCATAGCTTTCGTCGGTAAAGTGTGCGGAACAAACGACTGACCATTTCGTCGGCTTTCCCCACAGCCTCGTATTTTGAACAAATTTCGTCCAATTTCTTGCCACTTTCGCATCTTTGGGCCATTGGTGCAACTTGAATCCGTCCCTGTTCGTGTTGTTACACCCTCCGACAACATACCGACGAAAGTGAGAAAATGGCGGATTGCTTCCCGATGTCATCGCTCCGAGAGCGAATAATAGAAAGGCGTTTAATTCGCCAAAATTCACCCATTTAGAGTTCGGAAATCAGTTAAAAAAATATATGGTCTTTTTTCTGCAACATCAAGATATATATTGACGCTTACATAGGTCTGGTGATAATGTTCCCCTTTAAACGGTGGCATTGTTGTGTGTGGACACGGATAAGGATAGGTGGGATTTACCCTGGATAACCTTAGCCGGCGGCCCTGCGATGAGGTGGCGACTTGTCCAGGGTGTACCCCGCCTTTCGCCCGATTGTAGCTGAGATAGGCTCCAGCGCCCCCCGCGACCCCAAAGGGAATAAGCGGTAGAAAATGGATGGATGGAAACGGGGCCTAAGCTGCCCTAGCGGGTTACAAAAGTCATATTAAAGATTGAAATGGGACCACAAACAAAATCTTGTTTCGGTCCACAGAAAGCCGAGGTATTAGAGGAGTGTGAATAACCGTTTTCATACTCTTGAAGCATCACTGTGGGGATCTTTTCATCAGTGGGTGAGGGAGGACAAATGATAGCAGGAGGGGAGGGAGCGAGGGAGGGCCGGTCTTGATAGAAGTGAAAAGGGGCCAGAGAGCGGTGGCTGCATTGATTTAATTTGCGGAGGTTTGCGCGACGGTGAGGCATCCCTTTTAACGATCACTAAATTGTTTTCTGACAGAAGCCCACCAAGCAATTTCTCCCCCCCACGGCATTTGATTTACATATGATCTTTAAACACAGCACAGGCCCGCGCTAGCTATTTGGTTATCATTCAAATCACTCTCCTCCGTGTCACGCTCCAAGATAGGTCACTCTCCTCGTTCCGGCTCCCGAGACAAAACGTGGGGTATAAGGGAGTGGGGGAACAAAAGGAATGTATAACTAATGAAATCAATTGATTAAGGGGCTAAATCAATTGGTTTGTGGGCTGCAATTTAGATCTGGTGCTTAATTTAGCATGGAAACAGCAAAGCTGAGCATTAGCAGCAGAAAGGAAAGTGAACCTCTAATTGGTGCTACATGAGGCAGCGTGCAGTAATAGGCGCTGAGACACTAAGAGGGATTCCCATCTTCGAACTTTTTTTTTTTTTTTTTTTGTAGCTGCAATCACCGCCTCCTTTGAATGAGCTCAAAGCACACCTCAACTTTGATTCTCCCTAATGCATTTAATAAGCCTGCTTTATTGGAGTGAAGGTAAAAGACGACGCACGAGAATACATTTACATGTCTTTGAAGCGGCATACCTTTAAACCCGAGAAGAAACATTTCAGCATGCTGATGCATAGCAATAATGATTTTTTTATTTTTTTTTTGTGGGGAGAAAAAGGGGGGTGTCGTTGTAACATACTGTATGAAATACTTTGGCAAAAAAAGTGGAAAAACAAAATCTCAAAGGGGACCTATGATGACTAATCTCATCTACATTTAAAACACTTCCTTGTGTCAGTGGTTCTCAAACTTTTTTTTTACCAAGTACCTCCTCAGAAAACACTTGGCATTCCAGGTACCACCATGGTGACTAACATTAAAATGCAGTAGCATAGTAGGCCCAAGTATTCGTTAAAAACAAAGCTGAGGTTGTATTTATTATTTACAAACCCCGTTTCCATATGAGTTGGGAAATTGTGTTAGATGTAAATATAAACGGAATACAATGATTTTCAAATCCTTTTCAACCCATATTCAATTGAATGCACTACAAAGACAAGATATTTGATGTTCAAACTCATAAACTTTATTTTTATTTTTGCAAACAATAATTAACTTAGAATTTCATGGCTGCAACACGTACCAAAGTAGTTGGGAAAGGGCATGTTCACCACTGTGTTACATGGCCTTTCCTTTTAACAACACTCAGTAAACGTTTGGGAATTGAGGAGACACATTTTTTAAGCTTCTCAGGTGGAATTCTTTCCCATTCTTGCTTGATGTACAGCTTAAGTTGTTCAACAGTCCGGGGGTCTCCGTTGTGGTATTTTAGGCTTCATAATGCGCCACACATTTTCAATGGGAGACATGTCTGGACTACAGGCAGGCCAGTCTAGTACCCGTACTCTTTTACTATGAAGCCACGTTGATTTGTAACACGTGGCTTGGCATTGTCTTGCTGAAATAAGCAGGGTAACGTTGCTTGGATGGCAACATATGTTGCTCCAAAACCTGTATGTACCTTTCAGCAATAATGGTGCCTTCACAGATGTGTAAGTAACCTATGTCTTGGGCACTAACACACCCCCATACCATCACAGATGCTGGCTTTTCAACTTTGCGCCTATAACAATCCGGATGGTTCTTTTCCTCTTTGGTCCGGAGGACACGACATACAGTTTCCAAAAACATTTTAAAATGTGGAGTCGTCAGACCACAGAACACTTTTCCACTTTGCATCAGTCCATCTTAGATGAGCTCAGGCTCAGCGAAGCCGACGGCGTTTCTGGGTGTTGTTGATAAACGGTTTTCGCCTTGCATAGGAGAGTTTTAACTTGCACTTACAGATGAAGCGACCAACTGTAGTTACTGACAGTGTGTTTCTGAAGTGTTCCTGAGCCCATGTGGTGATATCCTTTACACACTGATGTCGCTTGTTGATGCAGTACAGCCTGAGGGATCGAAGGTCACGGGCTTAGCTGCTTACGTGCAGTGATTTCTCCAGATTCTCTGAACCCTTTGATGATATTACGGACCGTAGATGGTGAAATTTCTAAATTCCTTGCAATAGCTGCTTGAGAAAGGTTTTTCTTAAACTGTTCAACAATTTGCTCACGCATTTGTTGACAAAGTGGTGACCCTCGCCCCATCCTTGTTTGTGAATGACTGAGCATTTCATGAAATCTACTTTTATACCCAATCATGGCCCTCACCTGTTCCCAATTAGCCTGTTCACCTGTGGGATGTTCCAAATAAGTGTTTGATGAGCATTCCTCAACTTTATCAGTATTTATTGCCACCTTTCCCAACTTCTTTGTCACGTGTTGCTGGCATCAAATTCTAAAGTCAATGATTATTTGCAAGAAAAAAAATGTTTATCCGTTTGAACATCAAATATGTTGTCTTTGTAGCATATTCAACTGAATATGGGTTGAAAATGATTTGCAAATCATTGTATTCCGTTTATATTTACATATAACACAATTTTCCAACTCTTATGGAAACGGGGTTTGTATTTGTTTAAGTATATTTATTATTTTTGGCTACACAGTTTGAACAGTAACACTGTGTTGGAATATTTAATTAAGTGATTCTTTGTTGTTTTTTTACATACCGTATTTTTCGGATTATAAGTCGCAGTTTTTTTCATAGTTTGGCCGGGGGTGCGACTTAAACTCTGGAGCAGGCCTTGGCAATTATTTTGACTCGGGGGCCAAATTTAGAGAAAAAAAAACGTGTCTGGGGGCCGGTATATCACAATAATGTATGATTGAATGCTAAAAACGTGATAACAGACCGCCTTAAAAAAACGAAATGGAATTTTATTTTTTTTTACTGAATGAGACACCCACAATGTACATGACAATAAAGAATGTGGGATTTACAATATTAACTATGAAGGATAAAACACTGAATATTGACAACATATGAACGTCACACCCCCTCTCCATCGGCATATTTTACAATCAAGCAAAACACAACAAAAATGCAACAAACAGCGAAGTATGAACGCGAAGGGTAAAACAATCCCCCACCTACTATCAGATATATCTGATACATCACTAAGCTTTAGAACTTTGTTGTAAAAATCTCCTTCCCCGTCTGTCCTTGACATCCGCATTTCAGGCTGGCCGCTCTGGAAACACTCTGTGGAAACGCTCCCCACCCACACTGCTTGGTGCCTCGTCTGAGATGCTGTTACGTATATTACCATAGTAACTAATTAGATTACCATAGTAACTACTATATCATGCAAAAGCGCAGATTCCGACCATTGCAATACTTTGTATAGTTCAAGACTTACGGTCATTAGAAAACATCACCGCACATCATAATGGCAGCTACACTTTCCATTTTAAAGATCTAAAAAAATTATCTGAGAATGTCCGGCGGGCCAGATTGAAAAGCTTAACGGGCCGTATGTGGCCCCCGGGCCTTAATTTGCCCAGGTCTGCTCTGGAGCGACTTATGTGTGAAATTATTAACACATTACCGTAAAATATCAAATTATTTTATTTGGAAGCAACACCGAGGAAGAAGATTTAATCAGATTTAGCGATTAGGAGTGACAGATTGTTTGGTAAACGTATAGCATGTTCTATATGTTATAGTTATTTGAATGACTCTTACCATAATATGTTACGTTAACATACCAGGCACGTTCTCAGTTGGTTATTTATGCGTCATATAACGTACACTTATTCAGCCTGTTGTTCACTATTCTTTATTTATTTTAAATTGCCTTTCAAATGTCTATTCTTGGTGTTGGGTTTTATCAAATAAATTTCCCCCAAAAATGAGACTTATACTCTAGTGCAACTTATATATGTTTTTTTCCTTTTTTATTATGCATTTTCGGCCGGTGCGACCTATACTCCGGAGCGACTTACAATCCGAACAATACGGTACTTACCTGACATCCTAATGGTAATGCCGTCAAAACATTTATATTAAATGAGAAAATACACTTATATCGGCCTATTTACCCAATCACAAAACACTTTAGGAGCAAATAAAGGATCCTGTATCGTCCAAGGGACAGCGCTGGCATAAGAAGCCTTCTGATTGACAATCAAGGACAGGTGTGTCTCCTGATTGCCAAACAGAGACAGGTGAAGGGACGATTATAGCTCAGACCTGAGCTATAACCGAACCAAAACCTGAAGAGGATTATTCAAGAAAAAACATTTTGACAGTGAAAATAAGTTATCTTTAATAAAGTTAGTTAAAGATAATTTTTGACATGTACGTATGACGTCCTGATTAATGGTTTATGTCATTGTTAAATAGCTTGTAGTTAGAGATGTCTTAGATGCTTTAAAATGTAACATCGTAAATTATCGCTATCGGTTTCAAAAATTAAAATTTATGACTTTTTAAAACGCCGCTGTACGGAGTGGTACACGGACGTAAGGAGAAGTACAGAGCAGTTGCGTCTCCCAGTCATACTTGTCAACCCTGCCGGGAGACTCCCGAATTTCAGTGCCCCTCCCGAAAATCTCCCGGGGCAACCATTCTCCCGAATTTCTCCCGATTTCCACCCAGATAACAATATTGGGGGCATGCCTTTAAGGCGTGCCGGCCCAATCACATAATATCTACGGCTTTTCACACACACAAGTGAATGCATGCATACTTGGTCAACAGCCATACAGGTCACACTGAGGGTGGCCGTATAAACAACTTTAACACTGTTGCAAATATGTGCCACACTGTGAACCCACACCAAAGAAGAATGACAAACACATTTCGGGAGAACATCCGCACCGTAACACAACATAAACACAACAGAACAAATACCCAGAACCCCTTGCAGCACTAACTCTTCCGGGACGCTACAATATGCACCCCCCGCTAACGAATCACCCCCACACCTCAACCCCGCCCCCCCCAACCCCGCCCACCTCGACCTCCTCATGCTCTCTCAGGGAGAGCATGTCCCAAATTCCAAGCTGCTGTTTTGAGGCATGTTAAAAAAAATAATGCACTTTGGGACTTCAATAATAAATATGGCAGTGCCATGTTGGCATTTTTTTCCATAACTTGAGTTGATTTATTTTGGAAAACCTTGTTACATTGTTTAATGCATCCAGCGGGGCATCACAACAACATTAGGCATAATAAGGTGTTAATTCCATGACTGTATATATCAGTATCGGTTGATATCGGAATCGGTAATTAAGAGTTGGACAATATCGGAATATCGGATATCGGCAAAAAAGCCATTATCGGACATCTCTACTTGTAGTGTAAAACATGTATATTGCAGTAGGAAAGGTTTTATTTTTACCTCATCCTTCACTTCAAGCGTGAGTAAAGGATGTGTGAAGCATGCATTACTGACCTGATAATTCCTAAAGAGAAAGAGATGATGCAGTATTATCTGCTCACATATGCTACCTGGTGGTTGTTTGAGCACACTGCAGCTCGCCCTGGATAGTCCCACTCCTGAATGCTTCAGTCACACGCATGATTCTCACAGGAATGAGGCAATAATTACTTATTGTAGATGAGTGGACACACAACTGGTTCCCTTGGATTGGGTCAGTAGGACACGAGGTGTTTAAAATGACCAATCAGAAAGGAGGGGAGTTGCCAGGCCGTGCATTCAATACCCACCCCTAAGTGCTAAAACGATACAACCACACACACACACACACACACACACACACCCGCAAACACACACACAACAGAGTGTAGTTTTTAAGAGCAAGGATTTTAGCATTGTTTTGATGCCATGCCGTTCCCAGATTGCATATGAAACCACGCCCCGCCCTCTCCAAAAGCATCATGATTTATTTTCTGAAAATGTACACTGTTTTAAATATATGGTATATCTGGAAGACGGACGTCACAGCTTTTTATTTTTTTTTCCAAACACGGTTGAAAATAAACTTTATAATCATTATATAGATTCACCCAGACACAACATTAGGTACACCTGCACACTCTCGGATAGCTTAGAGCAGGGGTGTCAAATTAATTTTAGATTGGGTGCCACGTGGAGAAAAATCTACTCCCAAGTGGGCCGGACTGGTAAAATCACAGCACGATAACTTAAAAATAAAGACAACTTCAGATTGTTTTCTTTGTTTAAAAATAGAACAAACACATTCTTATAATGTACAAATCATAATGTTGTTGCGTTTTTTTTTTACTTTTAGATGTTGCGGTTAATAGTATTCTATCTTTATTTGTCGTTATTTATATTTTCTGAATAAATTATGTGATAATGTTCATCAGTCAACACATTGGTGTTCATTTTCAATCTATCAAGATACAAAAATAATATCAAAAATCTAATTGCACGATGCTATTTATGTAGTTTGCTCATTTTCCTCGACTGGTGCACTAACATCATGTGGTTTATTTATTTTTTTACATATGTAGCATCATCTACAAATATAAAACTAATTGCTATTGCGACATTTGGTGGACACATTTAGAACAGCAGTTTCTTTCATTCAAATATTTGGGATCAATTGTATACATAGCTAACTCATCCCGCGGGCCAAATAAAACCTGTTCGCCCTCGGGCCATACGTTTGAGACCTCTGGCTTTGAGCTTTACTTAATGTCTTCCACCTCGCTGTGACATCACAACATAGTCAGACTGCAAAACCCCGCATTCCAAAACTGCAAACAAGCTCACACCCGAAAGCATGAACTTTATGATTTGATGCTTTGACATTGTTTAACACGAGTATCCAACATTTTAACAGCATTTATCACACAGAAAAGATGAAAATCGTCTCAGATCTTGTTGCGTCCGACCAGTCTTCCTCTCAGGGAATAAAACACACTGGTCAATCCCAAGTTCTTTCGGATGACATACACTATGTTGCCAAAAGTATTTGGCCACCTGTCTTGACTCACATATAAAGTTAAAGTGCCATCCCATTCCTAACCCATAGGGTTCAATAGGATGTCGGTCCACCTTTTGCAGCTATTACAGCTTCAACTCTTCTGGGAAGGCTGTCCACAAGGTTGCGGAGTGTGTTTATAGGAATTGTACACCATTCTTCCAAAAGTGCATTGGTGAGGTCACACACTGATGTTGGTCGAGAAGGCCTGGCTCTCAGTCTCCGTTCTAATTCATCCTAAAGGTGTTCTATCGCGTTCAGGTCAGGACTCTGTGCACGCCAGTCAAGTTCTTCCACATCAGACTCTGTCATCCGTGTCTTTATGGACCTTGCTTTGTGCACTGGTGCACAGTCATGTTGAAAGAGGAAGGGGCCCGCTCCAAACTGTTCCCACAAGGTTGGGAGCATGAAATTGTCCAAAATGTTTTGGTATCCTGGAGCATTCAACGTTCCTTTCACTGGAACTAAGGGGCCAAGCCCAACTCCTGAAAAACAACCCGACACCACAATTCCTCCTCCACCAAATTTCACACTCGGCATATTGCAGTCCGAAATGTACAGTTCTCCTGGCAACCTCCAAACCCAGACTCGTCCATCAGAAATTCCACGACTGTATTTGTTGCACAGGTGGCATGCTATGACAGCTCCACTTTGGAAATCACTGAGCGCCTCAGAGCGGCCCATTCTTTCACAAATGTTTATAAAAACAGTCTCCATGCCTAAGTGCTTGATTTTATACACCTGTGGCCGGGCCAAGGGATTTATTTACATTTATTGATTAGGACACCTGATTCTGATCATTTGGATGGGTGGCCAAATACTTTTGGCAATATAGTGTATGTTGAGTAAGAAGGACCACCTAAACAGAATAGCAATATTACCAAGTTTTACTAAAGCTTTAGGAGACCAGCCCTTACAATGCCATAATAGCAGTATCAAGAAGCGGTCTAAAAATCAAACGGGAAGAGTCAGCTTATTTAGTACAAAAAACAATACAGCCCGGTTGTTCCAAACCAATAAGGCATCCTCCACAAAAAGGGAGTACATTATACTCCCAACAGACATTCCAGGCCTTCAAGGTGAAACACAGAGTTCACTAACGAGCATTTGTATACACATGGGGAAATATTAGCTGCTTTAAACAAGACTATGTATAAATAAAGAACTCTTGAAAATATATGTATTCTCCACAATCCCCTTTAACATTTGCCAAAAGTAAAGCTCGATCCCGATTTTTCCTCATTATTAGGGACCACAATGTCCCTTTGGGACAGAGGACCCTATTGTAATTGTAAGGTTTTATTATTATTATTCCGCCGCCTCTTTGAGCTGTAATTTGACCCCCTTAACATGCTCCAAAACTCACCATATTTGACACACACATCAGGACTGGAGAAAATTGCCCCAAACCCCAAAACTCAAAATTGCGCTCTAGCGCCCCCTAGGAAAAAAACACATACACAACTGCTTGTAACTTCCGGTAGGAATGTCGTAGAGACATGAAACAAAAACCTCTATGTAGGTCTGACTTAGACCTAGATTTCATACAATGACACCTTTCAGCAAAAATCAACAGAAAGTTGGCAATTTCCCCTTCAAAACAAAAGTTTTGTAAAAACAGTCACTTTTGCCTCTTTGAGCTGTAATTTGACCCCCTTAACATGCTTCAAAACTCACCAAACTGGACACACACATCAAGACTGGCAAAAATTGTGATCTAATAAAAAAACCCAACCCCAAAACTCAAAATTGCGCTCTAGTGCCCCCTAGGAATAAAACACAGACACAACGCTCCTAGGAAGAAAACTCAGACAAAACTGCCTGTAACTTCCAGTACAAATGTCTTAGAGACATGAAACAAAAACCTCTATGTAGGTCTCACTTAGACCTACATGTCATATATTGACAACCCCCAGCAAAAATCAACAGGAAGTTTGAAATTCCCCCTTCAAAACAAAAGTTTTGTAAAAACCGGTCACCTTTTTTCAAACATTATCTCCTCTGAGCGCGTTTGTCGTGTCGATTTCAAACTAGCACAGGAGAGAGATTAAACCCTTCTGATTAAAAGTTGACCAAAGTGTTTTAATTACTGCTCCGGTTTGGATTTTATGTGCCGTCAAAGTCGGTCCCGTCCATCGCTGCTCGCAGCTTTAATTTTTCGATGTAACTGCATGTTACACAATGAATGTTCACCAATGTAAATGTGTTAAGGGACCGGCTTGTGTGGCGTGATTTAAAATTCCTCACAGAAGATGAATCTCTGATGTTTTGACTACTGCTCGCGGAAAGGTTAAGCCTATTAGAATCCTCGCTGAGGAAGACAGGGTCCTGCCGCACACTGAGCCAAGTGAGGCTGATCCTCAAGACGAGACAAACTTCTTCTCGTCAAAATGTAGTTGCTGCAAAGCACACCGACGAAATGGCATTAAAACGTCTGCTCGTTATACACCCCGGCTAATGTAAAGTGAGGTTCTGACATTAAGATGAGTCATTTTAAATGTGCTACTGCAGGCTCTGGAGCAGCTTGATTCATGTTGACTTTTAGCATTTATTCAAAATGTTAGCGAGGGAGGAAATAAAAAGGAGCACAAAGAGAAAATGATGAACCCTTCTGTAGTTTTCTCAAGCTGAAGACTGGATCTGAATGTCTTGCATTCGTGACCAAGATGTGTTGGGATGAGGGCGCAGGTTCAATAAAATGCATAGGCAATGAAAAAATGGCCATTGATTTTTGTCCCTCCTTTTTCTGCCTTTTATGGATGTGTTCCACCCTTCCACCATTCCTTATACACTCCCAGGACTCCCTTTTATAAGACAGGTTTTAGTGACTCGCCATAAAAGCAATAAGGAGCTACTTAAGTGCACAACAGGGACATACTCCCGTAAAGATCAACAGCCTTCCTCAGCTTTCGCTTTTTTAGAGGGTTTGGTATATAGGAATGCCACAGAAGGACAGTAAATAAAAAGGAAAGTAATTGTGGAAAAGCCTTTTTCTAAATCCGGAATTTTAGTACTCCTTACTCTTGTTGGAGAAGGTTATGCCTGGAGCATTGTTGTGGGGCTCTGTTTGTGTCCTTTACATCACCCATTGTTGGGCCACAATTGCCCCCCTAGGGGGTCACCAAAAAATACCTGTTTCTCAGCTGTGGTCCATATGGGCCGCAGTGATACTCAGTTGTAATACACTTTTCCACCACTTGTGACAGTAATGACAATATCAAACAAAGAGAAAAAGTCTGGAGCTAAAGTCATAGAAGTTTCTTAAAGGTGCCATATGTGATAATTTCATGTCAAGTCATCATTAAATGGCCCTGATTTGTCAAAAAGCATTAATAAATCATGTTCTTTTCAAATACCTTTGTAACGGATAACAGAAGTTCAGCCGGGATATGCTCCTTTCAAAATTAGATTTACAGCCCCGAAATCGTGTTATTGTTTTCATTTCGATGCCCCGCCTTCCACCGTTTGACCAATTAAAGAATAGAAGAATAGAATAGAATAGAATAGAATAGAATAGAATAGAATGGACTTTATTGTCATTATATTTGTATATAACGAGATTAAGGACTCGAACTTAAGGTGCGGTAGTGGGAACAAATATGGGGTAAAAATAAATTCAATTACACAACAGTTAATAAAGAAAAAACTAACAATTGAAATAAACAGACTACTATCCAATAAAAATAATAAGCAATCATGTACAATATACAAAACACTATAGAAATACAAAATATTGTACAATATACAGTACAAGACAAGAGTACCGAAGTAATAAATAACAATCAGTGACGTATTGCACTCGAAGGGTGATATTGCACAGTAGGGTATTAGGGTAGGATATTGTATAGGGGTGAATTATTATTATAAGTTAGAGTTCAAGATGGTGACAGCTCTAAAAACTCTGTGAGCGTGTCACATCCGGGTTGCCAGTGTCGAGCTACTGCCACTGGTAAAGTTACTAAACATGTCAGACCTTAGTAGACCTAAAAGGCGTCGTTACGATTCTCAACTTATTCATGACAAAGCCAGGAACAAAACGAGGATTTGTATCGGGGATGCCTTTGAAAGATGAAGACGATTGAAGGCGGAGAAGATTTTTTTCATCTGACGTCAAACTTGCTAATTTCCTCCTTGATAGATAAGTAAGGCATTTACGTTTTCATATTACTTGTAATAAATGCAAATGGACATTTCATATGTAAACTATATTGTCCAATACAGTCTATGATCTTGTCTAACAAAGCTAGTATGTCCGTGCAACAAATGCTTAGGAGCGAAGCACCATCGCTGCTTAGCATGCTAGCCCGGTCAATGACACATCAACATACAGGTTAGCCTGAATGTCGATGTGTCATCCAACTGACAGGGCAAAATATATTTTGGACAAATAAAACCTATGTGGATATGGGTAGTGTCAGTGCCTATTTCGTTCTTAATACAGGGAGGAGGTGAAACATCTGGTTGACTGGTGCAGAACCAACAACCTGGTCCTGAATGTCAACAAGACCAAGGATATCATCGTTGACTTCAGGAAGCACCAGTCCAGCCACGCTCCACTCTACATTAACGGCACAGCGGTGGAGATAGTAAGCAGCACCAAGTTCCTAGGGGTGCAGATAACTGACAATATAACCTGGTCCCTACACACCGGAGCTCTTGTAAAAAGAGCTCAGCAGCGCATGCACTTTTTGCGTCGGATGAAAAGAGCACAGCTCTCTCCCCCCATTCTCACCACGTTCTACAGAGGCATTATAGAGAGCCTACTGACCAACTGCATCTCTGTCTGGACTGGAGCCTGCAATGCCTCAGACTGGAAGTCTTTCCAGAGACTAGTGAGGACGGCGGAAAAGATCATCAGGACTCCTCTTCCTCCTATCCTCGGAGTAGGATTCGGATTCGACTGTGTATCTGGCAACCTCAGTCATGGAGAGTGGGAGGGGACTACATAAGTTTGACTGTTTTTTTCTTTTTTTTTAAGTTTGACTGTGATTGCAGTACCATTTCTGGCCACATTACTACATATGGCACCTTTAAGCGCAAACATTATGACTAAACTGGTGAAGCAGTGTTTTCATTTGCACTTAAATTGTATTGACAGTTAAGAAAAATATTTATTTTTATTTATTACTAATTTTATTTTAGCACTACAAAATTGTATGTTTATTTATTTTTCATCAGCTATATGTTAGTCCCTTATTATGCACTGTATTCAGTTAGTACTTTTTTTTCCTCAATCAGCCTGACCTAAGCTTAAGGTATATGTGTTAAACAAATAATAATCTTTATGATTAACACATGGTTTCATTTCAGGGGTTCTCAAACTGTTGTGCGTGTACCATTAGTGGTATGCAAAATAATCACTAGATTAAAGTAAATGTGTTATACTTGTATAGTGCTTTTCTACCTTCAAGGTACTCAAAACGCTTTGACACTATTTCCAAATTCACCCATTCACACATTCGCACACTGATGGCGGGAGCTGCCACGCAAGGTGCTAACCACGACCCATCAGGAGCAAGGGTGAAGTATTTTGCTCAAGGACACAACGGACGTGACAAGGTTGGTAGCAGGTGGGGATTGAACCAGGAACCCTCAGGTTGCTGGCACGGCCACTCTCTCAACTGCGCCACGCCGTCCCCAGTACAGTGTTTTATATTCCTATATTCAAACATAGTGTTACTGTTCAAACTATGTGTAATGTTAGTGGCCAAAAATAGTAAATATACTTGTTAAATAAAACCTTGTTTTAGTGAATAATTAGCCCTGCTATGCTAATATATTTTAATGTTGGTCATTATGGTGGTACTTAGAAAGCCAAGTTTTTTCTGAGATGGTAATTGGTGGAACAAGTTTGAGAATCACTGTTTCATATTATTTGACAATGTTATAGATTAAATATAATTAATAATTAAACACAACCAGAATTAAGAGTAATATGACTAATTCAGTGTTAATATTTGAATGGGTCCTGGGCTTCTGTGTAGTGGAAAAGTTGGTTGCTTTACATTATTTGCAATCTAAATAAACTTTGATTCATTATTTCCTTGCATGTGCTCATAAAACTAACTGAAACTAATTTCCTTAAAATAAAGACTTCTTCATTATGTTGGAAAAGACCTTTCTAAAGAAATACATTTATGCTCAATTGTTATGTTTGGTGTGTCGATCTGGACCCCAGGATGAAGAGACCGGTAACGGCACAGGTAAAAGGCCTCTTTATCAGGGACAGTGAGGGGACAAACAAAGACGTGCAGCAAGGAAGCACACAGAGGGCTCGGAAGCTTATGGCTTTATGCAGCAGGTTAAGGTACAAAGCAAATCCCAATGATCCAGCCCTGTCCTTATAAAAAGCATCCTAATTGGCAATCAGGAACAGGTGTGTTCTGATGGCTAATCAGGGACAGGTGAGGGAGCCAGCGCTGGGACCAAAAAAGTGGTGGAGGAAAACAGGAAGGGGAAACAAAAATAAGAGCACTGGACAGGTAGTAATACAGAAGCTAAGGAAACTAATGACTGATTCCAAACTGTCACGCGAGATCATGATACTAAACACTATGTCGTAGAAGTAGGTACAATTTTGAATCCTTGCTCTTAATTTCAGAGTTGTTCAAGTAATTACCACTATTTTACCACAGTATCTACAATCCACTAACTCCATACTTGCCAACCTTAAGACCTCCGATTTCGAGAGGTGGGGGGCGTAGTTAAGAGGGGAGGAGTATATTTACAGCTAGAATTCACCAAGTCAAGTATTTCATATATATATATATACAATAAATAATTGACTTTCAGTGAATTCTAGCTATATATATATATATATATATATATATATATATATATATATATATATATATATATATATGTATATATATATATAAGAGAAATACTTGAATTTCAGTGTTCATTTATTTACACATATACACACACACAACACTCATCTACTCATTGTTGAGTTAAGGGTTGAATTGTCCATTCTTGTTCTATTCTCGGTCACTATTTTTCGAATCATGCTGAACACCCTCTATGATGATGCATTCTGCTTCGTCTTCTTGTTGTGTGCGCAGTTGTGCACTGCACTCTCTAAAAGCCCTAGATGTTATTGTCACATATGCATGTACAGTAGATGGCAGTATTGCCCTGTTTAAGAGTGTCACAACATTGCTGTTTACGGCAGACAAACTGCTTTACGGTAGACGAAAATGTGACTGCTGTTGTGTGTTGTTGCCGCGCTGGGAGGACGTTAATGAAACTGCCTAACAATAAACCCACATAAGAAACTAAGAACTCGCCCTCGATCATTCTACAGTTATAACATGATTGGGCAGGCACGCTGTTTATATTGTGGGAAAGTGGACGTGAAAACAGGCTGTCGACATGTCACTCAGGTCCGCCTGAATTTCGACAGATTTTCGGGAGAAAATTTGTCCCGGGAGGTTTTCGGGAGAAGCGCTGAATTTCGGGAGTCTCCCGGAATATTCGGGAGGGTTGGCAAGTATGACTAACTCTCTTCTAAAAAAAACAGACACAAATGTTCCATGGAATTTTATGAAAGGATTTTAAAGGTCCTATTGTAATGGCTTAGCAGGCCCGCACTCCCAGCGTGACCCCAGGATGTAGAGACCGTACGTGATGTGCAGGTAAATATGTTTAAAGATGGCAAAAACAGGTGGTCGAAGCAGATGACTATGGGTGTATAAAAATCAGGGAAGGCAGCACATACCAGCTCTACCTAATATGTACAACACAACAAACACAAACTGAACTGATAAATAACAATCACATCCCACTAGTATTGATCCGATACTGATACCTTTCTTAGTATCGATCCTAATGGATTGCTCCGCCAACTCCAACTGTATTTTAGGATGTGTAGCAAAGCATTCTTTGTTAGGTCCCAGGTAAACGAATCTCATACAAATAAGAAATTCACAGAGATTTGTCGGTACACAAACAATTCTAAAAAAAACAAACATTTTATGTCGGTTATTTAATACTATCCAGCCATCCATCCATCTTCTACCGCTTGCCCCACTCATGGTCGCGGTGGGCTGCAGCCTATATTAATATTGTTAATATCAATATTTATTTATATTGCTATTTAATTTATTTTAATTTGGTCAGAGGCAGAAAATGTCAATGAAGAAGGAGATTACCGTTATTAATATTTAGTCATGAAAACTTGGGACTTCAAAACCAGCAGCTCAAATACATAAAGAGACTCAAAGTAAATAATATGTGTAATTAAAATAATAAAAAAAAATATTTTGCATCATAGGGGAACTTTAAAATTGGACTTCTGGCCAACAAGAATAGCCTCACTGCCCCTGCAAGAGCTCTAATAACATAGCAAAGTCCATAGCAACACACATTATGGCAAAAATGCTCCTTTAATTATTTCGAAAAATATGTACGATCATTTAAAATATAAGAACATATTAGAATTAATTTGTTGTAAAGTTGACAGCGTCTGGTGTAATCTTTCTCTCGACATTCTAAAAGGGTATATTACAGGTGCACTGCAAAAAAATAGCTGACAAACTTTGAGATAAAAAGACTAGATTTGACAGAAAAAATATACCAAAAACTACAGAAATTAATTGTCCATGCAACTAGTTAACTTTACTTAATAAGACATCCTAAATAAAGATTTGTGTATCTAGAAATTAGCAAGACTTTTAAGATAAAAATAAGTATTTTATATTAAAAACAACCATTAGTCAACTTGCAATTATTAAATTAAACATCATTGGAATATTTGTTTTTAGATAATTTTCTACGTGGGAAAAAACAAAATATCTTATTTGAATTGTTTTTTTTCATTCAATTTTAATATTTTTAAACTAGAATAATAATAATATATTTTACATATAAGGCACCTTTCTAGGCATTCAAGGACACCGTCCAAATTTAAAACAATAAAATCAATTGGATAAAAACAACAACAAAGATTGATACGATTTACAATGAATAAGCAGTCAGGAATAGGTGTGTAGAATAAACAAAATATAATTATGCAGGTTAAAATCAATTTTATGATGAAAAGTCAATGACTAAAAATAAGTATATCACTCTTAAAACTAGGGACATTTCAAGAAATAACATTTTAAATCTTGGCAAAAGTGGCAAAACATTTGCAGTGTACAATACATGCTTTCATCATGTGTTATCCCTGTAAATGTGAATTATATTAATTATAGAATAGCTTGTACATTACTCTGGGTCATCTGATTTGTGCAATTGATTGCAAATGCCTTTATGCATTGACATGTATTAACGTGGATAAAATAATTAAAGATGCAGAAGGAAGCGTCAAGCTACTGAGATGCAGAGAGAGGGTGGGGTGCAATGAGAGTAGTTTAGAGTGTGGGGGAGCTGGGGGTGTTCTCAAAGTGGCTTTATGCATGTGAATGAGTTTATTGATCTCAGAGCAGATCGATGCTGTATTTATAAGACGGGGAAGGCTGAATCAATGCATACTTAATGTGGAAAGAGGCGGGGGTGCTGGGGTAGAGGGTGCAGAATAGGGGCCGGAGGTGGGAGAAGACAAGGACGAGGACGTAAGGAGAGGTGGAGGCTTGCTAAATAACCAACGTTTATATATTTTGTGTTTACTCAGCAGCAGCTGGCATGTTTTAGTGCAGCAGGTTGTGTGTGTCCCTCACATCCGAGCAACAATGCCCTTCTGATGAAGTATCCATCAAAACACTGTGCAAAAGATGCAAACTTAACAAAAGTCAAACATGTTTTCATGTAACACAGCTGAGTACACCCACAAGATGCAATTGTAGTTCATGTTGAAGAGAGGAAGGAAGCGAGGAAGGAGCGAAGGAAAGCCTTAGGTCTTCCCTCTCCGAGTGTACCATTAAATAAAACAATTAGCATTTTAATTGTTTTGTGTTGGCTGCCATTTGTTTCTCTTTGTTTTCTCTTCCAGTGCTCGGCTGTGTGCCCGCGAGGCGTGCGTAATTATAATAATACACTTCCTTTAAAAGATTCAGCAAGGACTTTTAATCAATGTAAATTATTTGAAACATTTGAAATGTTAATTCACTCCTGCAAGATGCAGGATTTTTAATGTTATGCCGAGCGGAATGTTCTGAAATGCAAGAAAATGACAATGACTCAGCAGCACAATAGCAAATGTCTGTTTGACACCTTTAACTGTACAAATCAGGACATGAAGGACACAACTTCTGCAGTTGGAACTGCAGCACCAGCATGTTTTTTTCAACTGTAGTTCTATCTTAGGGATCAGGTGTAACTGCATAGAGTGACAATAATTCTCTACCAAAATCTACTGGGTCTTGGTTCTATTCAAGGTTTCTACCCGTCTAAGGAATATTTTTTTTCTCCACCTCTGTCGCTGAACTGTTTGTGGAACGGTTGTCAGCTAGTGTGAGGATACATTGGTGAACCTCACGACCTGAAGTTTTCAGATAAATGCTACACAATTGGCTGACAGCCTACTCTAAATCTGGGATCTTGGTTCAATTCCTAGGCAGTGTGGACATAGCGGATGCAGACAGGTTAGTTTGGTGCCGTGACCCGGATGAGAGTAAAGTTTAGGATGGTGAGTGTAATGGGTACAGCTGTGGCGAATACCTAGCCAAACCTCACTCCCTGATGCCTTAAGAGTCGTGCTGGCAGCTCAGTCTTTTACCTCGTTTGCTCATGCTCCCGACTTCCAGAGCGGGTTACATTTGTTCAAGTCAGTACTTTGAGATCTTTTTATTATTAAAGGTGTTACGTCGGGCCACGTCGTAGCATGGATTGCGGATGGACGGGCAGGAGAACAGCTTGCAGGTAGGAGAAGTGTCTTTTAATTCAAAGCAAGGCAAAATTACAAAAACTAAGACACAGTATAGTGTGCAACGAAAAATCAAAAAGTCGCCTAGGGCGAAAAAACGTGATAGTTTTAAGCGTGTAAAAGAAAAAACACTTAAACATGGCTATCACCACAAAAACGCAACATGTTGTTATCAGCTAAGAATGCACGGTGACATGGGCTTAAATAGGGATGTAATTAGGGCGGTAGCAGGTGGAACCCCTAATCAAGAAACAAAACCAGGTGTGAAAAGCTCAATGCTCCTCGCAAACGTAACTAAGGGAGGTTTAGGAGCACCGGCAACATCCATCCATCCATCCATCTTCTTCCGCTTATCCGAGGTCGGGTCGCGGGGGCAGCAGCCTAAGCAGGGAAGCCCAGACTTCCCTCTCCCCAGCCACTTTGTCCAGCTCCTCCCGGGGGATCCCGAGGCGTTCCCAGACCAGCCGGGAGACATAGTCTTCCCAACGTGTCCTGGGTCTTCCCCGTGGCCTCCTACCGGTCGGACGTGCCCTAAACACCTCCCTAGGGAGGCGTTCCGGTGGCATCCTGACCAGATGCCCGAACCATCTCATCTGGCTCCTTTCGATGTGGAGGAGCAGCGGCTTTACTTTGAGCTCCTCCCGGATGGCAGAGCTTCTCACCCTATCTCTAAGGGAGAGTCCCGCCACCCGGCAGAGGAAACTCATTTTGGCCGCTTGCACCCGTGATCTTGTCCTTTCGGTCATAACCCTAAGCTCATGACCATAGGTGAGGATGGGAACGTAGATCGACCGGTAAATTGAGAGCTTTGCCTTCCGGCTCAGCTCCTTCTTCACCACAACGGATCGATACAGCGTCCGCATTACTGAAGACGCCACACCGATCCGCCTGTCGATCTCAAGATCCACTCTTCCCTCACTCGTGAACAAGACTCTGAGGTACTTGAACCATAAACAGACATGATCTGTAGTGACATATCATGACAATATCCCACCCTCAAGGGACCGATTCCAGATATCCCGAAAAAAAACAAAAAGACAAGTCAAAAGTTTCGGGAGGTTGGACAAAGGAATTGGCGTTGGCCAGACCAAGTTTCCCCGAAGCCACCAGGGAAGAGTCAAGTGGCGGCGGAAAGTCGAACGCCACTGCAGCTGGCGAGGCGGGCATCCACGCACTGGCCAGATTTTTGGCCAACAAAAGGAGGACGTGAGCGGCACCAGAATCTCTGCAGCCAGAGTCTCACGCCCAAGTTCTGGGGTCGCTGCTAATAGCGCCGAGGGCATCCATGAGTTGGCCACTCATGGATGCGGACATGGCCGGGAATACTTCCTCAGCAGCCATTGGGGTTTATGCACAGGTCCAGGGAATGGGTGCTGATGGCGCGGGGAACGTCCATGGACTCAACGACATGGCGGAGTGTGGGTGCCAGACGGGCACCTCCGCAGCAAGCGAGGAGGGCAAGTGCTAGACAGGCGCTTGTTCGGCAGGCAAACTGGAAGTTGCGGAGGTTGCAGGACTTGATGCGACGCTGGAGACATTTGGAGACCCACTGGTGCCGCAGGCGGCTGGGCTGGAGTTCGAGCTGCAGCAGGTGACTGGGTTGTAGGTCTATTGGCAGTCGATTTGGGCTGATGGCGTTGTCGAAAGACCCACTGGAGACAATGATGATGGTGTCGTCAGAGGACCCCCGGTGTTGCTGGTGGCATCATCCAAAGACCCACTGGGGTTGGTGGTGGCTTTGTCGGAAGACCCACTGGGGTTGATGGTGGCATTGACGAGCAACCCACCGAGGTTGCTGGTGGCGTCTACAGTTCCACAAAGGTTGCTGGTGGTGTCTGCAGAGCTGGAGCAGTAGGCAGCTGGGCTGTAGCAGGCAACTGGGCTGGTGGCGTCATCAAAAGACCCGCTGGAGACAAATATGGTGGTGTCGTCGGAAAACCTACTGGAGATGAGGATGGCGGTGTCATTGGAGGACCCACTGGGGTTGCTCGTGGCATTGTCAGAGAACCCACTGTGGTTGCTGATGCTTTCTGCATGCTCACCGGGGTTTGCTGATGGTGTCTGCAGGCCCACCAGGGTTGCTGCTGGCATTTGCAGAGCTGGAGCAGTACGCGGCTGGACAGGCTTTGGAGCTGGAGCAAGAGGCAGCTGGGCAGGCTTTGGAACTGGAGCAAGAGGCAGCTGGGCAGGCTTTGGAACTGGAGCAAGAGGCAGCTGGGCAGGCTTTGGAACTGGAGCAAGAGGCAGCTGGGCAGGCTTTGGAACTGGAGCAAGCTTGTCTTGGGCAGGCGTCGCTGCTTGGACGGGCTTGGCTGGGACTGGCGGAGAAGCAAGGGTGAGCTCGGCATGAACTTGTGAAGTCCTTCTCCAGCTCCCTCTGCACTTTCTGGTGCCAGTCCTCCAACCACGCCACGCTGTACTTCTCTGGAGTTTCCCCAGTAGATTGTTGCGCTGGAGCGGAGCTGGAAGTGAAGGCGGAGCTTGAGCCGATAGCGCCCCTGCTGGTGAAGAGGCGGACGGCACCTTAGCAAAAGGAAGAGCTCATGCTGGAGGGAGCTGTGCATCCCGAGCTGCACAGCTACCATCACAAGCCCCCCCTCAGGAAGTGGATTCAAGATGCTCCCGGTGATTGCAGGAGCAGATGCCAAAGATGGGCGGGTTGAGGTTAGGAGGTCAATTATATATTCCTCCTTTGTAGCCTCTCTAAAAGGGAAAGTGGAACAGGAACATATACAGGTTTAAGACTCTTGGAAGTCAAAATGGGCGGTGCTTCAGGCGTGGGTGTCCAAAAAGTCACTATGGGCCGAACTTGCTCCTTTGGAGGCAGAGCTTGAGCATTGGGGGAGGAGTTTGACTGGCTGCCGCAGCCCTTAAAACAATGTCCATGTTGTCGGCAGTATTTGAATTAATGACACTAAGTGAAGGCTGCCTGGCAGACAAGGTTGGGGAAAAAGTATCTGTGTGTAGCGCATCACGTGCCCGTGCCACTGCACGTTCCCTCCATCCATGCCTACGTCTGCGCGTGCGCGCCTCAGGTGACGGGACTGTGACGTTATTGGAACGCGCCCCCTTCGTCATCGTGCTCCGACGGGCAAGAGTCATGGCCATGCTGGATGATATCCCAAGCCGCGACAACAGAAGAGAGGTGGGAGTTAATTGAACCATTATCTGGCTGGAATGAAGATTGGGCAGCTGATGATGCGTGCATCTGGCGGGACGGAGATGCAAGTGAGGATTGTGCCGGGGACGACTTCTGAGCGTCTTGAGATTGGGATGGGTAATGGCTTTCCGCCTTCGTTACGTTCGGCATCAACTGACTCCACGCTTCCATTGAATGCATTGAATTGTCCGACAATACATACAATTATGGCCATACCTCTTTTCCGTTACATGTCTGGGGTGTAGCTGTAGCAGGTCATAATTTGTCAAACTGTTCCCATAAGAACATCTAACATTTTACTGCTTTCTCCTTTCTGAGAAATATTTTGGTTAGACAAATGCAATTAATTAATTGGTTTACAACTTTTATTGCAGACTCACTTGCTGCCTGTTGAAAATACATATGCAAGTGCTTGTACTGTATATGCACAGTCTATGTGGCACAATACTTTGTCTTCAGTACTCCCCACGGCAAAAATAGGCCACACATAATAAAAGCTGCTTAGTTTCTTGACATGGCCATGGCCTGAGGTGTGATAGACATGAAACTAGCCGAGCATTCTGCTTAATTGAAGGTTAAGTCAATACAATGAAAAGGCCTTGAAGAGTGCTAAACACCGACAAAGACCTGTAGGCTTTTATGGAAAGGTTAAGACACCACACATTCCCAACATAAACATCTGGCTTAGATACTATACTATGTAGCACATTTGACGATGTTGCTCATCATAAAACAATATGACTCCAGCCTTGACCAATGCCACTGCTAACCATCACACTCAAACAGGGCCCTTGAGTAAAACAGTACGATGGCTTTACTCTGACTCAGAATCTAAGAGGCTTCTTGAGTTGAGGCTGAGGTGAGCAGTCTTGCCAATCCAACAGGTGCTTGGTGGAAAAACGATTTGTCAAAGATTCATAATCCTGAAAATCCACTGGAAGGGTTCATGGAAAGCTTTGAGAAGTCAGAGTTCAATTATTGTTTTCCTTTACTGCACACTAAGAATGGCTTGTCTCTTGAATACTTTATATTAATTTGTTGACTGTATTCAATGTATCAGTCCCTCCAAGAATTCACAGGCTTTCTTTGATTGTTGCAACCTAAAATGTCTGAATTCGCGGCAACATTTTCAGAACGTTGTGGCAAAACTTGGGATGTTTTGAGGCTTATTTTTACAATAACATTCAATCAATGTTTTTTATCTTCTAAGTGTTCCTTGTAGTCTTAGCCTCAAAAAGCACATGATTTCAACAAACATTGGTTAACAAATACTGTATTGATGTTTTATGATTTTTTTACGACACATATTTAAAAGTAGATGCTACAGTAGATGGCAGTAAAAGCCAACACTAGTATCTTATTGAACTGTTTTAATAATAGTAATAATTAATTATAACTACAGAAAGTAATACCACCTGAGACTTCCCTATCGTTCACTGCCCAATCTGTTGTCCACTAGTTACAAACATTATCCATGTTTATAAAGTGTTTCTTATCATCTTAAATATTCGTTTTTGTTCCAACACATTTACCCTGCAGGTTAAGAGGATATGTGAACTTTTGAGATCGATATATAGCGCTATTTTTTGTTCATACATGATAGACGATGATAGATCATCATCACACTTCATCATCTCTTAAAGAGGAACATTATCACAATTTCAGAAGGGTTAAAACCATTAAAAATCAGTTCCCAGTGGCTTATTTTATTTTTCAAAGTTTTTTTCAAAATTTTACCCATCACGCAGTATCCCTAAAAAAAGCTTCAAAGTGCCTGATTTTAACCATCGTTATATACACCCGTCCATTTTCCTGTGACGTCACACAGTGAGGCCAATACAAACAAACAGCAAGGTATAGCGACATTAGCTCGGAGTCAGACTCGGATGTCAGCGGCTTAACACTGTCTGATAAGATAATTACTAACAACTATGAACTAGGTTTACAGCATATGAAATACATTTGGCAACAACATGCACTTTGAGAGTGCAGACAGCCCATTTCAGGCACGCTAAGAACATATATTTTTCCACGATTTCAGCACTCAGGTTAACCATATCTAAATAGATACAAAATACTGAATTACACAAGACTACCCGAATGTACTCGAATAATTGAAAAAATAAATGTTTTTAAGCTAAATTATTGGTAAACACAGTTTATGTATAATAATTTACGTAAAACCGCGAGTAATGAATAAAGTTTTCATCAATTAATATATTCTGTAGACATACCCTCATCCGCTCACTTTTCCTGAAAGCTGATCTGTCCAGTTTTCGAGTTGATGTCAGCAGGCCAGGGAAGCTAGGGTCGATATTCTTCTCTTGATCATCTTCGGTGGCATAAGGAACGGTGTGAGCCAAGACATCCAGGGGGTTTAGCTCGCTCTTCTGCGGGAACACACTGCCGCCATTGCTTGCCGTGCTACCGAGGTCCTTTGTCCCTGAATAGCTCACACACTCCGGCAGATTCAATGGGGGTCTGGCGGCAGATTTCTTTGACTTTATCGTTGGAAATGCATCTGCTTTGAGTGTCGCAGGATATCCACACATTCTTGCCATCTCTGTCGTAGCATAGCTTTCGTCGGTAAAGTGTGCGGAACAAACGACTGACCATTTCGTCGGCTTTTCCACACCCTCATATTTTGAACAAATTTCGTCCAATTTCTTGCCACTTTCGCATCTTTGGGCCACTGGTGCAACTTGAATCCGTCCCTGTTCGTGTTGTTACACCCTCCGACAACACACCGACGAAAGTGAGAAAATGGCGGATTGCTTCCCGATGTGACGTCACAACGTGATGTCATCGCTCCGAGAGCAAATAATAGAAAGGCGTTTAATTCGCCAAAATTCACCCATTTAGAGTTCGGAAATCGGTTAAAAAAATATATGGTCTTTTTTCTGCAACATCAAGGTATATATTGACGCTTACATAGGTCTGGTGATAATGTTCCCCTTTAACATGTAAATACTGCTTCTTTGTTAGGTCAATATTCCAAATCAAAATATGTTCCTAATTGTCTTAGCCTGGATAAATAAATATATACATACATGTAAACTAAAAAGTGAGGATGCCGGCATGTTTATAGCCTACCTTACCCAAAAGACTTAGCACGAGTATTCAATCGGCACACACTACATTTTTTGAAAAAAACAAATTTTTTTTTACATATATTAGCCGCACCAGATAGTAGGCTGAGTCATCGTCATGGACCCACTAGCTGCAGAAGCGAGCTCTCCAATCAGCTAAACAGACTCAATAACTCCACGGTGACATTTCGGTGAATTTACTCAAAAAACACAAAAAGAATGCCATTGTAAGTTACTAATACTAACACAGACAATTGTAAACATGTTAGCATATTTGCACGTACAAATATGCATAAAAATACTCCTTACAGACACCACAAAATACTACTTACAGACACCACACATTAGACGGTTTAGTAAGTATGAATTGTTTTAGTTATGTTGTAAAACTGAAAAACATTGCTTGGAGAGAGGAATGAAGAAATATTTTCGAGCACTAACGCACTGGGAGATTATGCTTCCGGTTCAAAGAACGAAACAGGAAATACATTTTCAACATGCAGCACCTGTAGTGAGCAAACTCAACCAAAAGATGGCGCCATAGCACAGACAATAACACACCTTTTCAGTGCATCTGTCGGTGTAATATGAAAACTATTTGTTGAATACAAAACATTATGGTCGTTACGGAACAAAAATACATACATCTGTTTCATAAGACGTAGGATTGAAAGTGTTAGAAAAAAATAGAGGCTTATAGTCCGGAAAATACAGCAGTTGATATGTTATTGTTCCTGCTTCACCAATTTGACTGGTGAAAATGATGCTGACCGGCCAAAATGTGCAGGGAAGTTGGACAAAGTTAGGAGGCTGTGCATAATTTTCAAGGATGGGTTGAATTTGCATGAATTGGCGGGTTCAAGAAAAGCTGGAGAGACTAACATATTGTGTACTTGTGCACACAGCCTATTTAGTACATCAAATAATTACTGAATAATTAAAAAAAAACATTCATTAATCATACGGTTTGTGATATATGTTATCATGCAGATAAAATTTGGAGATGTTTTTTTTATTTGACGCTCACACAAAACCTGCAGTAAAAATGCATCCAGCTTTCCTCTGGTATACTCATTATTTAAATAGTTTTCTCATTTCAGCTGCATGTACAATAATGTTACAGGGGTTCAAGTCACTGCTTCACAAAGACAACATAAGGGCACTATATTTTTGAGTGGTAACAATATAGAATGACCACGTACAAATAAAAGGGGTGATATAACAATTCGTAAGTCTTGGTTGTGGTGACTTTGACAGGTGCTCTTGATAGCTCTACCCACAAAGTCACAAGAAAAAAGCGAACATTGCTCTTGTTGCTCAATGCACACCAAGGCGGCCCCCAGGTCTCCTGCATGTGTTGGCGCTGCTCCAACCCCAGCATCTGCTTTCTGCATCCTGAGCCTCCTCCAGCAGCAGGAATCCCTTCTCTGGACGGAACGTTTCCTTTCACAGGAAACATAGATTGTCACACACAGTGCAGTCCCACTCCCTCAAAAGAAGAGGCTTTCACTAACCGTGGGCTTTCTGCACACTCAGCTAAATGTGAACTGGCAAGCTCGATAGGGCATTAGTGGATGTTTGCTGTGGGAAAGGAGGCGGAGAAGTTGTGATAAATCAATAATGATCCCTATTTTATGCAACAAAACAAGATGCTGCATGTTGCTGTCACATTAGTTCAAAAACATTCTGTATATATACTTATTACTTTTCTTAAAGGCCTACTGAAATGCGATTTTCTTATTTAAACGGGGATAGCATGTCCATTCTATGTGTCATACTTGATCATTTCGCGATATTGCCATATTTTTGCTGAAAGGATTTAGTAGAGAACATTGACGATAAAGTTCGCAACTTTTGGTCGCTGATAAAAAAGCCTTGCCTGTACCGGAAGTAGCAGACGATATGCGCGTGACGTCACAGGTTGTGGAGCTCCTCACATCTGCACATTGTTTACAATCATGGCCACCAGCAGCGAGAGCGATTCGGACCGAGAAACAATTTCCCCATTAATTTGAGCAAGGATGAAATATTTGTGGATGAGGAAAGTGAGAGTGAAGGACTTGAGGGCAGTGGGAGCGATTCAGATAGGGAAGATGCTGTGAGAGGCGGGTGGGACCTGATATTCAGCTGGGAATGACTAAAACAGTAAATAAACACAAGACATATATATACTCTAGTAGGCACAACACAACCAGGCTTATATTTGATATGCCACAAATTAATCCCGCATAACAAACACCTCCCCCCTCCCGTCCATATAACCCGCCAATACAACTCAAACACCTGCACAACACACTCAATCCCACAGCCCAAAGTACCGTTCACCTCCCCAAAGTTCATACAGCACATATATTTCCCCAAAGTCCCCAAAGTTACGCACGTGACATGCACATAGCGGCATGCACGTACGGGCAAGCGATCAAATGTTTGGAAGCCGCAGCTGCATGCGTACTCACGGTACCGTGTCTGCGTATCCAACTCAAAGTCCTCCTGGTAAGAGTCTCTGTTGTACCAGTTCTCCACAGGCCAATGGTAAAGCTTGACTGTCATCTTTCGGGAATGTAAACAATGAAACACCGGCTGTGTTTGTGTTGCTGCAGCCGCCCGCAATACACCGCTTCCCACCTACAGCTTTCTTCTTTGCTGTCTCCATTGTTCATTGAATAAATTGCAAAAGATTCACCAACACAGATGTCCAGAATACTGTGGAATTTTGCGATGAAAACAGACGACTTAATAGCTGGCCGCCATGCTGTCCCAAAATGTCCTCTACAATCCGAGACGTTTTCAGCAGGATATTTCGAGCAAAATTTAAAATTGCACTTTAGTAAGCTAACCCGGCCGTATTGGCATGTGTTGCAATGTTAAGATTTCATCATTGTTATATAAACTATCAGACTGCGTGGTCGGTAGTAGTGGGTTTCAGTAGGCCTTTAAAGTACTTTAGGGGTCACCAATGTGCAATCCGCACCTTATTTTTTACACATTTATGTTACTTCTTGTGTTTCTTCTTACCTTCTTCCCAATTATATGTTAAGTTTATTTTCTTATTAAAACACATTTTGGTCAAAAGTTACACTTGAGCCGTGTGCCTGGGGTTTCACTCACTCCTGTTAATCTTATCACATTAACCCCTCTGAAAAATCTGGACTATTCCACAAGTCACATGGTCCACAGAAAGTCATATCAATCAAGTCCTCTGCAAACAATGGGAAGGCCAACAATATTATTTCAGCATATTTTATGATACTTCAAGTTAGTGTTGTCCCGATACCTGCACCAAAATAATTTTGATACTTTTCGGTTCTTTTCAATACTTTTCTAAATAAAGGGGACCACAAAAAATTGCATTATTGGCTTTATTTGAACAAAAATCTGCTGACATATGCAGTAACATATTGTGTCATTTTTCATTTTATTATCTTGTCAACATTATTAAGGACAAGTGGTAGAAAATGAATTATTATTCCACTTCATTTACTGTTAATATCTGCTTACTTTCTCTTTTAACATGTTCTATCTACACATCTGTTAACATGTAATAATCACTAGTTTTTGATGATACCACACATTTGGGTATCAATCCGATACCAAGTCGTTACAGGATCATATTTCATGAGTTTATAAACATAATATACATTTTAAAAAAACGGAATAAGATGTTGTGATGCCAAAAAATATTGACGTAATCATAGTAGTATTGACTAAATACGCTCTGTACTTGGTATCATTACAGTGGATGTCAGGTGTAGATCCGCCCATGCCGTTTGTTTACATCTTCTCTTCACCCTGTACACCGCTGACCTCTGCTACAACTCAGAGCTGTGTCACATCCAGAAGTACGCGGATGACACAGCCATCGTCGGGTGCATCAGGGATGGCAGACCGGAGGAGTTTCGGAGCCTGGTGAGGGACTTTGCTGTCTGGTGCCACAGGAACCTCTTGCAGCTCAATCCGTCAAAGACAAAGAAGCTGGTCAACCTATTGTGATCGAGGAAGTCGAGGTACAGACCGTGGACTCATTCAAGTACCTCGGGGTGTGGGTGGACAATAAACTGGACTGGACTGTTAACATGGACCACTTGTACATGAAAGGACAGAAAAGGTTGTACTTCCTGAGGAGGCTGAGCTCATTCAACATCTGTAAAAAACTCTTGTGGATGTACTACCAGTCTGTGGTTGCCAGTGTTCTGTACTACACCGTAGTGTGCTGGGGCGGGCAATACATCTAAGAAGGACAGCTCCAGACTGGAGAAACTGATCAGGCGGGCCGGTTCTACAATCGGAATAAAACTGACTGACTGACTGGTGACAGTGGCAGAGAAGAGGACTGTGGAAAAACTAGTGAGCATCCTGGATGATGCCAGTAACCCTCTGCATACCGTTATCAGTAGCCAGAGGAGCCTGTTCAGTGCTAGACTGCTTCATCTCAAGTGCAGGACTAATAGACTAAAAAACTCCTTTGTCCCACACGCCATTAGACTGTACAACTCCTCTCTGAAGGAATCAATAAAGTACTATCTATCTATATATCTATCTATCTATCTATGCTCGTCTGCTCGTAAACCAGCAATTACACGACGTGACGACGACGGGGTAACTGTACTTTTCAGAGACGGTATAGTTCCGAATATGATTCTTTAGTATCGCGGTACTATACTAATACCGGTATATCGTACAACCCTACTTCAAGTATGACACTGGGAATGGAGTGAGTTGGGGCAGTCAGTTCATTTTTAAAATAATATTTGTATAATTCACTGGGTAAACACATGGGGAATAAACTGAAAAAACAGAGAAAGAAGAGCAGACCTGGCGTTCAAAAAGGAGAGAGAGAATATAAACCAATATTTTATTTTGTGTCCTCTTCTACTGATGTTTTCCTCAAGTTGCTTGAGGAAATGCTGAAAGAGCGTGAGGAAACAGACTATGGTGTCTATAGGTTGTGTTCATCTGACGTCACATCCGTTAAATATGCGAGGCTCGAAGTGATGGGCTAGCGAGCGTCCGTTGTCATTGCGTTCTCGCCCATTTTGCCTTTCTCGAAGAAAAATGGCATATGCTTGCGTTGTTTTAGGCTGTTGGAACCATGCGAATCGCGGAAAGGATGAAGGTTTTTTCAGAGTTCCTCGAGGAATAATCAATGTCAAGATGTCAGTCGAAGAAGACAGTCAGAGTACGCACAAGTTTGCAGTGATCACTTCATTAACGGTTTGTTCGACGCTTCACCCCACGTGGTATGATGGACGAAGCAGCGTCCGTAGTGGCTGGCAGCTTTGGGCCGAATGACCGACCCCTCACCCCTCATTGCAAGTCTTGAGTTGTACGTTGTAATATGTATATGTGCTTTGCTATGGAGTTTTTTCTCACTCCAGACTGGGCTCCTGAGATTGAATTTTTTTGTTCTCATTCTCCCCCAGTGTCTACCTTTTTCCCACCTGAAACCCTGCAGTGTTTGTTCGTCTAATATTGAACAGGTTTGTGCTGAAAATAAATTGTTGTTGTACTTGTGCAATGACAATAAAGATCCATCCATCCATTCATAAACTTTTAATATTTAGTATTTCCCATTGAATATTATCTTGATATTATTTGTATTTCACTCGGCAAATCTTATTTTGTTAACGTATAGAGATAGATTATGGTTTTAGTGGTAAGATCTAGGCTCAGGTAAGTCACACTGTTAGAATAATTGTTTCTAAATTATCACAAAAGCTTTGTATTACATTGAGTTCCTGGCAGGGGGACGGTAGCTGTCTTTGGGACCTACCAGGAGGAACTCCACTGTGACAGGATCTGCCCAATTTCCAGACGAACTCTTTTTGAAGTATTTTACGAACTCTCTTTGAACTATTTTATGGAACTTTTTTTGAACTATTTTACGACCTCTTCTTTTGAACTGTTCGGTAACCAAAGGCAATGCTGTTTATGACCCACTTCCCTCTGGAAGCAGCTGTGGCCAGGTGGGGGGAGAAAGTCAAATAAAGAAGAAGGAGTGCAATCTTGTGGCAGAGCGTGCTGGAGTTTGTAGAAGGATACAATGTCCGGGCGACTCTCCTCAAAATATTGAGTCCAAATTGAATTTTGTCTCTGTTTAATTATTTGCCTCTTGTCTTGTTTAATAGATGTCATCAGTGTTTGAACCTGACACACACTCTGTTAGCTGCACAGTCGCCATGTTGGTTTGATCGCCCACCACTTTGTTCACTTCCGTTCAAAAGTCACACGTCCGAATACAACCTATGGAAGAGCAGGAAAGTTCGGATACGGCGATTCTTTCGTATTCGTTTTTTACTCATAATGTTAACCATAGCTTTGAAGAAATAATGGACCAGGGCGACAAAAACATGCAGTTAAGTAATGAAAATAATATTTTCATATTGCTTTATCCACACTGTCTATGCAGGGAAATAGACTCCACTTATGTAGATGACGTCACACCAAGAAGTGGGCTGCATATCAAGTCTGAAGATGGAAAGTAGGCCTTCTAAGTAAAGTTAGCAATCTATTGATACTCAAAAATGAATACATATAATGGAAAATGACTGTCGGATTCATTTTCAGATGCTAAAAACACATACTGAGAGCTTGTTAGGGAAATTTCATTCACCTGGATGGTATGGATCCTTTAATTATGATTAATTGATTTCAAAACTGAATAATCCAAAAACTATTTTTTTTCATTTCACAGCCCTCATTTTTACTTGATATGTGTACAATAACTGTAATCATACAAAAAATACATTTACATCACATGTATTTGGATACATATAATTATTTATTTTTATAACATGATGAGCTGCACATTGGTGTAGTTAGCATGTTGGCCTCACATGGTTCCGATCTCTATTTGAGCATCTCTGTGAGGAGTTTGCTTCTTTTCGCCATGGGGAAAAGGTTGGGAGAGGCTCACTGTTGACCGCAATGAGCAAGTAGCACTATAGGAATTATTTGGATAAATAATGACACGCCCCACCGGCATGCATGTGACTAACCTTAACTGGCTAAAACCAAGGTTTCACCCTTAAACGCTGTTTTAACTGAGCTGAACTATACCACACACGCACACACCCTGGGGGCGTGATGCTTGACAGGAAGCATTACTGTACCTCTATAACTCAATTCACAGTGGAATGTTAATGAATACACATTGTGAAAAATGAGCAAGGAGTTGAAGATGAAATATGGACACACGCAGGTACATACATTTGTCGGCATGCTGAATCCCTTAAATTCCCCTCTCAGAAATCATGCCATGAGTGCATTTATTCTATGATTAATTCATACATGACAAAAAAATAATAATAATAATAATTTATTGAATATTTGAAAGTCTACAATTCAGTGCAAACCGAATGGTTAACATTACTACACTTAACCTGGCTGTATAATGTTTTAATCACCGAAAACTAGGGGTGGGAGTATCAATCTAAAATTCCTACATTCCCTGTCAAGTGCTAACAGCTTATTTATTTCTCTCTTCTGCTTACTCAGACACACTTTGCCCTCTCCCCTCCCTGTTCCACTTACTACACTGTCTTCATTTTTAATGAATAAAATGGAAGTTATTTATGTTGGTGTGATATATATTTTTATACTTTTTTGTTACATTTTTGCTTTTTGTTATTTTGTATGATTAGGCCTAATGGTTTTCTTTGTGTTGCCCAGTTGTTGTATTTTGTGTACTTGCACTTCTGAGTCTCATTTGTGAGCATGCATTTTGTCCTAGTGGTGTTGCGGTAGTCAAAGAGTTGTATACTGCCATTAGCTAAATTTTCCAGTCTTGTTCTTTGTTGAGCCTCGCAATGTTTTTGCCTGAAGGTAATTGGAATGTAAATCTTAGGTATTTGATCGTTCTGTTTGGTGGTGTTGAAATTACCTTTTGAAATCGGCAAGGCTAACCAGTAGCATCTCTATGACGAATTCAATTTCAATTGGCATTGAGCTAGGCCATTGTTTTTAATGCATTTATTTTATGTTGGAATGTCACAGGTAAATGATTTTGTATCTCATGTAGGTCATATTAACATGCTTTATTTATGTATGTCCATTTTTAGTTTTTGAAGAAAAAACTGAAGTGGAGTCTTTATTGACGACGTTTTATCTTTCTGCTAAACTAGCACAAAGAGACGCTAGCGGGAGCAAAACATTCTTAAATAATTGGATGTAGTTCAACGTAACAAGTGAGTTATTTAATGAATTGTATACTAATAAATACTTGTATATGGTTACATGAAGTGAAACATACATATTTGAATAAAATACTTTCCATATGTTACCATAATCATAAATAAATAACTATAAGCATATTCACAAATTATTTGATGATGAGGTTTGAAGTCAATGTATCGGTATCAGTATCGGTGATACTAGCCCTGTATTTACTTGGTATTGGATCAATGCCAAACTTCCCACCCCTATTGAAAACCATCATATCTATCAGGCCTAAGACAAAACAAAACATACTTAATCTAGTTTTAGAAGTTCATACAAATCAAGGTAAGTTGCAAAAAGTTGGTATTTTAATTGTGAGCACAGTTGGAACCACCTGCAAAGCATTTCTGCTGGTCCCAATTTTGCCACTGCCATTGGGCTAAATTGTTAGCCAGGAGCCACTTTTAACAGATGTTTAGGTCCTTTAATCCCGGAACACCTTTGAGTGATGGAGCAATAGCCAGAAACTTTCTTGTTCTGCTTTTTTTGCAAGGTCTCTCAGGGCCTTAGTCTGGGGCCTCTGACGCCTAAAGTCTTCAGGAACTTCTGAGTGGATGTTCCAGTGTAGTCTTTACACCCAACTTCCTTTGGGTAGGTGTGAAAACTCCAACATGATTCTTTGCAAGCAGCTGAAAGGTCTGCATATTTCTCCCTTTTCCTCTCAAAAGCAGCCTCCATTCCCTCTTCCCATGAGACTGTCATTTCTACCAAGATGAAAGACTTTGTGACAGAGGACCAGAGAACAATATCTGGTCTTAAAGAAATTGTAATCTTGGGAGGGGGACTTTAGCTGCTGTATTAGGTCAATATTAAGATTCCATTCACCTTCAGCAGACAGCAAGGACCTCTCCTTTACAATGCTGCTTAAATCTTTTCCCCCGGTTTCTAGCAAATTGAATTGACTGGTCTGTTGCTACCAGGTTGGCATTGTTTGCTTTGTGTCTGTGAGCTTCGATGATCTCGATGATTTGGAGGACTAGGTCAAGGTTCTGTATCGGCCTGTTAGTGTGTTTTTTACTGCCCGAGAGGATGTGCTGTAGGCTGGGACTATGGTGACCGCAGAGGTGGCAAGGCTCTTCTCTGCTAAACCACCGATGTAGGTTTTAGGCCTTGAGAGGGCATCATATATGGAGCTGATCAGAAAGCTCAGCTTTGCTTGGCTGAGTTTTTTTTCCCCACAGATCTGCCCATGTGATGGTACTGTCTATAACTTCTTCTCAGTTTGTCCACCTACCCTGCTGAGATTGACTCACGGCCTTGATTTTATAACCTTCGTCCCTCCTGACTTCATCGATCACCAGGATTTGTCTCTCTTTTGTTCTGACTTTTGCTTAAGTCCTCCTTTCTCTTCCCATCCAAAGTCTGTCCAAGTGTGCTGCACCTACCCCACAACTTCCTGGTGTTTCAATCACATTACGGCTTGCTGCACTGCCAATGATGCGCCCCATTTCTGGCATTTCAACCTGGATGTTGACATGTTTCACCAATGGATCAGGTGAGTTTTCGAGTTGAAACAACAGCATCACTTTATCCTGTTTGAAGCCCAGGCTGATTGATTCAAGGGTGTTTCTTTCATACAGGGCTGCGTTGGAAAATCATTGGGGAAGGCCAAGCCACTTCTGAACCTATTAATTAGCCTTTGCTTCCAACCTCAGTAATGTTTGTAAGGTGATGTCATATTATTTGAAGGGCCTCATCAACCGATGACCAGACTTTACATTTGCCAGGGAGAGGACTTTGGTCTATCTTTTTTAGCCCCTCTGATAGCTGTGTGGTCATGGTGGCAGTCAGTTTGTCCGAGAGATCTGCTGTGTAAAGTCTTGCCAGACTTTTGACTGGTTGGTCAACTAATCTTGAGATCTCTTCGCCATTTATTGAGAAGGTGATATTGTCCTTTTTGGTCCCTTTCCAAGTTGATAGGCTGCCGGACTTGTCTAGCTTGATCTTCATCTGTGCTCATGACAGCAGTTCTTCGAGCCGTTTTAGCAGCCTTTTGGTACAGTCTGAAGAAGAGGGTTGGCTACATCATCCATGAAGCTTCGAAGAGCCCTGATAGGAGCCTTAATCCTCTGACCATTTGCCTACTGCCAGTTAAAATGGCCTGAAAAGATGCCGTGAAAAGAAATGGGGAGAAGGAACAGCTCATTGCTATACCTTTCTCTCGCTGAAGCTAATCAGCTGTGGTTAATAATCAAATGTTTTACAAAACAAAACTGCTAATATATGGTTGAACAAGTTTATTTGCAATCTGTCCATGTTAAATTGGACAAAAAACACTAGTGTTGTGTTTTTTGCATGCAATTTGTTTTAGAGTGACTGCACAAACTGCTCGTGTAATTGAAACGAGTCAATCTATGGGGCAGAGAAGGGGTGAAAACAACAGATGAGGAGAGAGAACAAATAAGGTGGAGGATAGGAAGGAGGCAAAGATAAATGCGTCGGTCAGACATGAACATAAACATAATACAAGAAAAATAAGCAATGTGGATGACATACAGACTTGTTACTTGTGTGTATTGTGTAATATCAGTGTGTGTTTATGTGTGTGAATCTTCTCCACATATCCTCAGGCTTCATGGACATGTTCACTCATAAACCTATCAAAGTTGAAACATTTATTAGAAAGCTTAGATTAATGTTGTCCAATACAGCAGTGACATGCAGTCAGTAGAGGCAGGTGAGGCGCCTCACCTGCCATCATGGGAAGAAAAAAAATGTAAAAAGAAAAAAAAAAAAATTAAATTGTTATATGTATCCAGTGATTATACTAAAGTTAATTTCCATTTAACTTCACCAGTTTTAGATTATGTTTATTCAAAATCGCTGAATTTTCACATTTGCCGTTCAAATACTGAGAAGAGACGGTGTGGTGATCAGCAGCCAGTTGAGGCATGTCACTGCGTGCCTCAACATGGATTGCGGACTCGGCTAACTGCTGGCCTGCTGTGCAGTGAGACCGTATTGCTATATGAACTACATCAACTAACTAAACTATGGCATAGTTTAGTTAGCTGAGGTATATAATGTACAGTGTATTTTGTCAACAACTGTATGTGTGTAACTTATTTTTTGTGCTGAGCATTCATAAAATGGCTGCAAAAGACGTACTGGCTGAGGCTCGCAGTAATTCGGCCTCCTGGTGGTAGAGGGCGGTAGTGATCCCAGAGATCATTCCTCGGCCGCAGAAGAAGTGAGAACAAGCAACAGTTAGCAAGTCAAGTGCAGCGGTCGTTTATTATTTCCTCTCGCCTGAACTTTTATTAAAAACATGGAGGATTACATATGTAATATAAAACAGTTTTGTAAACTGGACTTTAAATCGAAGCAGGAAGTAATAATCAAAGGTAGACCAACGCCGGAGCTAAAAGGTTTGCTTCAGACTTCGGGACAGAAGACCCGTTCTTTTCAAACGGCGTGGTACACACGCAAAGGCTGGCTGTGTGGATGTCCAGCAAGAAAGGTAAGACCATAATAATGTTTTTTTTAATTAAATGTTCTTTTTTGTGTGCTACAGTTTGTATGTGTAAAGAATGCTGGTATGAGCTTTTAAACATAACCCGTTAACTGCTGCCAATCAAATGGTGAATAAGATACACTTCAGGGTTCATATGTTTGTAAATCTGACTGTGATGAAGTCAGAGGCTCACCAGCCATCAACCTCACCGCACGTCACTGCAATACAGACTTACAAGACAACTATGATTTCCATTTCAAATATGTTGCATCCGAACACAACAGTGTTCACAACATTAGGTACACTTGTACAGCCTAATTAGATGACAAAAACAACTCTCAGTACTGCGGAGTGCAGTTGTACACCACTACAAACTAAATTCAATTGAATATACATTTTGAGTGGGTCATGAATCAGATTATATGATGGTACAGCCAGCAATTAAAATAATCTAATTTATTGATGTTGTTTGGAAATTATACAGACATCAGCGTGCCTTTATCTGTAGGAAAATGAAGGTAAAGAAAGGCAAAGGCAAACCATTTTAATAAATTCCATGACCACCTCAGATTCCTTTCGGAGAAGTTTCTTGTTTTTCTTCAGAAGAATTTATGTAAATTGACAGGTGTTTTGCATGTAATTCCTTCCCAACACAGTCGCCTGGATGCCACTGATTGTAATCAGGAAAAGTGATGATGTCGCAGGTCTTTCCTTGCACCAACTTCAGGGGATCTTTCAGCCAGCAGGTGGTTTGTACACAACGTGAGTGCGATTGTTTATGGTTTAAGATTAAACGAGAGTGTAAAGAATGATTCAAAAATAAAATACGAAACAAAGGAAAACATACACAAATAAACTTGTTTATGTTCAAATCCACATTCACACCTTAAATTGGTGTATTGATGCTTAAGTAAAACAAACATAAATGTTATTTACTATAAACAACTACATTGAGGACTTTTTAATGGGAGTAAGTTGTGCATACTTTAATTTCAGGGCTGCTGATGGTACACGCCGGATTCTACAAGGGTTTATTGATCATAGGCAGATGGAATTACACAGTTTTCATGGCAATTGGTTTTGGTTGATTTGGTTTGAAAACTTTTCCAGAGCGGGTTGGCACGGCCCGATTTTAATTGCATGCCTCAGGGCGCTGGAGAGTGCTTGTGGTGTCGGAGTGAAGGTTGGAGATATTCTGTTTCTCAGCAGAGTGGGTGTACTGTTGTCGTCTGCGCTTGTGCTTGGCAGTGGCTGCAAAGTGCCAGATGGTGATGGAGGAGGTGCGTGTGATAGCAGGTTGAACTTCATTCAGTTGCCACAGGAAGTACAGATATACCGTATTGAACCTTTTTAGCAGAGGGGATGAAAGTCCTGATACATGCATTGCTTCCAGATAGCAGGATATGTTGCATCTTGTGACACCTTACACATGTTCACATGTCAGGGGCAACACACTGCATTTTCAAATGAAGAAAGTACTCAATCTTTTACAAATTATACATTTACTTTAGATACAGCCCCAAATATTTACATGTTAATGTCTTAGTTTCGTCAATATTGTTTGTCATTAAGTCATACTTTCCAACCTTGAGACCTCCGATTTCGGGAGGTAAGGGCGGGGGGGGGGGGGGGGGGGGGCATGGTTGGGGGCGTGGTTAAGAGGGGAGGAGTATATTTACAGCTTAGCTAGAATTCACTGCAAGTCAAGTATTTCATATATATATATATATATATATATATATATATATATATATATATATATATATATATATATATATATAAGAAATACTTGAAATTCAAGTATTTACTTTATATATATATATATATATATATATATATATTTATATATATATATATATATATATATATAAGAAATACTTGACTTTCAGTGAATTCTAGCTATAAATGTATATATATTTTATTATATATATTTATATATATATATATATATATATATATATAAAGTAAATACTTGAATTTCAGTGTTCATTTATTTACACATATACACACACATAACACTCATCTACTCATTGTTGAGTTAAGGGTTGAATTGTCCATCCTTGTTCTATTCTCTGTCACTATTTTTCGAACCATGCTGAACACCCTCTCTGATGATGCATTGCTGTGTGGCATGCACAAAAGTGCTTTCATCAAATGCACTAGATGGCAGTATTGTCCTGTTTAAGAGTGTCACAACATTGCTGTTTACGGCAGACAAACTGCTTTACAGTAGACAAAAACGTGACTGCTGTTGTTGTGTGTTGTTGCCGTGCTGGGTTAATGAAACTGCCTAACAATAAACCCACATAAGAAACCAAGAACTCGCCCTCCATCATTCTACAGTTATAACATGATTGGGCAGGTACGCTGTTTATATTGTGGGTTAGCGGACTCAGGTCCGCATGGACCTGAGTCCGCCTGAATTTCGGGAGATTTTCGGGAGAAAATTTGTCCCGGGAGGTTTTCGGGAGAGGCGCTGAATTTCGGGAGTCTCCCGGAAAATCCGGGAGGGTTGGCAAGTATGCATTAAGCATTCAAACAAGTGGCAATGTTAGGATTATTTAGGGTGGCTAAAAGGTCACAAAAGTATCATCAAGTTCCTTAAATTATTTGGTGGTGTTTTGTTTAAAAAAACAAATAAAAAATGTTGTTTATCAAAACATTGCTGTGGGATTAAATATAAATATAATTTATTGTAGCTGTTGGACAGGTTAATAACAGTCTTTAGTTGAAGATGAAGATGAAGAAATGCTGGCACTCTGAATGATCACCACCAATTTTAAGGATCTTGTTAAAATTGAATACGCACACATGTAGGTGAAATAATTTATACTTAGTCAACAGCCATACATGTCACACTAAGGATGGCCGTATAAACAACGCCAACAATGTCATAAATATGTGCCATATAGTGAAACCACACTAAACAACAATGCCAAACACGTCTCGGGAGAATATTTGCGCCGCAACATAAACACAACAGAACGAATTCCCAGAATTCCCTGCAGCACCAACTCTTCCAGGACGCTACGATCAGTGACGTGCGGTGAGGTTGATGGCTGGTGAGGCACTGACTTCATCACAGTCAGATTTACAAACATACGAACCCTAAAGAGTATCTTATTCACCATTTGATTGGCAGCAGTTAACGGGTTATGTTTAAAAGCTCATACCAGCATTTTTCCCTGCTTGGCACTCAGCATCAAGGGTTGGAATTGGGGGTTAAATCACCAAAAATGATTCCCGGGCACGGCGCCGCTGCTGCCCACTGCTCCCCTCACCTCCCAGGGGGTCAACAAGGGGATGGGTCAAATGCAGAGGACAAATTTCACCACACCTAGTGTGTGTGTGTGACAATCATTGGTACTTTAACTTAACTTTAACTTTACACATACAAACTGTAGCACACAAAAAAGCACATTTAATAAAAAAACGTTATTATGGTCTTACCTTTACTTATAAGTGTGCCGCTGTTGTGCTGATTAATGAACCCCCTGATGGGAGTGTTATATCAACTAAGCCCTCACTTCAACTTTCCACGTGCAAGATTGAATCTATTTAAAAAAGTGTAACCGAGGGTTTATAAATGTCGCCTGTACTGTATGAAACTACAAAATAACAAAAACGGAGGCTCCAGTTTACACGAGGACCACTTTATTTACGTTCTTTCAAAAACTTCCGCTCCACTCCGTGTCAAAATTCCGCTCTTAGCGCCTTCAATATAAGAGCTCAAGGCATTTACTGTATAACAGCGCATAACAGGAACTTAACATCACAAAGAGAAAAGCCCATAAAAATAGGTTACAAAAGTTATTTAATAAGAAGCCAAAAAGTGCAAAAACAATAATGTTGGTGTTGGAGGAGTTGTGAATTAGATACACCTGCAGTCTGCAGGCGTACCTAATGTTGTGGCCTAGCAGTCATTCGCAACTCTTCCAACACGAACATTATTGTTTTTGCACTTTTTGGCTTCTTATGAAATAACTTTTTTTAAATAGATTCAATCTTGCACGTGGAAAGTTTAAGTGTGGGCTTTAGTTGATATAACACTCCCGTCAGGGGTTGCCGTGCATTCTACGGCGGGGGTGCAGGAGGCGTGGCTACTGGAGCCTCAGCCAGTGCGTCTTTTGCAGCCGTTTTATGATCGCTCAGCACAAGAAATACTTTACACACATACAGTTGTTGACAAAATACACTGTACATTATATACCTCAGCTAACTAAACTATGGAAATGTATAATATAGTTCATATAGCAATACGGTCTCACTGCACAGCAGACCAGCAGTTAGCCGAGTCCGTCCATGTTGAGGCACTGAGTGACGTGCCTCGACTGGCTGCTGTTCACCGCACCGTCTCTTCTCAGTATTTGAACGGCAAATGTGAAAATTCAGCGATTTTGAATAAAAATAATCTAAAACTGGTGAAGTTAAATGGAAAATAACTTTATAGTATAATCACTGGATACATTTAACAATTTAATATATATTTTTTTCTTTTTAAATTTTTTTTCTTTCCATGACGGCAGGTGAGGCGGGGCCTCACCTGCCTCTAGTGTCTGCACGTCACTGGCTACGATATATATATAATATATATAATAAATATACTTATAAATCTGTCAAGTTTCCTTTCACTAAATTAGGGTAAAGTCGAGATTAACTGATTCGTTTAGGATAGGGGTCAGGAACCTTTTTGGCTGAGAGAGCCATGAAAGCCAAATATTTAAAAATGTATTTCCGTGAGAGCCATATCATATTTTTTAACACTGAATACAACTAAATGCGGACAGCACGGTGAACTCTAAATGGGTGAATTTTGGCGAATTAAACGCCTTTCTAATATTCGCTCTCGCAGCGATGACGTCACAACGTGACGTCACATCGGGAAGCAATCCACCATTTTCTCAAACACATTACAAACACCGAGTCAAATCAACTCTGTTATTTTCCGTTTTTTCTGTTTTCCGTACCTTGGAGACATCATGCCTCGTCGGTGTGTTGTCGGAGGGTGTAACAACACGAACAGGGACGGATTCAAGTTGCACCAGTGGCCCAAAGATGCGAAAGTGGCAAGAAATTGGACGTTTGTTCCGCACACTTTACCGACGAAAGCTATGCTACGACAGAGATGGCAAGAATGTGTGGATATCCTGCGACACTCAAAGCAGATGCATTTCCAACTGGACTGGACAGATCAGCTTTCAGGAAAAGAGAGCGGATGAGGGTATGTCTACAGAATATATTAATTGATGAAAACTGGGCTGTCTGCACTCTCAAAGTGCATGTTGTTGCCAAATGTATTTCATATGCTGTAAACCTAGTTCATAGTTGTTAGTTTCCTTTAATGCCAAACAAACACATACCAATCGTTGGTTAGAAGGCGATCGCCGGATTCGTCCTCGCTTTCTCCCGTGTCGCTGGCTGTCGTGTCGTTTTCGTCGGTTTCGCTTGCATACGGTTCAAACCGGAATGGCTCAATAGCTTCAGTTTCTTCTTCAATTTCGTTTTCGCTACCTGCCTCCACACTACAACCATCCGTTTCAATACATGCGTAATCTGTTGAATCGCTTAAGCCGCTGAAATCCGAGTCTGAATCCGAGCTAATGTCGCTATACCTTGCTGTTCTACCCGCCATGTTTGTTTGTATTGGCATCATTGTGTGACGTCACAGGAAAATGGACGGGTGTATATAACGATGGTTAAAATCAGGCACTTTGAAGCTTTTTTTAGGGATATTGCGTGATGGGTAAAATTTTCAAAAAAACTTCGAAAAATAAAATAAGCCGCTGGGAACTGATTTTTAATGGTTTTAACCCTTCTGAAATTGTGATAATGTTCCCCTTTAATAACATTGTTATTTCTTGAACAGGTGCGGTACAAAACGGATGGATGGATTAAAATGCATGAGAATGTTTTATATTTTGAATGCTATTTTTAACATCGTGATTACCAGCGGAATTATTCATTACTTATCGTGTTAAGCAATGTCAGCTAAGTTTTATCTGAGAGCCAGATGCAGTCATCAAAAGAGCCACATCTGGCTCTAGAGCCATAGGTTCCCTACCCCTGGTTTAGGATTATCATTTGTGCAAAATGATAATCACAATAATACATCATTATTATAATTACTATTGTTCTTAGTGCATCTACCAGAGATGAACTTCCCCTGTCTTTAAAAGTTAGTGACACCTGTTTTGAACTTCAATCAAGGTTCCTCAAACCCACTACCATTATGTGCTTTGAGATGTAAAGGTGAAACCTAAATATAACTTTGTTTCAATGCCGCTGCAAATAGATTTTTTATTATTGTACTTTTCTTCTATCACCTCATCCTGGTTCCAAAATGTTGGTTTTGTATGTGAATGCATAAAATAAGTCATTTGATGACATTATGACGTCTGTGTTGCGTGAACAGTGAAGTCTTCTATGTTGGGCTTGCAAATCATTTTGCATTTTTGCAAAGGGGTGTAAGGTTGTGTACACATTCCTCATTCCTAATTTGATTCCAACAACCTTATTATTGGACTTTGACAACAAAATAGATTGTTAAGACATTTTATGACTGACGGATTTGAATCAATCCTCGATAAACCGTATCAATGATAACCGCGCTAAAACTCCGGACGGTTAGTAGTAACCTTTTAAATTCAAATGATCAAAAAAAACATGATTGTTAACTGTACTTTGATAAACTCACAGACTGACTGGTGCCAGCTTGCTGGCTTAAATTCTAACATGAAAACATAAGACAATAACGTCTTTCCCCATTAGGAAACAAAATACTCCAATCAAAGCTTATAAAAACACATTGCTGTCTGAGCAACTAAGATACTCAATAATGCATAGTGAACCTACAAGCTGTGCTCTCTTAGAACACAGCGTTCATTTTATACTCAAAAGAAAACGAGACAGAGGTGTTTTTACAGTGGGTTCAAGGGCCGCTGAAAAAATTAGGAAGCCACAACGCCCGCAAGAAACAACACAACCATAATAATATATTTTATTTGTTATGCATTTTTCATTTAAATACATCTTGGCACTCAGCATCATGGGTCGGAATAGGGGGTTAAATCACCAAAATGATTCCCGAGCGCGACCACCGCTGCTGCTCACTGCTCCCCTCATCTCCCAGGGGGTGGAACAAGGGGATGGGTCAAATGCAGAGGGTCATTTCACCACACCTAGTGTGTGTGTAACTATCAGTGGTACTTTAACTTTTAAAGTGCTACAGTACATATACAACAATACAACATTTGGTGCTAAAACAGATCAAATATGAAGACTAAAAAAAGACACTATCAGTGAAGCACAAGAAACGCGTAGATGTCAGTTTTCTAACAATGTGTATTTTATTATTTAAAGAAAATAACTTAGTTGAAGGATTTCAGTGTGTTTATCAGTACTTTTTGAGCACATTCAACAATATTCTGATAATAATGATAACCTTGATAATTTTTGTCACAATAACTGATAGGAAAATGTCATTTTGTTACGTTCTTATTCTCAGCACACAAACTTACACACTATCAAGTATGCATGTCTTTTAAGCACACAAACCTCTGGTAGATCAGGCTGATTGCTTGCCTTCATCATATTATGTAAAATAATGAGTACAACAATGTCAGCACAGAGAGAATATTTTTAAAAGAACCAGAATGATGTTCTGTTAAAATGAATACACGATGCAAATTTGTGTAAACATGCTTGAAAATAAAGTGCAAAATGCAGAGTAAAACGACAACAGCACCATCTGGTAAAATAAAAAAGCTGCGGTTTAGCTTTGAAATGCCTACTGAAATGCGATTTTCTTATTTAAACGGGGATAGCAGGTCCATTCTATGTGTCATACTTGATCATTTCGCGATATTGACATATTTTTGCTGAAAGGATTTAGTAGAGAACATCGACGATAAAGTTTGCAACTTTTGGTCGCTGATAAAAAAGCCTTGCCTGTACCGGAAGTAGCAGACGATATGCATGTGACGTCACAGGTTGTGGAGCTCCTCACATCTGCACATTGTTTACAATCATGGCCACCAGCAGCGAGAGCGATTCGGACCGAGAAAGCGACGATTTCCCCATTAATTTGAGCGAGGATGAAAGATTTGTGGATGAGGAAAGTGAGAGTGAAGGACTAGAGGGCAGTGGGAGCGATTCAGATAGGGAAGATGCTGTGAGAGGCAGATGGGACCTGATATTCAGCTGGGAATGACTAAAACAGTAAATAAACACAAGACATATATATACTCTATTAGCCACAACACAACCAGGCTTATATTTAATATGCCACAAATTAATCCCGCATAACAAACACCTCCCCCCTCCCGTCCATATAACCCGCCAATACAACTCAAACACCTGCACAACACACTCAATCCCACAGCCCAAAGTACCGTTCACCTCCCCAAAGTTCATACAGCACATATATTTCCCCAAAGTCCCCAAAGTTACGTACGTGACATGCACATAGCGGCACGCACGTACGGGCAAGCGATGAAATGTTTGGAAGCCGCAGCTGCATGCGTACTCACGGTACCGTGTCTGCGTATCCAACTCAAAGTCCTCCTGGTAAGAGTCTCTGTTGTCCCAGTTCTCCACAGGCCAATGGTAAAGCTTGACTATCATCTTTCGGGAATGTAAACAATGAAACACCGGCTGTGTTTGTGTTGTTGCTGCAGCCGCCCGCAATACACCGCTTCCCACCTACAGCTTTCTTCTTTGCTGTCTCCATTGTTCATTGAACAAATTGCAAAAGATTCACCAACACAGATGTCCAGAATACTGTGGAATTTTGCGATGAAAACAGACGAATTAATAGCTGACCACCATGCTGTCCCAAAATGTCCTCTACAATCCGTGACGTCACGCGCAGACGTCATCATACCGAGACGTTTTCAGCAGGATATTTTGCGCGGAATTTAAAATTGTACTTTAGTAAGCTAACCCGGCCGTATTGGCATGTGTTGCAATGTTAAGATTTCATCATTGATATTTAAACTATCAGACTGCGTGGTCGGTAGTAGTGGGTTTCAGTAGGCCTTTAAATCTTTATTCTTCCATCCTTTTACACCTTATTGGCCTTGGCCCCCTTCTAATGTGTGACGCCTCCACTGCCACAATTCCTCCTGGCTGTGGACCGAGTCTTTATCGATTGCTTGCTGGTGTGTATTACGCTGAGGGGACGTGTCGGGGCAGGATAAAGGTGAAAGACAAAGAGTAGGTTAGGTGAAGGAAATGTTACGACATTGCCCACATATGTAATGACAATTTAACCTTCATGTCAAGACTTTTTTGCTTGGTGTTATCCTCTAACCATATCTAACTTCTTACGTAAACCCCGTGAACAATATTTGCCTTCCCTCGTTGCCATTCAGTCTATCCACAGCAGTCATTTACATATTTTCCACTTTCTAATTCCCTAACACGTTCCAACGAGGCCCCTGTGAACACAATCGTTTTACTCATGATTAATATTACTGTGCCTATAAACAAGATAATCATTGTATCGGACTTCCCTTGGTCTAATAAAGGCAAATGAGGCATATGGAATGGATGGTGGAGCCTAGCGAGGGGGAATAACACACATACGCACACGCACACACACATGCACACTCATTTGCATACACACATGCATAGACTCACACACAGAAGTTAATTCCAGTATTTTAGATGAAGGTAAAAATAGCATACTCTGTTTCTCTTAATACTCCCCATTGGAGGCTGCACAAATGCACATTAGAGCAAACCCAATCTGTATTTCATACAAATCAATATTTTTCTTATGCTGTATCCTCCTGACAGCAAACGTCCACTGTACTAGACATTTTTTGGTCTATTTCTTTTGCCAGAGTTACACATTTTGGAGAAAAAAAAAGCTCTCTTATGCAAAACACAAATGTCCACCGCAGAGGTTACAGTACTGTTATATACAGACAACAAAGCACACCTAAATATAAGCCATGCCCACTTAATTTATTTAATTTTGTGCATATATTGGCCGCACAAGTCTCCTAGCGTGTTCATTCACATATATAACAAAGGACATCGCTTAGGGCTCACTCAAATATTAACACTGAATTTACCTCTTAAGGCCCAAGCTGTTTGTTTGCATGCTTTTTTTTAGTTCTCTTTGCTATTTGGGCTTATTGGACCCTAATTAGAATAAAAACTAAAAATCTTCTTTTAATATGATGTACTTAGTCCATAAGTACACAAACGTGTACTTCATGTGTAGTGACAAGCAATTTTTTATTTCTACACTTTTTTTTCCAAATTCCATTGTATGTTATACTCTTCTGACACCACCAGATGGCAGTATAAGTGTTCATATGTCGGCATAAGACCCCAATTCAGTAGTGTACACAATTTTGGAAATAAGAGCTGAAAGGTGCTGTCCACGCATGTGGCCACTAAGGCCTTTAGATGGTAAATGGGTTATACTCATGTAGCGTTTTTATACCTTCAAGGTACTCAAAGCGCTTTGACACTATTTCCACATTTACCCATTCACACATTGATGGCGGGAGCTGCCATGCATGCGTGCATGATGGTGGGAGTATTAAGCTTTGGGCCTGTTTTGCTGCCAATGGAACTGGTGCTTTACAGAGAGTAAATGGAACAATGAAAAAGGAGGATTACCTCCAAATTCTTCAGGACAACCTAAATTCATCAGCCTGGAAGTTGGGTCTTGGGCGCAGTTGGGTGTTCCAACAGGACAATGACCCCAAACACACGTCAAAAGGGGTAAAGGAATGGCTGAATCAGGCGAGAATTAAGGTTTTAGAATGGCCTTCCCAAAGTCCTGACTTAAACGTGTGGACAATGCTGAAGAAACAAGTCCATGCCAGAAAACCAACACATTTAGCTGAACTGCACCAATTTTGTCAAGAGGAGTGGTCAAAAATTCAACCAGAAGCTTGCCAGAAGCTTGTGGATGGCTACCAAAAGCGCCTTATTGCAGTGAAACTTGTCTAGGGACATGTAACCAAATATTAACATTGCTGTATGTATACTTTTGACCCAGCAGATTTGGTCACATTTTCAGTAGACTCATAATAAATTCATAAAAAAAACAAAAACTTCATGAATGTTTTTTGTGACAAACAAGTATGTGCTCTAATCACTCTATCACAAAAAAATAAGAGTTGTAGAAATGATTGGAAACTCAAGACAGCCATGACATTATGTTCTTTACAAATGTATGTAAACTTTTGACCACGACTGTATATAACCTTTTTACAGTTTAATAGGCAAAACCTTGTCAAATGATATGAAACCATGCGTTAATCCAGTGGTTCTCAAACTTTTTTTGTCATCCCCCACTTTGGACAAGGGGGAGTTTTCAAGCCCCACCTGCCCCCATCGCCCCAACAGAGCGCTAATGCCAAGCTTTAACATTTTAAAATGTATTGAACATCAAGTTGTATACATTCAAACTCAATAACATAAAATAACATTAAGTTCAATAATAAATAAAATAACTGTGCAGCTGTGGTATAACTTGCATCAAGTTCAATAATAAATAAAACAACTGTGCAGCTGTGGTATAACTTGCATCAAGTTCAATAATAAATAAAATAACTTCCATCAAGTTCAATAATAAATAAAACAAAAGTATTATAACTTGCATCAAGTTCAATAATAAATCAAAAAAAGTGTTATAACTTGCATCAAGTTCAATAATAAATAAAACAAAAGTGTTATAACTTGCATCAAGTTCAATAATAAATCAAAAAAAGTGTTATAACTTGCATCAAGTTCAATAATAAATCAAAAAAAGTGTTATAACTTGCATCAAGTTCAATAATAAATAAAACAAAAGTGTTATAACTTGCATCAAGTTCAATAATAAATCAAAAAAAGTGTTATAACTTGCATCAAGTTCAATAATAAATCAAATAACTTGCATCAAGTTCAATAATAAATACAATAAAAGTGCCACTTTGCAATCTTTGCAAAAAAAAAAGGAGGAGCTATGCATTTGGCAAGACAGGGCAAGTGACAGCACTTTCCCCCAGGAGAGCCACCTTGCTTCACTGTGAAACAGCACGGCTGTATGATCAGCTCCCATTTCCTCACACAGTGCAGAGAACAGTCGCGCTTTCAGTGGTCGTGTTTTGATCAAATTTACCGCGCTCACAACATCTGTTAAAACCTCATTGAGTTCGGGGCTGAGCTGCCTTGACGCGAGTGCTTCCCGGTGAATGACACACTGTGTGCCCGTCAGATTTTTGTTTCTCTGCAGGCGCTGGCTCTGGCTCGACGACATTTGAGGTGCGAGTCACAAATGTATATATTTGTGTAATTGTGATCCACACATTAGCCTGCTACCCATCCGCTCGAAAGTTTGTTCCGCTTAGCCCCGCCCCCATTAGTTACTGTTGCTATGTCTGTCAAACTTTCGCTCGTACCGAGAAATATAAAGCCTACAGTAAAAATAAGTACCGGTAATTTCCATTTATTTATATAGCGGATTTCACAGACAGAATCACAAAGTGATTTACAGTGTGTATAGAAAATGAAAGCATAGTAAAAAAATAATCTAAGAATATAATAATAAAAAAAAAAAATGTAAAGTGAAATTTCTTCCCGTTCCTCGCGCCCCACCTGTCATGTCTCTATTCCCCACCAGTGGGGCGCGCCCCACACTTTGAGAAACGCTGCGTTAATCACAAAGGTCATTATCAGGGCTTAGGTCAGGCTGATGAAAAAAGTAGATAAATAATAAAAACAAACAATAGAAATAGCATGTACTACCAAAAGAAGGGACTCAAAAACTGTCGAAATTTAATACATTTTAAATTAATGAACAATAATATATGTTTCTTAAATAACCTGTCAATGACATTTTAGTGCGAATGAACGTAGAGCTTCACCACTTTAATCATAATTTCTAGAGATATCCGATAATATCGGCCTGCCGGTATTATTGGCCGATCAATCAATCAATCAATGTTTATTTATATAGCCCTAAATCACAAGTGTCTCAAAGGGCTGCACAAGCCACAACGACATACTCGGTGCAGAGCCCACATAAGGGCAAGGAAAAACTCACTAAAGCATTTATCGGCCGATAAATGCTTTAGAATGTAATATCGGAAATTATCGGTATCGTTTTTTTTTTAATCGGTATCCTTTTTTTAATTTTTTTATTATTTCTTTATTTTTTTTAAATTAAATCAACATAAAAAACACAAGATACACTTACAATTAGTACACCAACAAAAACAACTCCCTTCCTATTTACACTCATTCACACTCATTCACACAAAAGGGTTGTTTCTTTCTGTTATTTATATTCTGGTTCCTACATTATATATCAATATATATCAATACAGTCTGCAAGGGATACAGTCCGTAAGCACACATGATTGTGCGTGTTGCTGGTCCACTAATAGTACTAACCTTTAACAGTTAATTTTTACTCATTTTCTTTAATTACTAGTTTCTATGTAACTGTTTTTATATTGTTTTACTTTCTTTTTTATTCAAAAAAATGTTTTTAATTTTTTTATATTATTTTATTTTATTATTATTTTTAAAAATGACTTTATCTTCACCATACCTGTTTGTCCAAATTAGGCATGATAATGTGTTAATTACACGACTGTATATATTGGTATCGGTTGATATCGGTATCGGTAATTAAGGGTTTGGTCAATATCGGAATATCGGATATCGGCAAAAAGCCATTATCGGACATCCCTAATAATTTCTACGCTTATAAACTTCCACAACAAAGCCACACTTCTTCGGTTTGTTTGATATTGTCATTACTGCCACAAGTGGTGGAAAAGTGTTTTGAAACTAAGTACCGCTGCGGCCCATACGGACCACAGCTGAGAAACAGATTTTTTTTTGGTGGCCCTCTAGGGGGTGCTCAAGGCCCAGTCGTGCACTATGGTTAATAAACACTGCAGTACCATACCGGAAAAGTAATTGATTGCAGTCTTTGTCCTCCTCCACCTGCCTTTCAGGCCCAGTTAGTGGTGATAGATTTCCATTTTGTGTGGCGACCGTTTCCTTTTTCGTTGGCCAATTTGATCGCTTTCGGCGCAGGGACTGCGCAGTGTGCATTTCGTTGTCTTGATGAGGGTGAGTACATAACAAGCTAAATGGCTGACTGAATGGTTGTGTGAGTGCATTTGATTTAATGTGAACAATTGGTGGGCAGCACGTTGGCACAGGGGTTATTGCATGTGATTCACAATGCGAAGGTCCTGGGTTTAACTCGGACTCGGGGTCTTTCTGTGTGGAGTTTGCATGTTCTCCCCTTTGACTGCTTGGGTTCCCTCCGGGTACTCCGGCTTCCTCCAACCTCCAAAGACATGCACCTGGGGATAGGTTGATTGGCAACACTAAAATTGGCCCGAGTGTGTGAGTGTGAGTGTGAATGTTGTGATGAGATGGCGACTTGTCCAGCCTACCGCTCGTGTGCAGGTGAAATAGGCCTCCAGCACCCCCCGCGACCCCGAAAGGGACAAGCGGTAGAAAATGAATGGATGGATGGAATTTCATTGGTCCACCATGACCGGTTCGGCAATTTCATTGCTCTGATGTGACGAGGCTAAATTTATTGCCGGAATGTGAACCTTATGAACCTGTAAAAGTCCATAAATTAGCCGAAGCATTGTACAAACCACAGAGTTCAAAGTGTGGGTAAAAAAAAAAATCCCGTAGTTTTTAATATTTTTCTTCCTTTTCTTTTCTTTGTGTTATTTTGTATGACAAAACATGACTTGACTTTCCTACAGTGAATGTTAAAGTTGAATAAAAACTAGAGATGTTCGATAATATTGGACTGCCGATATTATCGGCCGATAAATGCTTTAAAATGAAATATCGGAAAGAATCGGCATCGGTTTCAAAATTATCGCTATCGGTTTCAAAAAGTAAAATGCATGACATTTTAAAACGCCGCCGCTGTGTACACGGACGTAGGGAGAAGTACCGAGCGCCAATAAACCTTAAAGGCACTGCCTTTGCGTGCCGGCCCAGTCGGCATAATATCTACGGTTTTTCACACACACATGTTAATTCCAAGCATACTTGGTCAACGGCTATACAGCTCACACTGAGGGTGGCCATATAAACAACTTTAACACTGTTACAAATATGCGCCACACTGTGAACCCACACCAAACAAGAATGACAAACACATTTCGGGAGAACATCCGCACCGTAATACAACATAAACACAACAGAACAAATACCCAGAACCCCTTGCAGCACAAACTCTTCCGGGACGCTACAATATACACCCCCGCTACCCCTTAAGCCACAACCCCCCCCCCCCCCCCCCCCCCCAACTCAACCACAACCCCGCCCCTCCCACCACAACCTCCGCATGCTCTCTCAGGGAGAGCATGTCCCAAATTCCAAGCTGCTGTTTTGAGGCACGTTAAAAAAAATAATGCACTTTGTGACTTCAATAATAAATATGGCAGTGCCATGTTGGCATTTTTTTCCATAACTTGAGTTGATTTATTTTGGAAAACCTTGTTACATTGTTTAATGCATCCGGCGGGGCATCACAACAAAAATTAGGCATAATAATGTGTTAATTCCACGACTGTTTGTATCGGTATCGGTTGATATCGGTATCGGTAATTAAGAGTTGGATAATATTGGAATATCGGATATCTCTAATAAAAACTAATTTGATTGTATTTGATATGTAAAGTAAAAGTTATTATATTAATATCTAAAGAGATAGTGGATTGTATTTGATATGTAAAGTAAAAGTTATTATATTAATATCTAAAGAGATAGTGTCTCCCTTTTTCCCTTCACTATCATCAGACTCTCCCAGACCCCGCCATGACATTCCTCTTGATGGCGTCCAAACATGACTGTAATCAAGTGTGGAGAGTGGCTGGCTATCAGTATCACTATGCAAGGCATAGCAGACAGGGGGTGTGATTCATAGCGGGCCACTCTGCTCTTCATCACTTTAATAAATGGCCCCGGGGGGGTGCTGCGAACATTTTTGCCTGCGACAGAGGTAGTGATCAGAATAGGGACATTTTGGCTCTCTGTCTCTGCCACTCCTTTTACCTCGCTCGCTCCCTTTTGTGTCATCTCTTTCTCTCTCTCTCTACCCGCCATGTCTGTCTGTCTGAGTGTCTGGCTTAAACAGGATGGATTCTCTCCGCTCTTTAAAGGATGGCCACATCCGAGGGCCAGCTGGCCTCACTCCTTCATCAGCGACGCTGACCTTCTGCCTGTCACTGCTTAAGCTGCCGTCACATCCACTCCACAGGCTCATCGGCCACTGCCACGGGGAAAAAAAAGCTAAAGAGCCACCTTAATTTAATACAGCGTCTGAGAGCGACGTAAACAGCCAGTGTTTTATGTGCTCGGTCGGACTCACCGGGCGAGCAGGGATGTACGCTTCAAGGAACAAACGGATCTTTTGGTTGTAAACCATCATAACAAAGGGCATAAAAATGTATTACTTTCCCCGAGCAGGATATGTTTTTTTCCTTGGTATTTGTTTTCTTGTAACTCACATTATATGCAATATTACTTTGAAGATTTAAGGGAGAGATGGCGGGCCTGGAACAAGTAAGTCCCTGATAAATTGTTGTGAAACAAGTATCTCACCTTGATTTCACAGTTAAAAAAGATAATGACTCTTAATGACAAAACTGGGGCTGTTTGTGGTTGAGTAAATGCCATTCTAGTTCGTTATGTTGCATTGTACTATACTGTATACAGTTTCATCTGACATCACATGGACAAAGATAAGACCTTCTGGAGGAGATTTCTGTGGTCAGATGAAACAGAAATTGAGCTGTTTGTCCATAATACCCAGCAATATGTTTGAGAACTTTAATCCCAAGTGCACTATCCCTACCGTCAAGCATGGTGGTGGTAGTATTAAGCTCTGGGTCTGCTTCAATGGAACTGGTGCTTTACAGAGAGTGAATGGGACAATGAAAAAGAAGGATTCCCTCCAAATTATTCAGGACAACCTAAAATCATCAGGCCGGAAGTTGGGTCTTGGGCGCAGTTGGGTGTTCCAACAGGACAATGACCGCAAACACACATCAAAAGTGGTAAAGTGAAGTGAATTATATTTATATAGCGCTTTTCTCTAGTGACTCAAAGCGCTTTACATAGTCAAACCCGATATCTAAGTTACATTTAAAACCAGTGTGGGTGGCACTGGGAGCAGGTGGGTAAAGTGTCTTGCCCAAGGACACAACAGCAGTGACTAGGATGGCGGAAGCGGGGAATCGAACCTGTAACCCTCAAGTTGCTGGCACGGCCGCTCTACCAACCGAGCTATACCGCCCCAAAAAAGGAATGGCTAAATCAGGCTATAATTAAGGTTTTAGAATGGCCTTCCCAAAGTCCTGACTTAAACGTGTGGACAATGCTGAAGAAACAAGTCCATGTCAGAAAACCAACAAATTTAGCGGAATCACACCAATTTTGTCAAGAGGAGTGGTCAAAAATTTAACCAGAAGCTTGTGGATGGCTACCAAAAGCGCCTTATTGCAGTGAAACTTGCCAAGGGACATGTAACCAAATATTAACATTGCTGTATGTATACTTTTGACCCAGCAGATTTGGTCACATTTTCAGTAGACCCATAATAAATTCATAAAAGAACCAAACTTAATGAATGTTTTTTTGTGACGAACAAGTATGTGCTCCAATCACTCTATCACACAAAAATAAGAGTTGTAGAAATTATTGGAAACTCAAGACAGCCATGACATTATGTTCTTTACAAGTGTATGTAAACTTTTGACCACGACTGTACTTACTCTATTCTATGCAAATAGGGATGAGTACCAAATTCGGTCCTTTATAGGTATCGACCAAATTCCGTCAGAATTCAGCATTGAATCAAACGGTGCCGTATTTCCATACATTTGTTGTACTTAATGTCGCTTTTGGGTTGCAGATTCGGCCGGCTTAAACATTTGGCAGACAAACAAGCACTCAAGCTGCACTGGGAGCGAGCCCAGACAGAGGTACTGCCAACAAAGTAAGTACGTCTGATAGAAAACACACTAACGAACATTCAGGCTCTACTTTTCAAAATGTGCTCGCTCGCTGCTAATTTACATTGGATTTGCTATTGAAATGCTACTGATTAGCATAAGCAATCTCACATGGCTCATGCACATACTGGAAGACATATATATTGTGCATACAAACATACATACATACAGACGTAGATTCAAACATAGGTACATTTATACATACATATTCACATACATAGATACATACACACACATACATACATCCACACGCATATCCACTTTTCAAACATACACACTGTACATAAACTCATGCATATCATCACATTTCATCAAACAAATATCAACGTTGTCTCCCCCACACCCCCACCCCACTGGGTAGAAAGCACGGCACACTGTTAAAGCTTAACCTATTTTTACCATAACAATCTATAAGGTTAATATAGTCCGCTCCTCTTTCTTCCCCCCTCTTTATCTGCTTTCTTATGTAATTCAAGTATTCATTACCGGTACATTTATAAATTGTTGCATTTGAAGCAATTGCAATGTTAATAGTAGAGGTAATTAATATTATTATTCATTATCAATATTGGTATTTATATTGGTAATGTTGTCATTTCTGTATTACTACTATGTACTACATTAACTGGTTCTTTGTTATAATCTTTGGTATCATATTTGTATACATCGAATTTGCTGATGTTGTTCTGTTGCTGTTGTTTTTTGTTGTTGTTTATCTGTCTTATACTTATTGTCCCCGCGATTTACCCCCTCTGTCTTCTTTGTTTCTTCTTCTCTCGATCCCCTCCTGCTTGGGGTTGGCTGCGCCACACACTAAAAAGTCAAACAAATTAATCAACAAGAGAAGAATCCCACATTTCTCTTTTGTAAACCAAATCACTCCAGCAGATATGAGCGTCGACATCAACAATAGGATCTGCCTCAGTGGCTGGACAGGACGTGTTTTGTTTTTTGTTATGTTCTGTTAGATTTTGACTCTTTTAGTTCCTGTTTGTGCACCTCCTGAGTTTGTTTAGTCACCATGGTTACGTATTGCACTCACCTGCCTCTGGTTAGTGTTTGGGACGCTCACCTGAGCACTAATAAGAGGGCTATTTAGTCTATGGCCTGGCCTCACTCAGTCTGGCGTCATTTGTTTGCTTCACGCAGACTCTTGTTTATTTCATGCCACAGTTAGAGAGTTTTTGCCTTGTCCATAGTTCCATGTTTCCTGCACTAAGTTTTTGCCTTAACTTCCGCGTGCGATAGGCACGCTGGCCTTTGTTGTTTGCCTGTTATTTTGTAGTTAAATTAATAAATATGTTCCTACCTGCAAGCCTTGTCCGGAATAGTCTGTTTGCATCCCGGGAGAACAAACCTCGCAGTAAGCTGTGAAAACCACGTCGTGACATGAATAAAAAAAATTATAATAAAAAAACTAACTTACGTGGCAATTTCAAAACCTAAACATTTGGTAATGAAAATCAGAATCAGACTTACAAGTAAAACGAATGTTTCAATCAAACAGCTGTTGTACAAACGTATAATAAGCTAAATACTTACCGTATAAACACTTTTTAGGGCACGGCAAAAGACTAGCTTCAGCTTAAACGCAAAAACTACACTCTGACTATGCAACACACAGTAGTCTATACACAACTGCCATCTAACGTCTTTGAATTGCAACTGCATGCAAAGTCTACTACCGTATTTTTCGGAGTATAAGTCGCTCCGGAGTATAAGTCGCACCGGCTGAAAATGCATAAAAAAGAAGGAAAACAACATATATAAGTCGCACTGGAGTATAAGTCGCATTTTTTGGATACATTTATTTGATAAAACCCAACACCAAAAATAGACATTTGAAAGGCAATTTAAAATAGATAAAGAATAGTGAACAACAGGCTGAATAAGTGTACGTTATATGACGCATAAATAACCAACTGAGAACGTGCCTGGTATGTTAACGTAACATATTATGGTAAGAGTCATTCAAATAACTTTAACAAATAGAACATGGTATACGTTTACCAAACAATCTATCCATCCATCCATCCATCTTCTTCCGCTTATCCGAGGTCGGGTCGCAGGGGCAGCAGTCTAAGCAGGGAAGCCCAGACTTCCCTCTCCCCAGCCACTTTGTCCAGCTCCTCCCGGGGGATCCCGAGGCGTTCCCAGGCCAGCCGGGAGACATAGTCTTCCCAACGTGTCCTGGGTCTTCCCCATGGCCTCCTACCGGTTGGACGTGCCCTAAACACCTCCCGAGGGAGGCGTTCGGGTGGCATCCTGACCAGATGCCCGAACCACCTCATCTGGCTCCTCTCGATGTAGAGGAGCAGTGGCTTTACTTTGAGCTCCCCCCGGATGGCAGAGCTTCTCACCCTATCTCTAAGGGAGAGCCCCGCCACCCGGCGGAGGAAACTCATTTCGGCCGCCTGTACCTGTGATCTTGTCCTTTCGGTCATAACCCAAAGCTCATGACCATAGGTGAGGATGGGAACGTAGATCGACCGGTAAATTGAGAGCTTTGCCTTCCGGCTCAGCTCCTTCTTCACCACAACGGATCGATACAGCGTCCGCATTACTGAAGATGCCGCACCGATCCGCCTGTCAATCTCACGATCCACTTTTCCCTCACTCGTGAACAAGACTCCTAGGTACTTGAACTCCTCCACTTGGGGCAGGGTCTCCTCTCCAACCTGGAGATGGCACTCCACCCTTTTCCGGGCGAGAACCATGGACTCGGACTTGGAGGTGCTGATTCTCATCCCAGTCGCTTCACACTCAGCTGCGAACCGATCCAGCGAGAGCTGAAGATCCTGGCCAGATGAAGCCATCAGGACCACATCATCTGCAAAAAGCAGAGACCTAATCCTGCAGCCACCAAACCGGATCCCCTCAACGCCTTGACTGCGCCTAGAAATTCTGTCCATAAAAGTTATGAACAGAATTGGTGACAAAGGGCAGTCTTGGCGGAGTCCAACCCTCACTGGAAACGTGTCCGACTTACTGCCGGCAATGCGGACCAAGCTCTGACACTGATCATACAGGGAGCGGACAGCCACAATCAGACAGTCCGATACCCAACACTCCCCACAGGACCTCCCGAGGGACACGGTCAAATGCCTTCTCCAAGTCCACAAAGCACATGTAGACTGGTTGGGCAAACCCTCAAGGACCCTGTCGAGGACGAAAACCACACTTTTCCTCCTGAATCCAAGGTTCAACTATCCGGCGTAGCCTCCTCTCCAGTACACCTGAATAGATCTTACCGGTCTGTCACTCCTAATCGCTAAATCCCATGAAATCTTATACGTCTAGTCTCTTATGTGAATGAGCTAAATAATATCATTTGATATTTTACGGTAATGTGTTAATAATTTCACACATAAGTCGCTCCTGAATATAAGTTGCACCCCCGGCCAAACTATGGAAAAACTGCGACTTATAGTCCCGAAAATACGGTATATAAAACTTGCAATTGAGATCCAGAGTGTGACAAATCAAGATAAAACAACTGGAGAGCACAGTTAAAATGATCACCTCCCTTCACAAATTAAAATGTATTAACACATAGAAGTAGCAAAACTTGGTCAAGTTGAGCACCGTTAACAATTTCCAGGTGCCAGGAATCGGTGCGGTATCGATTTTTGTGTGTGAAGTGAATTATATTTATATAGCGCTTTTCTCTAGTGACTCAAAGCGCTTTACATAGTGAAACCCAATATCTAAGTTACATTTAAACCAGTGTGGGTGGCACTGGGGGAAGGTGGGTAAAGTGTCTTGCTCAAAGACACAACGGCAGTGACAAGGATGGAGGAAGCGGGAATCGAACCTGGAACCCTCAAATTGCTGGCACGGCCGCTCCATGTGTAATGTGCCCTTTCCTACCTATACAAAAGTACTTTTCGTAGGATTGGGTTTTCAACAAAAAGTTTTCGTACATCATTTGGGTTATTGTGCCAAACATTGAACATTGTAAGTAATCTGTTTGCCTTCGCATCAAAGGATACAATGCATTGGTGACTCAGTCTCGTTGGTTTTAACACGTTGCCTGTGCTGGTAATGTGTCTTAATTTTCAAAACGCACCTGTTTGCCAGCTCTCAGCTCCCCACAAGTCATTCTAGATATCAACGCTAACACAGTTATACAACAACCACAAGCATTTTATTTCAATTAGGTGCGTTCCGATCAGGGTTTTATTCTGTTGATTTCGATACTGATCATCCATGAGTGAGATTGACCGATACCAATACGGATATACTGTACATTTGTCCATTCATTTATAGTGAGTGCTATTGACAGTTTAATAATATCAACACAATATGTACACAAGTTAACTATTCTCGTTTATTACATACAATTGTTTGAGTAAAACTATGTCAGTGGTACCCACTAACTTAACAAAACCAAATGTAGTACTTATTTGAATTTTTGGGGTTTTACCCTAAAAAAGTCCTCCTGTTTGTGAACATTAACAAAAACAACACAAACTAGATTATTTTAAAATATTGACCTGATCGGCACCACAAATAATGATACTTAAAATACCAAGACATATGAGTGGAGACACGTTATTAGCTGCTAGCCACTTGTCAGCCGGGGGACTGAAAATAAACATAGTGTCAGCCAGAGGGGATCGCTGTTGTGATCGACATTAATCGGCAATGGTTATTAGGTTTTTTTTTTCATGATTATTGGTTAATACTGATTGACAATACTGATGATTCATTATGGCCGCAAAATAATCCACCATGGGACCAAAACAATTGCAAGTGGTCAAACTTTGATAACAAAAAGATGAGACATGCTATTTAATTCAATTGTTTGTATTTGTTTGGCATGTATTAGGCATGGACAAGTATAATTATTCTCTATATAATATGTTTTGTGTTGAATGTGTGGATATCTGGAACAGAACAATTTGATTTACATTGTGTATCATAATAAATAATTCTATATTATTTTTACTACAATATTTCCTATAAGACATAATTACAATAATTTCAAGATATAATTGAAATATAATAATTATAATAATCAAAATATTATATAAGTAATTACAATTATGGTAACACTTTAGTATGGGGAACATATTCACCATTAATTCATTGCTTATTAAAGTAACAAAGATTTAATTTATAGTTATTTGGACACTAGGGGAACATATAAGGGTTAGGGTTAGGGTTAGGGTTAGGGCAGGGGTCGGCAACCCAAAATGTTGAAAGAGCCATATTGGACCAAAAATACAAAAACAAGTCTGTCTGGAGCCGCAAAAAATTAAAAGCCATATTACATACAGATAGTGTGTCATGAGATATAAATTGAATTAAGAGGACTTATAGGAAACTAAATGACCTCAAATATAGCTACAAATGAGGCATAATGATACAATATGTACATATAGCTAGCCTAAATAGCATGTTAGCATCGAGTAGCTTGCAGTCATGCAGTGACCAAAAATGTCTGATTAGCACTCCACACAAGTCAATAACATCAACAAAACTCACCTTTCATACACGACCTTAAATGTTTGGTGGACAAAATGAGACAGGAAAAGAAGTGGCATAAAACACGTCCTAGAAAGTCGGAGAAAGTTATACATGTAAACAAACTACGGTGAGTTCAAGGACCACCAAAATTAGTAGGACAAAACGGCGCTCGCCAAATACTCGAATCAGTGAAGCATGTTTAATATAAACAGTGTGCTTTGTAACAATTAGGGAGGCTTGTGTCATGTTTGTCCTCCTACAGAAACCATATTAAAACAAAAAATAGATTTTTTTCCCCTCATCTTTTTCCATTTTTCATACATTTTTTAAAAAGCTCCAGAGAGCCACTAGGGCGGCGCTAAAGAGGTTGCCAACCCCTGGGTTAGGGTTACTATTAAGCAATAATTCCGAGGTTATTGAGGGAAGACTCTTAGTTAATGGCTTACTGGTTGTATAATATGGGCGGAATAAGGCATTAATAAGTACTTAATAATGACTAATTAAGAGCCAATATGTTACTAATTTGCATGTTAATAAGCAACTAATTATTGGTGAATATGTGTTCACCATACTAAAGTGTTACCAAAATTATATATAATAATTATAGGCAACATTTTTGCTTATGAGAAATAACGTAGTAAAACAATGTGGTAATATTTCTTATAATTGGTATTATAAAACCAATAAATTAGATTTGTTTCCCGCATGATGCAGTTTTTGGAATTGAAAACCAAGGTACAACCAAACTTTATTTTGAGTAAGCATGTACAGTAAACACAAATAATCATTCCATCAGAAAGTAATTTATGTCTAATATTTGTCACCTATCCCTCAAGCATATACTTTACTTCAAGACCATATAACAAAGCAACAACACCTTCATAAAACTGTAACCTTGTGCAATGAAATCTTGGTGTAAAAAAGGAGGGGAAAAAAAGCTAGTGGCTCTTTAACGACTCCTTCACTTACAGTGCCGGGGAGCGACCCTGGCTCCCCAACGCTTACTGACCTAAAGATGCAGTGACACAAAAAGCTCAAAGATAATTAAATATTGATTTTTGTTTTCTAATCCTATATAAAAATTGCCCTGAGACTCCCAGTGGTAGTTTTCACCCTCAGTAAAAGAGGGGAAAAAGTCTGGATTGGCGGTTAACCTCTATTTCATGTAGAGGGTGTCTGCATCGGGTGATGGGATTGGTGGGGGCTGCGATGCCGATACATTCTTGGCTCTAGCCTTGAACCTGGCCTAGACCATTACTCTCCTGCTGCTGATGACACTGATCCCTTCTTTAATCTTTCTCCCGAAGCCGACCATGGCAGGCTGCCTCCACGCTGCATGCCCGATTGATATTCTCACCCAGCTTCCCTTTTGTTGAATTTACACCCCCCCTCTCATCCCTACCGATCCACTACTTTTTTTTTTTATTTATTTTTTTTTACTACCTGACCCTGATGTCCTGCTTTGTCACCTGCAGTGCAGAGAAGAATAACTTTAAGGTGACAAGGAGCTCACGCCACATAACTCTTGGGGGAAAATGTCGGTAACTTGTTTTGGCTGTGCAGAAGCAGCATTAAAAAGTAGTCAATGCAAAGAGTGTTATATTTATCCTGAGACTTCATGAGGATGCTTTGGAAATATGATTCTTAATTCCATAGTCAAATACTGTTTATGGGCGAGTCATCACTTTATCACACATACACTCACACACTTAGGCCCTGCAGGGGGCAGCAGTGACCAGCCCAGGACCCCACAGTGTGTATCCATTAACTTTTTATCCCCTCCATCAAGCATGCAGACAAACAAACACCCACGGGGCCTATGGGCCAATAAAAAATGATCTTATTAGCCCCCCAGGGTCACTACACCATCCCCTCTCCTTCCCAATGTACAACCTAACCTATATCACCTCTGCTGCCTACGACCCCCGCCACCCACAAACACACACAAGTCCTGGAGCACCACCCACCCATTGCAACCCTGTCTGTTCCCACTGATCTTCTTCTTCATTAAAAGACACTCCAGCACTGCTACCCTGGCCTTCACTAGCTAAGTGCTCGCCCATCAGCCCTCTTAACCTCACTTTTCTCGTATACATAACGTAAAAGGGAGAGACCCGTCCTCCTCTCACTTTCTGGAGATGCAAGGCCCCAGTCCTTCGTTAGTTAAACCCCGTTTACACTAAGCCGGATAAGGTTATCCTGGGTAAATCAATAATAATAACTGGGATTTATATAGCGCTTTTCTAAGTACCCAAAGTCGCTTTACATGTAAAAGCCATCAATCATTCACACCCGGTGGTGGTAAGCTACTTTCATAGCCACAGCTGCCCTGGGGTAGACTGACGGAAGCGTGTCTGCAATTTGGCCAACGGCCCCTCTGACCACCACCTATCATTCATCATTCAATTCATCGGTGTGAGTGGCACCGGGGGCAAAGGGTGAAGTGTCCCGCCCAAGGACACAACGGCAGCGATTTTTTGGATGGTAAGAGGTGGGGAGCGAACCTACAACCCTCAGGTTTCTGGCACGGTTGCTCTACCCACTACGCCATGCCGCCCCTAATCACACCTAACCTTATCCGTGTCCACACACACAACAATGCCACCGTGTAAGACTCCCGCCCCCCTCTGTCAGCCAGCGCAATGCAACTGAGGGATGTCTTGTCTTGGTTTCTTCTGTCTTGTGAATTGCATGTTTTAGTTTGAAAGGTAACTCCTCTCGTTTCAGATCACTTGCCCTTCCTATTGTGTCATCAGTCTGACGTCATCCCTGACCCCTGATTGTTTCCACCTGTTCACCATTACCCTCATGTGTTTTATAAGCCCATGCATCCCTTTGTTCTGTGCCAGATTGTCTCGTTTATTCGTGCCTCTCTAGATTCATGTCCATGCCTTGTCTCGTCTCGTGTTTGAATACCTTGATCCTGAATTCCTTCGTTGATATTTTGAGTTTTCTTTTTCTCCTCCTCAGCAGAGTGATTTTGAGTTATTTAGTTTTACAGCAGGCAGCACGGTGGAAGAGGGGTTAGTGCATCTGCCTCACAATACGAAGTAGTCTTGGGTTCAATCCCGGGCTCGGGATCTTTCTGTGTGGAGTTTGCATGTCCTCCCCGTGACTGCGTGGGTTCCCTTCGGGTACTCCGGCTTCCTCCCACCTCCAAAGACATGCACCTGGGGATAGGTTGATTGGCAACACTAAATTGGCACTAGTGTGTGAATGTGAGTGTGAATGTTGTCTGTCTATCTGTGTTGGCCCTGCGATGAGGTGGCGATTTGTTCAGGGTGTACCCCGCCTTCCGCCCCGATTGTTGCTGAGATAGGCTCCAGCGCCCCCCGCGACCCCAAAGGGAATAAGCGGTAGAAAATGGATAGATGGATGGATAGTTTTACAGCCAAAAGTGGTTAGTTTTCAGTTTTTCCTACAGTTCTTCCTTCTCCTCAATTTTTTGAGTGAAATTTTTTAGTTTACCTTTATTTTACCGTGTGACTTATTGAAGGGTGGACTAGCAAAGTAAGATTTTCTTTGTACGGCAAACTGTCTGTTTAACTGTGCATATGACAATAAACAATCTTGAATCTTGAATCTTGAATCTTAGATTAAAGACAGTGCAGAAGTTTCATAGCCATTGTTTCTTCCTCCTGTTGGAGTGTTTTTTTGTTTATAATACGTTTCATAGAATATACGGCGCCAAGTATAGTTTGTCATTGCTTTTGTGTTTTCCTCCTTTCGGAGTGATTTTCGGTTGTTCCTTTTTATTTGGAACCTTTTTCGCGGACTAGTTTAGTTATAGCCTATATTGAATTGCCCTGACTCTGGAAGTGAAAGGAAGCTTTCAAAATAAAAGCCTGCCGAAATATTCCCTACTCTGCATCTGAGTCCTATCTTTTGACCAAGCCTGACAGCGACCTAATACGCATGCGTGAAAAATGCGCACATCATAGTCACCTCCAGTGTTGGTTTGTGTGCAAGTTCTTAAATTTAACTTATCTGAACAATATCCAGTGTTATGGTATTTCAATTAACTGGAATACAGTCTGCTGGGGAGCCCTATTGTAGTGAATCACACCTGAAACATCATACATTAATCAAATCTTAATTAGACATGTAAACAATGTGATAAAGAACATTTAACATTAATCAATCTAGGGATCTAGATATCTGGTCAGGACACTCCTCACTCTTTTGCCTTCACCTTCATTGGCCAGTTGTTTTTGGTGACTTTATATACTCTGGACCTAGACGTTGAGTCCGTGACATACATGGCGGACGATAACTGATACAGTCTGACTTGCCAGTCCAAGAGCATTCGCCGTTTTCCTCGACGGCCAGGTAATACAAAGCACACGCTATCTTTTTTATCACATCCACAGGAGCTCGCATTCTCATTGTCTCTCCTTCAACAAATGGACAAAGTTTTTCGCTAAGTAGCATCACAGCTGATCCGGCCGGACATTCGAAGGTTCTCTTGCCGTCTGAGACGTGTTGTATCCCAAATAGCTGCAATCACTTTCTCTTAAGGTATTCATGTTTGATTTCCAAAAGCGTCTGTACATGTAGAAGAAGGAGAAACACGGTCATGTCTGGATGACTCGCCTCCATATTTCCAGTCTTTACCTCCGTGTTACGAAACCGCTTTATTATGAAGCTGGCTGTGGCGTGTTCTTTCTGATGTCACTTCCTGTGTGGGGCGAGGTCTTTCTGGCGTCACTTCCTGTGTGGGGCGAGGTCTTTCTGGCGTCACTTCCTCTCCGAACTCACTTTGTAAACGATCAATAAGTCCATACAAAGCTAAGTACTTCAGATTCAAGAATTACACGGCGTGTAAAAATTTGTCCAAGGAGTGGAACTTTAAACGCTGGTTTAGTGTGGCTGAAACGGGGCTTAGGCTAAATAATTTTTCGTTTAAGGGGTTAAGTGACTTAGTGTAGACATGGCCTTAGAGGCTTTGACGGCACTGCCACTTTTTACGTCTCTCCACCTATTGAAACATGACATTTTTATTTGCTGTGACATTATTTTTGTAACTGAAGGGGATGTTTATTCAAGGCAAAAGCCTCATGTTTTATTCACAAAGCAATGAGTAGTCCCAATTAACTTATTTGAGAAAAACCCCAAAGTGACTGGGGATAAGGACATTCCTTTTAAATTACAGCAGACTTTCTTGTTATGGGTCAATGACTGGAGAATACACCTATATGGTTTTTCAGAGGTTAAACAACACGCACATCAGTTCCCTTCAACTTATATTACATAATACATCTTATTTACAGTACATTTTAGCCCTATGGGCCTGATCTACTAAGATCCAAACACCACACGGTAACCAGCGTGTGCAATCTACTATTAGTGGGCATTCTGCGTGCGATTTACTGACAATGCGTGTGCAATTGTAAAGCGGTGCTGACCGCCTTATTTAAATTAGGATTTTGCGTGTACGAGGGTTGTACGGTATACCGGTATTAGTATAGCACTGCAATACTAATGAATCATATTCGGTACTATCCCGCCTCTAAAAAGTACCGGTCCGCCACCTTCGCCCCCGTCGTCGTCACGTGGTGTCATTGCTGGTTTACGAGCAGACGAGCATGTTCGGCAGTGCACAATCACAGAGTACTTACAAGCAGACACAGTGTGTAGATAGAAAAGAAAGAACGGACGCATTTTGGTTTCAAAATTGACGATAAAGGCGAAGTTATAACACTGAAACACCCACCGGATGAGGTGCTTTAAGACATGGCTAGCTAGCTAGCGGCTAAAGTCCAGCCCCAGTCTGCAGTGTTTTAGCTACTTCTAAATCACTAATCCTCGCCTCCATGGTGACAAATGAAGTACGTTTCTTACAAGTATTATCCCTGCAGGACGAAGAATAGCTAAACATGCTTCACTACACACCGTAGCTCACCGGCGTCAACATGTAAACAAACGCCATTGGTGGATCTACACCTGACATTAACTGTAACGATACCAAGTACATAAACCAGTGACGTGCGGTGAGGTTCATGGCTGGTGAGGCACTGACTTCATCACAGTCAGATTTACAAACATATGAACCCTAAAGAGTATCTTATTCACCATTTGATTGGCAGCAGTTAACGGGTTATGTTTAAAAGCTCATACCAGCATTCTTCCCTGCTTGGCACTCAGCATCAAGGGTTGGAATTGGGGGTTAAATCACCAAAAATTATTCCCGGGAGTGGCGCCGCTGCTGCCCACTGCTCCCCTCACCTCCCAGGGGGTGATCAAGGGATGGGTCAAATGCAGAGGACAAATTTCATTACACCTAGTGTGTGTGTGACAATCATTGGTACTTTAACTTAACTTTAACTTTACACATACAAACTGTAGCACACAAAAAAGCACATCTAATAAAAAAAACGTTATTATGGTCTTACCTTTACTTATAAATGAAGTCCATGCACCGCTGTTGTTCTGGATTAATGCACCCCCTGTTGGGAGTGTTATATCAACTAAAGCCCTCACTTAAACTTTCCACGTGCGAGATTGAATCTATTTAAAAAAGTGTAACCGAGGGTTTATAAATGTCGCCTATACTGTATGAAACTACAAAATAAAAAACACGGAGGCTCCAGTTTACACGAGGACCACTTTATTTACTTTATTTCAAAAACCTCCGCTCCACTCCAACGTGTCATCACTTCCGCTCTTAGCGCCTTCAAAATAAGAGCTCAAGGCATATACTGTATAACAGCGCATAACAGGAACTTAACATCACAAAGAGGAAAGCCCATGAAAATAGGTTACAAATGTTATTTAATAAGAAGCCAAAAAGTGCAAAATCAATAATGTTTGTGTTGGAGGAGTTGTGAATTGGGTACACCTGCAGTCTGCAGGTGTACCTAATGTTGTGGCCCTGCAGTCATTCACAACTCCTCCAACATGAACATTATTGTTTTTGCACTTTTTGGCTTCTTATGAAATAACTTTTTTAAATAGATTCAATCTTGCACGTGGAAAGTTTAAGTGTGGGCTTTAGTTGATACAACACTCCCGTCAGGGGTTGCATTAACCGGTACCAGGAGGCGGGATTACTGCGAGCCTCAGCCAGTGCGTCTTTTGCAGCCGTTTTATGATCGCTCAGCACAAGAAATGCGTCACACACATACAGTTGTTGACAAAATACACTGTACATTATATACCTCAGCTAACTAAACTATGGACATGTATAATATAGTTAATATAGCAATACGGTCTCACTGCACAGCAGGCCAGCAGTTAGCCAAGTCCGCAATCCATGGTGAGACACAATGCAGTGACGTGCCTCAACTGGCTGCTGATCACCGCACCGTCTCTTCTCAGTATTTGATTGGCAAATGTGAAAATTCAGCGATTTTAAGTAAAAATAATCTAAAACTGGAAATGGAAAATAACTTTATAGTATAATCACTGGATACATATAACAATTTAATAAAAATTGTTTCTTTTTACATTTTTTTTCTTTCCATGCCTCTAGTGACTGCACGTCACTGACATAAACATATTTAGTCGATACTACTACGATTACGTCAATATTTTTTGGCATCACACCATCTTCTTTCGTTTAAAAAAAATGTATATTATGTTTATAAACTCAGGAAATATGTCCCTGGGCACATGAGGACTTTGAATATGACCAATGTATGATTCTGTAACGACTTGGTATCGGACTGTTACCCACATTTGTGGTATCATCCAAAACTAATGGAAATCATCCAAACCGAAGAATACATGACTATTACATTTTAATAGAAGTGTAGATAGAACATATATTACAGATATTAACAATACATGAACAAGTAGATTAATCATTAATTTTCTACCACTTGTCCTTAATAATGTTGACAAAATAATAGAATGGAAAATGACACAATATGTAATTGCATATGTCAGCAGGCTAAATTAGGAGTCTTTGTTTGTTTACTTACTAATAAAAGACAAGTTGTCTTGTATGTTCACTATTTTATTTAAGGACAAACTCGCTATAAGAAACATATGTTTAATGTACTCTAAGATTTTTTTGTTAAAATAAAGCCAATAATGCAATTTTTTGTGGGCCCCTTTATTTAGAAAAGTATCAAAAAGTACAGAAAAGTATCGAAATAATTTTGGTACCGGTACCAAAATATTGGAATCGGGACAACACTAGCGTGTACTATATACGGGCATCAGCACTTAGACGCTCTCATTTACTGCACACTCTCCTACCTGCGGCGTTTTGCCATGTTTTCAAACACGCAGGAAACATACACCACTTTTTATGGGCCTTTTAGAAGCAGTCGTGCAGTGCATCTACGATGAAACCAATTATTTTTTTTGGACCGTTGAAGGTTACGCTCATTGGAGAGAGGCTTCACTTACCCCACCCAAGACACAAGAAAAATGCATACTCAAAGAAGTTTTTTTTTTATTGTAGAAATATTTTAATAATATATATACTATGTGAAAAATGAATGTCATTAAAAAAATACTAAAGGACATCAAAACACATCAATTCATTTTAATCAGCCCCTTATGTCCCCTAGCAGTTGTAAAGTTATAAAATGATGTTGCTGAATAGACAATATGTCTAATACTTTTGATTTCTTATCATCCAAAATGTTCCTGCAGCTACGTTGTGCTCGCAAGATAGGGATGATTGTTATAAATCCAATTGCGCGTGCTGAATAATTATATCTGCATCTTCTCCCAGTTTTCTGGGCGTTTTGATGATCAGCATATATTTTGCATATTAATGAAAATTGATTTAAAACATGATAATAATGCACACTAATGTTTTTCTAATGTAAAATGTACAATCCATTTTTCTTTGTTTCGTCCATTGACTGAAAAAAGCACAGTCTCCCAAGTCAAATTCCTTGTGTGCTAAAAGTATTTGGCCAATAAGTTTAATTGTGACAAATGTAGACATTTATCTGTTAAAATGTTTCCCATGTATGGGTCTGTTCTATTCATTTGATATTATCTGAAGCAGAAGAAAAGCAGCAAGTTCAACATTCAATACTTATTGATCAGAAACGTGTTCTCACTGTTTTTCATTGTAGTAACTTAAAATATTGTTAAAGGCATACTTGCCAACCTTAAGACCTCCGATTTCGGGAGGTGTGGTCGGGGGGCGTGGTTAAGAGGGGAGGAGTATATTTACAGCTAGAATTCACAAAGTCAAGTATTTCATATATATATATATATATATATATATATATATATATATATATATATATATATATATATATATATATATATATATATAGAAGAAATACTTGACTAGGTATTTCAAGTCAAGTATTTCATATATATATATATATATATATATATATATATATATATATATATATATATATATGTATATATATATATATATATATAAGAGAAATACTTGAATTTCATTGTTAATTTTTTTACACATATACACACACATAACACTCATCTACTCATTGTTGAGTTAAGGGTTGAATTGTCCATCCTTGTTCTATTCTCTGTCACTATTTTTCTAACCATGCTGAACACCCTCTCTGATAATGCATTCTGCTTCGTCTCTTTGTTGTGTGCTCAGTTGTGCACTGCACTCTCTAAAAGCCCTAGATGTTATTGTCACATATGCATGTACAGTAGATGGCAGTATTGTCCTGTTTAAGAGTGTCACAACATTGCTGTTTACGGCAGACAAACTGCTTTACGGTAGACGAAAACGTGACTGCTGTTGTTGTGTGTTGTTACCGCGCTGGGAGGACGTTAATGAAACTGCCTAACAATAAACCCACATAAGAAACCAAGAACTCGCCCTTGATCATTCTACAGTTATAACGTGATTGGGCAGGCACACTGTTTATATTGTGGGAAAGCGGACGTGAAAACAGGCTGTCGACACGTCACTCAGGTCCGCATGGAGCTGGAGGGGGCGGGAGATTTTCGGGAGAAAATTTGTCCCGGGAGGTTTTCGGGAGAGAATCTGAATTTCGGGAGTCTCCCGGAAAATCCGGGAGGGTTAGCAAGTATGGTTAAAGGGGAACCGCACTTTTTTGGGATTTTGCTTATCGTTTACAATCATTATGAAAGACTTGACGATGGATGTTATTATTATTATTTTTTGCATTGTAAATATTAAATACATGCTATCAAAATGGAGCATATAGGAACCATGAAATTCCGCCTACAAAGCCCTTAAAAAAACATCCAAACACCTCCATTAGGGTTTTCTATACATAATGTAAGTATATATGTAATGTAGTAACAGGCAAAAGCTTTTAGAATTTACCTATTTTGATAGCTTTAAGCATACGCAACGCATTGATTTCAAAAACGTGTCACAGCGTTTGCTTTTTTTTCCTTCTTCTGCTCTGATTATTACTCACTGCAGACGACTCACTTACAGTGCAAGGTCTGCTGTCATTAGGATGCCAACTGCTGGGAAGTTCATATATTCCCATTTAGGTGAAGAATGACTATAATCCTCACAAAGAAACGTGGTGGCGGGCAAGGGGGACAAGCGTCTTTTCGTGTCGTTCTGGCCATTTTCGGGTCCTAAATGGCTGTCAAAGTGTACCAACTTGTCAGAGTACCTACTTAGACGTCTCATATCCAGGTGAGATGCATGACTTACGATCTACAATAAACTTGCAGGGAGCAAGGAAGGGAGAAAGCAGCAGACCACTGGATGATGTAAACATATAGACACACGTTCGTGACCACGGTGCCGCTATGAATAGTTTGTCTGAGTTAGCGCTTATAATAACAATATCACTAATACTTGGTTAATATTCATGTCAGGAAATGTAAATGGAGTATTGTTGGCGGTTTTTGAATGGTCTTTATGGGCAGAATAGAGGCGCTCCCATTGGCTCTGCTGTAAGTGGACTTTTATTTACTTTTATTTAATATTTAGAATGCATTTAAAAAAATCATTTTGTCCTCATGTCTTTCATAATGATTGTGAAGAATAGGCAAAATTCCCCCAAAAATGCAGTTCCCATTTAATATATGATATAATATGTAGATGTTAAAATATGGACCTGATATTTTATTTTAGTAAATAAAACAGACTGCATTTGTTCAAGTCTGTTCAAAACAATACGCATTTATAAATCCACTTTTTGGGGATTAAATAATAATCTTTACAATATTGTAATGAATTCAAATGAAAATACATTCAATTAAGAGCTTTCCTCAGAATTGTTAAGTTAGATTAAAAATATATTAAATAGAGATCTTATTTAATCACTATTTTTTTAATAGTTTGACAGTATTAATAATTGTATATGTTTGAGTCTTCAACGTAATATTTTTTTATTTAAGGAGAGGTGTCTACTTTTAATGTACCCGTATATTTATTTAAAAACTACACAGGTGATCATTAGGTTGTATTGAGTTCTGTACCTACATTGTTTTGTAAATCCAATTTTCTCATATCTAAATTAGCCTTTAGGTAAAATACAGTAATGAAAAGACTGAATACAAGATTCAAACAAAACAGTACTAAAAAAACGAGAACAAATCTTTATCCTTATCAATTTTGTAATCTCTGCCAACACTTTAGGAAACTGACTTGCTGCTGAACCTTAAGGTTATTCAAATTACCACGAGCCCTAAACCACCCCATACTGGTCATGAACACTTCACTTTCACTTAATGTATGGCACGGTCACCAAAGGAGCATGCCTTATGCTTAGAAGACCCAATTAAGGGCAAAAAAAACATCCAATAAGCAACGCTATTTTTCCTCAGTGTACTACAACTACTACAGCTGCCTACTTGCATCTTGTGCCATGCACACAGGCTACAGTATTCTTCCTCTGCGCTCAAGTTTTTAATTAACTGGGTAACACACGGCACACTGACAAAGCTTAACCTATTGTTGCTATAACAATCTACAAGGTTAATATAGTTGGCTTCTCTTTCTTTCCCTCCATTTATCCGCTTTCTTTTGTATTTCAAGTTATCATTACATATATGTATTGTTGCATTTCAACAATTGTATTGTTGATGATAGAGGTCATTATTGTTATTATTCATTATCAATAGTGCTATTTCTATTGGTGTTTGTATTGCGCCATTTGTAGTGTTATAATGTTCATTGTCATTTCTGTATTATTTATTTCACTAACTGCTCCTTTGCTATTGCTTCTACCATCATATTTGAACATATCCTATTTGCTGATGTTGTTCTGTTGTTGTTGTTGTTGTTGTTATTGTTATTGTTGTGTTTGCTGTTGTTCTCTCTGTCTTATCCCCCTCTTGTCCCCACAATTTCCCCCTCTGTCTTCCTTTTTTTCTCTTTCTATCCCCTCCTGCTCCGGCCCGGCTGCACCAAATAATAATATAAATCCATTTAATAAAGTCAAATACAAATAAGGCAACAAGAGAAGTATCCCAACATTCTCTTTTGTAAAGTAAATTTGTACAGCCGATATGGGCATCTACATCGACAATATGATTTGACTGGGTAGCTGGACAGGACCAAAATAAATAAATAAATAAATAAATACAAGTTTTTTATTAATTTTATGAAACACTCAAAAGCGTTGTAACATATAAAACACTAAACCGAGGACCACCAGTACTAACATAACATATTTATTTAGCAGGAATTAACACAGGCATTATGTATTAAGAGTTGCATGGATTTCCTTCTAAAAACTGGCTTATTCAAATCCAGAAAACATCAAAGGTGAGAAAAAATTCTGATGAATTAAAGTATGCGCACGCACTAATACAAGGACATTACTTTGTTACATCCCACTTAGGGACGTAACCATAAACGGTACAATGAGAAACATCTCTCGCTGATTTGAATTATCGTTTTGAAAATAAAATTATAGTAAAACCGTGATTGATAACACTGATACACTCACGCTCTGGCGATACTGCTCATTTACGGAAGACGCAAGCGAGCACATTAGCTAGCTTAAATGCTAACACAAAAATAAGAAACATTAACGTTGTTCGTCATCAGTAAACAACATACCCCAATATAACACATGGCTGTTTATTGTGTGTTGCTGTTTATATTTATTCAACCTGCTCAGTGGCCTTGTGGTTAGAGTGTCCGCCTTGAGATCGGTAGGTCGTGAGTTCAAACCCCGGCCGAGTCATACCAAGATGATACAAATGGGTTGGAATTGGGTGTTAAATCACCAAAATAATTCCCGAGCGCTGCCACGGCTGCTGCTCACTGCTCCCCTTACCTCGCAGGGGGTGGAACAAGGGGATGGGTCAATGCAGAGGGTAATTTCACCACACCTAGTGTGTACATTGAACCTACAGACTGTGCGATCTGAGTGATCAACCCATATTCCAAGAAATAACGCCAAGTGAACGCGCGTGACGTAACAAAAAATGGCCAAAACCCATTTTTTTATTCATCATTCAAAAAAAGACTGTACACATAACAGAAGAAGATAAACATATGTAAATACTCAAATAAATAACTAAATAATATGGCTCTTAAGAAGACAGAACAAAATTTATTACCGTATTTTTCGGAGTATAAGTCGCACCGGAGTATAAGTCTCACCTGCCGAAAATGCATAATAAAGAAGGAAAAAAACATACATAAGTGGCACTGGAGCCCGGCCAAACTATGAAAAAAAATGCGACTTATAGTCTGAAAAATACGGTACTTCTTCTGCCAATTAAAATATTTTGTGTGGCAATCTATTTTATTATATTTATATATAATAAAACCTGGTATAAAGATTTAAATGTGTGTATAAGTGACCATGATATGAAATGTTCATATCTTTAATAACGTGGAATTGACTGCAAATGTTTGCGTGGCTGAGCACGCCCAGACCACGCCCCCTTATAAATACTCAAATCACATTCAAATTCACCATGTGCTTGGGATCTGCACACGCTGCCCAATCAGAATTCCGTAGGAGTCAGTAGGAGATGATTATTTCTTGTGTTTCGAGCAAACAATAGAGGGTAGGGAGCATGCCTGCTAATGCTCTGGGCTCTGAGAACCGCACACAGGCTGAAATAAAAAAGAAATGGTCAGACAACAGGAAGAAGGAGAAGAAGACGATGGATATGCATCACCAAAACAGGCGTAGGGACCCAAGATAAAATAGTGCTGCACCCTGTTTGTAAAGATGGTTGCTGCAATGATACAAACAACTATAGAAGAGGTAGGATCATATTGTTGATGACTGTGATTTCCCCCAATATAAGTATACATTGTGTAATTTACATCAACATGTGTACATACATACTAATCTGCTCACAACCAGATTAGTTTCATGTGAAAATTATGAAATATTTGGTTTTCAATCCTTTAAATTAAAACATGCCAGCATATTAAAAATGATACTAAAGACTTTAACTCCTGTTTGGTTACTCAATTTATTACTACAACACAGGAGAACTACATGCAATAGCAGCTGTTCATGACACACTGTGCCATTTGTGCCGCAACCTGGCCAAACTGGTGCTGGAATCACAGGAACACTCTGTGAAAGCAAAACATTGCAAAATAATCGCCTAAATAAATTAATAGACGTCCTCACAAATATGATGCATTAAATGCATTGGCTAAAAAGTCAGTTTTGTAATCCTTGCCTCAATCATTTTACTTTGTTGAAATCAAATGTTCACAAAGCCCGAAAGACCACTTCTGTGTGTTGCCAAAGTATCCACAGCCTGTGGAAATGTGCGTACCTGAAGCATGAAGTTGGCGAAAGGCAATACATGCATCTCAACTTTGTTGTAAAAAAAGGGCCAGGTTTTTGCATGCTTAATACACGAGGCCCCATGTGATTTTGCTGTAAACTGTGTTCCAAATTGTTTGATTAGAAACATTTCATCGTGACACAGACCTCACACATCCTGTCAAAATGTCACATTAATGTCGATTGTGTCACGGCGCATGCGCAATCCCGCATGTCATCTGCTGCAAGCACAGCCTGGACACGCCCCTGCTCGCTCTTCCCGCATCGCGGCCACACGCCTGCAAGGCTGCAGAAAATCAGCAATCCCCGCACCTGGGCAGCATAAAGACCAACGGACCCGAAGATCCAGTTCAGGAACGTAGTTCCCTCCTTGTAGTAAGTATCTCGTCTCTGGCTTCCCTCCGCGTACTTGCTCTCTCTGTGCTTTCCCTGTGCCCATGTCTTATGTCCTCTGTGTTCCCCGCAGTGTTCCCTCTGTTTCCCGTGATCAAGCTGTGTGCCTCGACTTTCCACTGGATTCTGGACTGCTTCCCTCAATCATCGACCCCCGCTTGGACACGGACCTCGTCGCCTCTCTCCAGCCCCCGACCGCTTGCTTGCCCACGGACTGCCTTCTTGCCTTGCCCCTTTGGTCTGACGAAGGATTCATCCAACACGCACATACAACAACCCTTGGTAACATTTACATTGTTAATTCTACACATCGTCTTGCACCATTCACCAAGAGTAGCATACACACCCCAACACATCATTATCACCAGTTTCAATAAACCTATTGAACTGATTCCTGCCGTTGTGTCGTCTCCGTCCTCCGCCGTACGTAACAGTACATTAATAATAACAATAATACATTTTGTTTATAAGGCGCCTTTCTGGGCACTCAAGGACACCATGGAAAATCACAACAATAAAATCAAATTGGATAAAAAAACAACAACAACAAGAAAGAGAAAAGAAAAGATGATTACAATGGATAAGCAGTCCGGAATAGGTGTGTTTTAAGTCTTGATTTGAAGAGGGATATTGAATCTAAGTTGCGAAGGTCTGGTGGTAAAGAGTTCCAAAGATGTGGGGCAGACTACATTTGTAGTAAAAACATGTATTCTGTGCATGCAGTACTCCAGTGGTCATGATATCTGCTCTACACCTTGGGCAAAAATATAAGGAAACACATTTTTTGATGTTTTGCTACTCACCAGATACACTGCTCTCAGGCGGTCCAAAATTACCTAAAACTTGGGATGTTTAGGGTTAAATTTTAAAATTACTGTTGCCACTTGACATCATGAACTTCAGACACTCCAGGTAGGTTGCAGTTCTGAATTCCATTTGCACCATAGGTTAATGGATTCTTGGTAGAATTTATTCTCGAGTCTTTTTGAGCTCTCGTTGTGTGGGTGTTTTGTTTTTTTTTTCCCAGGTACTCTGGCTTTCTTTCACATCTCAAAAACATGCATGTTAGGTTGACTGGACATTCCAAATCACAGGTGTCCAATTTAAGGCCCGAGGGCCAGATCTGGCCCGCCACATCATTTAAATTGGACTGCAATGTAATTTTATGTGAGCTGATACATTATTTTATGTAGCCTGACACCTCATTTGCTGTATTATTTTACGTGGACTACCATATCATTTATGTGGTCCGCCACATAATTTTATGTAGCCTGTCAAATCATTTAAATTGGCCTTCCACATCATGTACATGGCCTGCCATATCATTTATGTGGTCCGCCACTTTATTTTACGAGGCAGGCCATTTTATTTATGTGGTCCGCCACAATTTTTCAAGTGGCCTGCCATATTATATTACTGTACATGGTCTGTAAAAGGCTGGAAATAATAAAGCACTCTCTGTCCCAATGTATTTGTTCTTTCAATTCAGAAAAATGTATTGCGTGCAATTGCATATTCTACACTTTAACATGAATTATTAATTACTTCTTTAAAAAAAATGTAAACAGTCAAATCAATTCACAAATACGTATTAAATATCTGCTCGTCACTTTAAATTACAATTTCAAAGCAAGTTATCCTTAAAAAAAAGATATGCTTATGCAAATTGTGTAACGAGGCTAATATACGTTTATATTCATATAGACTTAGACTTCCTTTTATTGTCATTCAAATTTGAACTTTACAGTACAGATAAGAACAACATTTTGTTAGCTCGTTCTAGTGCAGGATAAAAGAGCAATAAGGTGCAGATAAAAATAAATAGATTACTGTACACAAATATATTGCACTTTTGCATATGCATCCACATTTATGGATGTATGTTATATTGTCTTTATATTCCAGCCTGTTAATCCGTTTTTGAGGGGATTATTATGATGCGTTCAAGAGTCTTATGGCCTGAGGGAAGAAGCTGTTGCAAAACCTGGAGGTTCTGCTACGGAGGCTGCGAAACCTCTTTCTAGAGTCCAGCAGTGAAAACAGTCCTTGGTGGGGGTGGGAGGAGTCTCTACAGATTTTCTGAGCCCTGGTCGGGCAGCGGCTTTTTGCGATTTCCCGGATAGGGAAATATATATTCACTGTTTACAAGCAGCCCTCTGAGGGACATCATAATTGCGATGTGGCCCTCAATGAAAACGAGTTTGACACCCCTGTTCTAAGTTATCCATGGGTATGAATCTGAATTGTTGGTTTTGGATTCAATGATTTAAGAATTCTAGGTTTTTGTCAATAAATAATATAAAAATTGTCACACTGCGGTGAGGGATGTCTTGTCTTGTTTTTTTCTGTCTTGTGATTTGCATGTTTTAGTTTGAAAAGTAACTCTCCTCTCGTTCCAGGTCACTTGCCCTTCCTTTTGTGTCATCAGTCTGACGTCATCCCGGTTCCCTGATTGTTTCCACCTGTTCCCTATTACCCTCATGTGTTTTATAAGCCCACTCCTCCCTTTGTTCTCTGCCAGATTGTCTCGTTTATTCGTGCTTTCTAGCTTCCATGTCCTTACCTTGCCTCGTCTTGTGCTTATGTTCCTTGATCCTGAATCCCTTCGTTGCTATTTTGAGTTTTCCTTTCTTCCTCCTCAGCAGAGTGATTTTTTGTTATTTAGTTTATTCAGCCGAAGTGGTGAGTTATTTTTTATTATTTCCTCAAATTTTTGAGTGACAATTTTTGTTAAACTTTATTAGATTAGATAGTGTAGAATTTTTCATAGCTGTTGTTTCTTCCTCCTATTGGAGCGTTTTTTGTTAATACATTTTATAGCATATACAGCGCCAATTATAGTTCGTCTTTGCTTTTGTGTTTTCCTCCGTTCGGAGTGATTTTTAGTTGTTCCTATTTTTTGGAACCTTTTTCGCCGATTAGTTTTTTGGTTAATATATATATTGTAATTCCTTGACTTTGGAGGTGAAATGAAGCTGTCAAAATAAAAGCCTGTCAAAATTCCCTACTCTGCATCTGAGTCCTATCCTTTTTACCAAGCCTGACAAAAATAAGGGGAATAATGCCAAATTATGAAGGATAATATTTCATCATGTATTAAGTGAACAATGCACCATAAATAAAGTAATACAAAGTAAAGTATTTGCAAAATTTTGCAGGATGTTGTACACCCTCTGATGTGTTTGTATGCAGTTGCGTGCAAAGGTATTAGGTAGATGCTAAATTATGTGACTAATGCATTTTCTCAGACATATTTACCATATATAAACAGAATATAAACATACTTCCGTGCATTTGCAGCTTTGGCGATGTGTGTATGTGTGTGTATGTTGTCCTTCAGGAAGCAAACCCAGAGTTCAGCAGTCTCACGGCTGTGGGGAAGAAACTGAGGACAAGTTGCTTGGAAAATGTATGAATAAATGCATGAATAATCACTTAGGTAGCTTGGTACCAAGGACACTTTCCAACAAATAGTTATCAATTCTGATTAATTATACAACTTGACAAATGAGAACATTTCAGAAAGAAACCAGGCACAAAACCAGACTAACATAATTACTTAGATTCAGTTCTGTTTGTCTGTTTGATTTGGTTGCATGGCCACTAATGTTGCCAAGCAGAGTTGGTATACAAGACCATGCTGTTTCCTTGCCAACCTGGGACTCAGGACTGCAACAGCAGAGAAAGGACAGTGAGAGTCAGCAAAGACACAATACGAAAAAAGCACACTTATGAACACTATAAGTGAAAGACACATTCATGGATGAAATATAAAATCTAGAGATGTCCCGATCAACATTTTTGGCTTCCGATCCTGATCCAAATTCTGGCCTCAGATCCGATCTGATTTTGAGTCCAGATGCAATACTTTGGCAATAAATTATAGAACTGAAAATGTTTTGTTTGTTTTTATATATATATATATATATATATATATATATATAAATGTTTTGTTTGTTTATATATATATATATATATATATATATATATATATATATATATATATATATATATATATATATATATGTATGTATATATATATATATATATATGAACAAACAAAACATTTTATTTATATTATATATTTATATTATTTATTTATATTATATATTTATATATATAAACAATATATATACATATATATATTAGAGATGCGCGGTTTGCGGACACAACCGCGGAGTCCGCGGATTATCCGCGGATCGGGCGGTTGAAATAAAAAAAAAAAAACATTTTAAATAGATTCAGGCGGGTGGCAGTTAAACCAATTCGGAAATATATATACATAGTTAAATGTTGTTACCCACATACGAAAAACGAGCAGGCACCTGCAGCATATGCCACAACAGAAGAAGAAAAAAAAAAGAGATGGACACTTTTACGGAGCGGAGAAGGGACGCCTCGCCGGGGTCCGGGACCGAGGCCCCTTCCCCCGAGAGGGCCCCACCGGGAGCCGTAGCTGAGGTGATCCGCGAGAAGGGCCCGACGCACGTCCAGGGTCACCACCGCGCCCACCGCACGACACCCCGCCTCATCCGCCTTCGCCGCGGCCGGCGTCACGCGCAGCTGGTAAGCAGCTTACCTGCCCGCCACCCCCGTGGCCGGGGGCTCGTAACAGGGGTCACTCCGCGCGCTACGCCCACGCAGCTTACCTGCCCGCCACCCCCGTGGCCGGGGGCTCGTAACAGGGGTCACTCCACGTGCTCCGCCCGCGCAGCTTACCTGCCCGCCACCCCTGTTGCCGGGGGCGCGTAACAGGGGTCACTCCACGCGCAGTGCGCCCACGAAAGGGGTGGGACTCACCCTGGTTGATATAGACAGCAGGACGGTGGCCATGGAAGTCGGAACCCGCTAAGGAGTGTGTAACAACCCATCTGCCGAATCAACTAGCCCTGAAAATGGATGGCGCTGGAGCGTCGGGCCCATACCCGGCCGTCGCCGGCAGCGAGAGCCGCGAGGGCTAGGCCGCGGCGAGTAGGATGGCCGCCGCGGGGCGCGCTGAAGCCTCGGGCGCAAGCCCGGGTGGAACCGCCGCGGGTGCGAGGGACATCGCACCTCCACGCGCTTGGAGGTGCGCTCATATGATTGCGCACTGGTGTGCGTCTGGGCCGTGACAGCGTGGCACGCATTGAATGTCTGTGCTGCATTGGATCAGTCTCCTTTCTTTAACAGGCAAAAGCTCTAAAACCTCACTAATGCCTTGCATCGTCTATATTAGATATATAACAACGGGCGGGTGCAGGCGGGTGCGGGCGGGTGCGGGCGGGTGCGGTGTTGATTAAATGTTAGAGCGGGTGGATGGCGGATGGTTGACGACTTTCTGATGCGGTTGCGGATGAAATAATTGCCTATCCGTGCATCTCTAATATATATATATATATATATATATATATATATATATATATATATATATATATATATATATATATAATTATTAACATATATATATATATATATATGTTTGTAATAATAATAATACAAATATCAATCCAATCACTTTAGTTTCGTTTACATACTGTTACTATACTAGGAATCGATAATATCGACATATGAATCGATCACCCCTAGATTCTTAGCTTAGTTTAGCTTATTGTGTCAAACTGCTGGAGGTGTGTTGCATGCTTGGCCATTTCTCTAGTCCGGGGGTCAGCAACCCGTGGCTCTCGAGCCGCATGTGGCTCTTTAGCGCCGCTCTAGTGGCTTCCTGGAGCATTTAAAAAAAATTCTTGAAAATGGAAAAATAAATGTTTCGTTTTAGTATGGTTTTTGTTTGAGGACAAACATGACACAAACCTTCCCAATTGTTAGAAAGCCCACTGTTTAACAAGTTTGTGTATATGCTTCACTGATGAGAGTATTTGGTGAACATCGTTTTGTCATACTAATTTCGGCGGTCCTTGAACTCACCATAGTGTGGACTGTGATGCAACAGTTTCTTACATGTAAAATCTCCCACTCCTTCTTTGTCTCATTTTGTCCACCAAATGTTTTATACTGTGCGTGAATGCACAAAGGTGCTCTTTGTTGATGTTATTGACTTGTTGGAGTGCTAATCAGGCATATTTGGTCAGTGCATGACTGCAAGCTAATCAATTCTAGCATGTTATTTAGGCTAGCTGTATGTACATATTGCATCCTTATGCCTCATTTTTTTTTATAGTACGCTAATATAGCTAATATGGACACTTACATTGTGTGTTGCCTTCTTTATAACACTTACATAGGACTTTTAAAGTCATTTTGATAGTAGGCTATTATAGCTAATATAGACACTTACATCATGTGTTGTCTTCATTATAACACTTAAATAAGACTTTTAAAGTCATTTTTATAGTAGGCTAATATAGTTAGTATAGACACTTACGTCATGTGTTGCCTTCATTATAAGACTTATATACGGCTTTTCATTTTTTGTGACTCCAGACAGATTTGTTTTTTGTATTTTTGGTCCAATATGGCTCTTTCAACGTTTTGGGTTGCCGACCCCCGCTCTAGTCCTCCAGTGACAATGGTACTTGGAAAACACTTCCCGCCATGCTGGCGAGGATTATAAATTTATTTTTACTGAGCCAGCAAAAGGGTTAACTCAACAGTTTAAACAAAATAGCAATGTGTCACAGAGGAATCCTCTGCAAAGATATCGACAGCATGTTGATAAATATTGCATCTCATATGAGGAAATCTAGCTGTAGCAGGGGTGTCCAAAGTGTGGCGCAAGGCCATGTGCGGCCTCCCAGCTTGAGTTTTGTTGGCCTGCAGTTACGTCGAGGTCGCATGTTTGTGCGCGGATCGTTTCCCCGAGATGCAGACGGAACTCCGGAGGCACCTTGCAGGTATAGGACAATGATTTATTTCCATATATAAATCCATAATACAAAAATGCAGGAAAAAAAAAAAAAAAAACACAAGACGAGCGTGCCGAATGCACGGTGAGCTAAGGCAGAAAACTAGCACTGGAAAGCTAACATTGAAACAGGAATAAAAGGAGTACGTACTAACGTAACTTGTTGCAGGAGCAAACAAAACAGCCAGACCGAGTGTGACAAAAGGCAGGAATAAATATCTCTCTGATTAGTGCCCGGGAGCAGGTGAGCGTCCCGAACACTAATCAAAGGCAGGTGAAAATAATCAGCACCCATGGCAACCAAGAAACACAAACCCAGAGGTGCTGAAACAGAACTAAGAGAGTCTTAAACTAAAACAAAACATGATCGGGCAACGGATCATCACACCCGCAACATATTGTCAAAAAACAACAGTAAAAATGTAAAAAAAAAAAAAAATGCAAAAAGACGTAATGTAATGACAAAAAAGCTGAACATTTGATACCAAATTTGAAAGGTTTGAAAAGGACATATTATTTTTTTTATTATTTTATAAAAAATAAAAACAAATCTTAGAAGCGTCTTTACACAGTGGATGGACGTCGCTCTGATGCAGGTTGCTCTCAAATTTGAGCTGGTCTTCTGTTAAGACACGCCACTCTCTTGGAATTCACCTCCAGCATGTGTGTAACAAGAAATATGTGCATCCATGCTAAAGGAATCTTTACAAAAGACTAAATGATAAATGATAAATGGGTTGTACTTGTATAGCGCTTTTCTACCTTCAAGGTACTCAAAGCGCTTTGACACTATTTCCACATTTACCCATTAACACACACATTCACACACTGATGGAGGGAGCTGCCATGCAAGGCGCTAACCAGCACCCATCAGGAGCAAGGGTGAAGTGTCTTGCTCAGGACACAACAGACATGACGAGGTTGGTAATACGGGGATTGAACCAGGGACCCTCGGGTTGCGAACGGCCACTCTTCCACTGCGCCATGCCGTCCCTACAATCTTTTTTTGGAATTCTGCCTATCATTTTGAAAGACATGACAACAAATGTATTTTTTTAATACATTCCGATTCATAAATAAACATAATCAAAAGTCCGCTAACAACGAAGCCAATGAGAGGTCCTCTATCCCGCCCATAAAACCCAATAAATAACCATTCAAAAACCTCCAACAATACTCCATTTACATTTTGTGAATTGATTATTATCCAAGTAATAGTGTAGTGTGTAGTGTAGTGTAGTGTAGACAAACTATTTATAGTGGTGCCGTGATCACAAGTTTATGTGCCGATTGCAACGTTGTGGTCGCATGGTGATGCGCAGACTGTTCTTACAATATTGCAGCAGGAACCCCGGAGGCAAAAGTGCATGTAAGACAGTGATTTATTCTTATAAATCAGGCAAGAAAAGCATAAGGCAAAGCTTTGCTCAGGGATACAAAGGCTAGATGTCGTAACTCGTTGCATAGAAGCAAACAAAAGCACCAGACTGAGTGAGACGAAAAGGCAGCACTAAATAGCTCTCTGATTAGTGCCCAGGAACAGGTGAGCGTCCCGAACACTAATCAGAGGCAGGTGACACTAATCAGCACCCATGACAACCAAGAAACACAAAACAGTGGCGCTGAAACAGAACTTAAACCACACGTGAATCAAAACCTAAATAAACTATGATCCGGGCAACGATTCATAATACCTATATTGACATAATTTATTGGTAAGCTGCTTCCTTGTTTCCTTGCTTGTGGAAATTTATTCTAGATCTTAAATCATGTCCTAGTAGAAGGACGAGGAAGTATTCTGATAAGTTGGTACACTTTGACAACCAATTTAGGCCTGGAAATGGAGAGAATGACACAAAAAGACGCTTGGTTGCACTTCTGTTTTCATCGCGATGTTTATGGGTTATTTTTCATCTAAACAGGACTATGACAAGATTCTATCAGTCGGCATCCTAATGTAGCGGACATTGTACAGTAAGAGATGTTTAATTATGTTTTTTGGCTCTCATGAAGTCTGTAGTGAGTTTTAATCAGTTATGTTGTTGAAAAAAAGGGAATGTTGTGATGCGTTTTTTAAATGAATGGGCTGCATATGCTTAAAATGATCAAAATACGTAAATATTAAATGTTATAAATGTGCCCGTTACTACATTACATGTATACTTACATCATGTATACAAAACTTTAATGGAGGCGTTTGGATGTTTTTTAAGGGCTTTTATAGACAGAACAGAGCGTTTCCCTCCGGCTCCCTTGTAAGCGGACTTTTGATCGCATTTATTTACTATGCATTAAAAAAAGAAAACATATGTGTTCTTGTCTTACATAGGGATTGTGAATGATAGGCAAAATTGCAAAAAAGTGAAAATACTGGGACACAGCTGCGGCAAAGAGTAAAACACAAGTCAAAAAGTCGGGATTTTTCCAAGTGTCAAAAAGGCGGGATTTTTTTTTAGTGTCAAAATGTCTGGATTTTTTCTTAGTGTCAAAATGTCGGGATTTTTTCTAAGTGTCAAAAAGTCTGAATTTTTTTTTAAGTGTCAGAAAGTCCAGATTTTTTTTGTCCAAAAATCAGGATTTTTTTCCAAGTGCCAAGAAATCAGGATTTTTTCTAAGTGTCAAAAAGTCTGGATTTTTTTATAAGTGTCAAAAAGTCTGGATTTTTTCTAAGTGTCAAAAAGTCTGGATTTGTTGTAAGTGTCAAAAAGTTGGACATTTATTTGTCAAAAAGTCGGGATTTTTTTGGTCAAAAAGTCGGGATTTTTTTAAAGTGTCAAAAAATCGGGATTTTTTTTAAATGCCAAAAAATCTGGATTTTTTTTGTCAAAAAATTGGGATTTTCTCTTAGTGTCAAAAAAATCTGGATTTTTTCTAAGTGTCAAAAAGTCAGAATTTTTTTTTAGTGTCAGAGAGTCGGGATTTTTTTGTCAAAAACTCGGGATATTTTCTAAGTGTCAAAAAGTAAGAATTTTTTTTAAGTGTCAGAAAGTCTGGATTTTTTTTCGTCAAAAAGTCTGGATTTTTTCTAAGTGTCAAAAATTTGGGATTTTTTCTAAGTGTCAAACATTTGGGATTTTTTCGAAGTGTCAAAAAATCGGGATTTTTTCGTCAAAAACTCAGGATTTTTTGTAAGTGTCAAAAAGTCTGAATGTTTTTTAAGTGTCAGAAAGTCTGGATTTTTTTTGTCAAAAAGTCTGGATTTTTTTCTAAGTGTCAAAAATTTGGGATTTTTTCTAAGGGTCAAAAAATCGGGATTTTTTTCTAAGTGTCAAAAAGTCTGGATTTTTTTCAAAGTGTCAAAAAGTCTGGATTTTTTCTAAGTGTCAAAAAGTTGGACATTTTTTTGTCAAAAAGTCTGGATTTTTTCTAAGTGTCAAAAAGTTGGAAATGGTTTGGTCAAAAAGTCGGGATTTTTTTTTATTGTTAAAAACTGGATTTTCTCTAAGTGTCAAAAAAATCTGGATTTTTTCTATATGTCAAAAAGTTGTGATTTTTTTTGTCAAAAAGTTGTGATTTTTTTTGTCAAAAAGTTGTGATTTTTTTTGTCAAAAAGTTGTGATTTTTTTTGGTCAAAAAGTCATGATTTTTTTGGTCAAAAAGTCGGGATTTTTTTAAAGTGTCAAAAAGTCGTGATTTTTTTATTTTTTATTTTTTATTTTTTTCTGTGTCCTGTCCAGCTTCTCAGGCAAATCATATAGTTGATGTAGATGCCCATGTCGGCTGTTCAGATTTACTTTACAAAAGAGAAGTGTAGGATACTTCTCTTGTTGCCTTATTTGTATTTGACTTTATTAAATGTATTTATATTATCATTTAGTGCAGCCGGGCCGGAGCAGGAGGGGATAGAAAGAGAAAAAAAAAGAAGACAGAGGGGGAAATTGTGGGGACAAGAGGGGGATTAGACAGAGAGACAAAAACAACAACAGCAAACAACAACAACAACAACAATAGAGCAACATCAGTAAATATGACATGTACAAATATGATGGTAAAAGTAATAGCAAATAAGCAGTTAGCGAAAAAATAAAATAAAATACAGAAATGACAATGAGCATTATAACACTACACTTTTCTAAGTGTCAAAAAGTCGGGATTTTTTCTAAGTGTCGAAAAGTCAGGATTTTTTCTAAGTGTCAAAAAGTCTGGATTTCTTTGGTCAAAAAGTCAGGAATTTTTCTAAGTGTCAAAAGGTTGGGAGGGGGGGATCAATCCGATACCGGGTCTTTGCGTGTCCAGAAAAACCTTGTGTGTGTGTGTGATGATTCGAGCAAAAGTCTGGCATGAGACAAAATGAATTTGTACACGACGCCTCTGCCAGACTTTCATACACGTGTTTATACCTACCTCACTTCAACTAGACCTCCTCAGCCTACAGAGAGGTGGACGGCACGCGTAATGGCTGAATGGCCTGGTGGGCGATATTGATTCAATGTCTACTGTACTCTGAGAGAGAGAGAAGAGGCCAACGGCACTTTTCCTACAAGGCTAACTGTGGACCAATCTCATCACACGTTCTCTCAGGGGACATAAGCATTCTCCTTTTCCTTTTTCTTTTTTACCTTCTATACCTTTTCCTTTCCCTCCCACTCCATGCGTTGCTTTTGTTCTCTCTTTCATTTTTATTCTGTTAAAGAAAAGAAAAAAAAACAAGGTCGACAAAGGTTGTCCTCCCTGCAGTCAAAAGAGGAAAGGGGGGGCGGGGTACAGATAGCTCTCTGGAAGACAGGCCTGAGAGCCGAGATATCCCACAATGCAGCTGATAAGAAAGTGGGCCATATAACCTTTGGTGGCCACGTGACGGGAATGCAGACGGTAAATGGTGATGTGCGCTGGATGGGGATGGGGAGGGAAGATGCTTTGGCGGCTGCTGAGGTTGCTGCACTTGAAAGATGAAGTCAAAGTCAGGGAGGGAGGATGAAGAAGGAAGGTGGTGATAAACTGAAGAAGATGTTAGGTGCCAGAGAGAGGGAGACAGGGCGGGTGAAAAGAGAGGAAAAGAGATAAGAGCAGCTAAAAGGATAGTGCAGAAGTGCAGAAAAGCAATGTGTATCATAACTCACGGAAATACAATTGATCTGCCTTTTCCCCAAAAACTCACCCTGGACTCAGTCAACCAGATATGTGAGACATTAAAATGAATAAAACCATCATATATGGATAACTTTATTTGGTAGGTTACGTTTTATTGACTTTCTTCTATCATAGTGGGTTAACCTACCATCATAGTTAGCAGGGATATGTTAATACTGCTGCCATAGTTTCCATTGAACTTTGTGGAGAGGTGAGGAGTTTATGAGCCATTAAAAACCCATTAAAGTTTGGTGTAGATCCAGATAAAAGTGCATGTGCAGGATTAAAAAAAAAAAGTTTTTTCAAGTGAAGATTGCATAGCTTTTGACAAAACAAATTACAACTTTCTTCTGATCCAATTAAGCCTTAACTGAACTTAAGTACCGTATTTTTCGGAGTATAAGTCGCTCCGGAGTATAAGTCGCACCGGCCGAAAATGCATAATAAAGAAGGAAAAAAACTTATATAAGTCGCATTTTTGGGGGGAATTTATTTGATAAAACCAAACACCAAGAATAGACATTTGAAAGGCAATTTAAAATAAATAAAGAATAGTGAACAACAGGCTGAATAAGTGTACGTTATATGACGCATAAATAACCAACTGAGAACGTGCCTGGTATGTTAACGTAACATATTATGGTAAGAGTCATTCAAATAACTATAACATATAGAACATGCTATACGTTTACCAAACAATCTGTCACTCCTAATCGCTAAATCCCATGAAATCTTAAACGTCTAGTCTCTTACGTGAATGAGCTAAATAATATTATTTTATATTTTACGGTAATGTGTTAATAATTTCCCACATAAGTCGCTCCTGAGTAGAAGTCTACAAAAACTGCGACTTATGGTCCGAAAAATACGATAATGTACATTTTGGAGTGGGAGTGAATAGGCCGAGGAAAACCACATTATATGTTGGTACAGGTCGAGATAAAGATGGAAATCCATGATTTTACAACTGGTTGTTTTATCAGTTCGCAATGCTTACATCTTAAAGGGGAACATCATCACCAGACCTATGTAAGCGTCAATATATACCTTGATGTTGCAGAAAAAAGACCATCTATTTTTTTTAACCGATTTCCGAACTCTAAATGGGTGAATTTTGGCGAATTAAACGCCTTTCTATTATTCGCTCTCGGAGCGATGACGTCACAACGTGACGTCACATCGGGAAGCAATCCGCCATTTTCTCAAACACCGAGTCAAATCAGCTCTGTTATTTTCCGTTTTTTCGACTGTTTTCCGTACCTTGGAGACATCATGCCTCGTCGGTGTGTTGTCGGAGGGTGTAACAACACGAACAGGGACGGATTCAAGTTGCACCAGTGGCCCAAAGATGCGAAAGTGGCAAGAAATTGGACGAAATTTGTTCAAAACACGAGGGTGTGGGGAAAGCCGACGATAATGGTCAGTCGTTTGTTCCGCACACTTTACCGACGAAAGCTATGCTCCGACAGAGATGGCAAGAATGTGTGGATACCCTGCGACACTCAAAGCAGATGCATTTCCAACGATAAAGTCAAAGAAATCTGCCGCCAGACTCCCATTGAATCTGCCGGAGTGTGTGAGCTATTCAGGGACAAAGGACCTCGGTAGCACGGCAAGCAATGGCGGCAGTTTGTTCCCGCAGACGAGCGAGCTAAACCCCCTGGATGTCTTGGCTCACACCGCTTCTACCGTCCCTTATGCCACCGAAGATGATCAAGAGAAGAATATCGACCCTAGCTTCCCTGGCCTGCTGACATCAACTCCAAAACTGGACAGATCAGCTTTCAGGAAATGAGAGCGGATGAGGGTATGTCTACAGAATATATTAATTGATGAAAACTTTATTCATTACTCGCGGTTTTACGTAAATTATTATACATAAACTGTGTTTACCAATAATTTAGCTTAAAAACATTACAACACTTAAAAACAAACACATACCAATCGTTGGTTAGAAGGCGATCGCCAAATTCGTCCTCGCTTTCTCCCGTGTCGCTGGCTGTCGTGTCGTTTTCGTCGGTTTCGCTTGCATACGGTTCAAACCGATATGGCTCAATAGCTTCAGTTTCTTCTTCAATTTCGCTTAAGCCGCTGAAATCCGAGTCAGAATCCGAGCTAATGTCGCTATACCTTGCTGTTCTATCCGCCATGTTTGTTTGTATTGGTATCACTATGTGACGTCACAGGAAAATGGACGGGTGTATATAACGATGGTTAAAATCAGGCACTTTGAAGCTTTTTTAGGGATATTGCGTGATGGGTAAAATTTTGAAAAAAACTTCGAAAAATAAAATAAGCCACTGGGAATTGATTTTTAATGGTTTTAACCCTTCTGAAATTGTGATAATGTTCCCCTTTAATGACAAAAGCCAGATGCAATATAAATACAGTATAGCTATAAATTGTTGTTCTAATTTGATTTAAGACTTGTTAAGCCTAAATAGAGGTACAGACGTACAGACGTATATTCTATATTGGAGCAAATGTCTCCATAAGAAACAATGTCAATATGAGCAATGGGTTCCATTCTCGACAAAAGTCTTTATTTTAACACACTGTAACGCACTATACAGTACTGTATGCTGTATCAAAGGAACATGACAAGGGGGTGATGGATTCACCTTGTAGTTAATAACAAAGCCAAAACTACAACAACAACAAGCTGAACTGTCACACTAGGGCTGGGCGATATGGCCTTTTTTTAATATCTTGATATTTTTAGGCCATGTCACGATACACAAAATATATCTCGATATTTTGCCTTAGCCTTGAATTAAGAACTTGATGCATATAATCACAGCAGTATGATGATTCTATGTGTCTACATTAAAACATTCTTGTTCATACTGCATTAATATATGCTGATTTTAAACTTTCATTCAGAGAGGGAAATCACAACTAAGTCAATTTACCAAAACAGTATTTATTAAACAGTTATTAAGCAGTGGCACAAACATTCATGTCATTTCCAAAACAGAAAGTGCAAGATTGTCAGAGACATTTTAAAACAAGCTATTAGTGGACTTTTGTGCATGATGTCACTAAGATGACATATCAAAACAACACTAAATTAAAGTGCACTTTTCGTACAGAACACCACTACAATATTTTAAAACAAATAAAGTGAACTTTTGTGCATGATGTCACACAAGATATTTCAATAACTGTCGAATAAAAATGAGCTGCATAATAGGAGATCAAATAGTGTATGTCCTTCGCTATGTGGTAGTTTACTGTGGATGTTATCTCCTTCTGTGGTTGACTATTTTTTTCATACGGTGTTGATCTGGAAATGGTTGCCTCTGCATTTTGTTGGTGTGGCACCGAACGGAGATGTTGACATGCGGAGTAAGCACTCTTCATTCTCTAGCGGGTGACTTTTCAAATGATGCTACATATTAGCAGTAATGCTACTTTTTGCCCCACACTTGACAAATTACGGTTGTCTGTTCGACATATTCCCGCTTGAAGCCAAACCACCGCCAGACGATGGACCCCCTGCTGTTTTTCTTGGGAATTAATTCTTCCTTCATTTGTTACCAGATTCGCACCTTCTCTCTCTCTCGTATTACCACTCGCACCACAGCTAACGTTACCCATGCCGCTACCTCTCTGCTCCGCGAGGGCATATACGTATGTGACGTATGTAAGAAGGTGCGCTTGTTTTATGTCTCTGTGAGAAGGAGAGACAAGAAAGAGTGAGGAACGCCTGTAGTGTAATACGTATACTCGAATGTCACGAAATAGTCATTTTTAATATCGCACAGAGACAAACCCGCGATATATCGAGGATATTCGATATATCGCCCAGCCATATGTCACGCACACACACACACACACTAACACACACACGCACGCACGCACACACAATCACTAGCCGTGTGGTGCACTCACAGTTGAACATCAGAAAATTCCTTAAAAATCTATGATGATTTTAATTGACATTTAAAACCCTTCCTCGTTGTCTAGATACTATGTGTTAGATATGTTTTGGTTTGATTTTTGCGTACATTTTGCTACACAGTCACTTTAAATAAACCGCACTTTGAATTTCTGGAGACCTTCCCAGATTGCAAATGAAACCACATCCCACTCTCTTCAAAATAAACACAAACTCAAAGTATCATAATCCATACATCCATCCATTTTCTACTGCTTCTCCCTCTCAATCTATCTTTTGAAAATGTAAACTGTTCAAATATATATCTGGAAGTCGTCGGTGCTATTTTTCTCCCAGAAAAATCGAAACTAGATCTATACGCATGTGAAAAAGTGCAATATATTTATCTGTACAGTAATCTATTTATTTATTTATATATGTTTATATACATTTATTTTTTTATATATATATATTTATATATTATTTATATATATTTATTTATTTATATATGCACCTTATTGCTTTTTTTGTCCTGCACTACCATGAGCTGTTGTAACGAAATTTTGTTCTTATCAGTGCTGTAAAGTTCAAATTTGAATTACAATAAAAAGGAAGTCTAAGTCTAAGTCTAAGTCTATAAAAAATATATAGATTCACCCGGTCACAACATAAGGTACACTTTTCAAATGAGTCAGACTCTGCATTAAAAAAGGTGATACTGCATGATTAGATGAACATAACACTTTAACCTACCTTTTTTTGTGTTTCCTCATAGCCTGAAGCAGAGGCTCCGACTGAAAGCGTAACTTAATGTCCAAAGTAAGAACGTCCACCTCGCTGTGACATCACGACGTAGCCAGACAGCAAAACCCTGCAGACAGAGGCATCAAAAACTGTGTGCAAGCTCAGGCCCAAATCCATGAATCTTATGATTTGACGTGGCATTGTTTATTACGAGTATCCAACATTGTAACAGCATTTATGAATCAGATAATATGAAATGCATCATAGGTCCCCAGTCAGGTCAGACTCAAATTGACTCATATTGAAGTAGCATTGATTGATTGATTGATTTAAACTTTTATTAGTAGATTGCACAGTACAGTACATATTCCATACAATTGACCACTAAATGGTAACACCCGAATACGTTTTTCAACTTGTTTAAGTCGGGGTCCACGTAAATCAATTCATGGTACAAATATATACTATCAGCATAATACAGGCATCACACAAGTTAATCATCAGAGTACCGGTATATACATTTAATTATTGACATTATTTATAATCCGGGGGTTGCGATGTGGAAGGGGGGGGTGTGTTAGGTTTGGTTGATATCAGCACTTCAGTCATCAACAATTGCATCATCTGAGAAATGGGCATTGAAACAGTGTAGGTCTCACTTCCAGGATATGTACAGCAAGCAGTGAACATAGTGGGTTCAGAAAGCATAAGAACAAGTATATACATTTGATTATTTACATTTGATTATTTACAATCCGGGGAGGTGGGATGTGGAGGGGGGAGGGTGTTAGTCTAGGGTTGTACGACTAGAAAACTGCAGTAAAAAGGCTAAACAACTAATTGAAAGCATACAAAGTAGCACCATAGCTTAAAGCAGAACTGCTGTGCTGACTGAATGAGCACCGGAGAGTAATCAGTCCGCCCATAATGAATGTGCTGCCTGGCACAAAATGGCTGCTCTGCAAGGCACACCGTGGGTGGATGAAACGTCCGTACACTAAGACAAGGTTCCTACACCAAAACACATTTCGTCGTACATTGAGAGGTTCATAAATCGAGGTTCCACTGTACATATGCTAATTTGTGTGCGTTGCTATACTGTTTGAGATCATGTTTATGTTTGTTCTACGAAACATATTAGAATCCCTAGGTCATAATTAAGCAAACTGTTGGAAATTCCACACTGTAGCTTTTTGTGATTGTACCGCTTGGGATGCTGCGGTATGCCCACATTCAGCCGCTCCTTTTCCCAGCTGCATGCTAACACATATCAGCATGATGTGCTCCATCGTGGGAATAATTGACCTAGAACAATTATTACAATGACTGCTCTCGTTTTTCTTCTCCTCAATTCCCCTCGTCCGTAGCTAAGCAGACAACTTGCTGTGTCAAAGCAGCCCTCGCGTCGCAGAGAAACCCCATAAATGAAGTTCTCTCTATCTCTGGAGAGTCCTTTGCCATTTGTTTTCATTATTTTGACAACCCTTTTTAAAGAGCTCTCCTCTTCAGCCTCACTTTGCTTGTCTGTTTCGATGCTTCTCCCGTGCCTCGTTCTCCCCATTTATGTGGAGCTCATCCTCAGTGAGGTGCAGTGAGGTGTTTCAGTCACAGTTCTCTGCCCAGAAGACACGAGGAGGGTGGTGGGGGCTTGGCAAGGCACTTCCCCACCAAGTCAAATAGGCTCCTACTACATTACCTTTGTCTCTTCCTTCTTGTACATGGGAAGCATTTGGCGATTCTGGATCGGTCCAACGTTGGTTAGGCTTCATTCGGACCACAAGGGTTGGGTTATTGCTCACAGATTATAGATGTGGTCTCATTTGGAATTTACCACATGCTATGCATGTAAACGTATATGCAATTTGCATTGTTTAGCTGTTTCTTGTGGCTCGTGGCCAAGCTCATCCAATCATAGGATGTAAGCAAGCTGTAACCAGCTACAGGAGGAAACCATTGACCAGGTTGTCCATTTTTGGGCACTGTAGCATGATAACATTTCAAAGTTGTTTGCTGTGAAGGAAGAATGATGATGTCCTTTGACCGATTAGTCTGCCATGTATATTTTGCTCAGTAAACGTTCTTTCCTTAATCTAAAGGATTAGTTGGCCACATGCGTGGACAGCACCTTTTAGCTTGTATTTCCATAATTGTGTACACTACTGAATTGGGGTCTAAAAGCCCTTATGTGGACACTTATACTGCCATCTATTGGTGTCAGAAGAGTATAACATACAATAGAATTTGGCAAAAAAGTGTAAAAATAAAAATTAGCATGTCACTAAACATGAAGTACACGTTTGTTATTTATGGACTAAGTACATCATATCAAAAGATGATTCTTAGCTTTTATTCTAATTAGGGTCCAATAAGCCCAAATAGCAAAGAGAAATAAAAAAGCATGTAAACAAACAGCTTGGGCCTTAAGAGGTTTTAAAGGAAGATCAGATCATTACACCAATACACTAATGGGGTAATTACGGACATCAGACCATCCGATGCTGACAACAAGCTCTCCATACACTTAGGTAAAACGGAATCCATCCTGTTTGGGTCCCACATCAACCTTAAGAAAGTCAGTGACTTCACTATAAAAGTGGGTGACATTGTTATCGCCAGGAAGGATGAGGTCACCTACCTAAGTTCCATTCTAGAAGCTAATCTTTCCTGTGATAAAATGACAACCAAGGTACCGTAATCAAAACAAGTTGAAAAACTTATTCGGGTGTTTCCATTTAGTGGTCAATTGTACGGAATATGTACTTCACTGTGCAATCTACTAATAAAAGTTTCAATCAAACAATATATATATATATGTGTATATATATATATATATATATATATATATATATATATCAAATAAAATGAAATGTGACTAATCCAGAATATGTGTGGTGTGCGACTATGTGTGGACATTAACTGAGGACTGCAAATTAATCTGATCTTAAATACATCCCTCACTTTCACTAGTTCTATAACGTTACATTGAAGAAGAAAAAAAAACACTTCCTTCAAAGATGTCTTGCTGTCATTTTTTTTTAAATGCACAGGACAGCGACTGTGTGAGCTGTGTGAGGTACTGAACCACATCTTACTTTACTCCTCAAGGTAGCACTGAGGTGTTGTTGTACCAGCATCCGTTAAGGCAAGCGGACAATCAAAGGGGAATTGCAATTTCCTTGGAAATTTCCCCATCAGTTAGAATCCTTATGAAGGATATGACGACGGATGGATTTTTTAAATGCATTTTAACTTGTAAATAAAAGTCTGGGCTTTTATCTCTATTTTCGCACATAAAATCCAATAAATAACCATTCAAAAAGCGCCAACAATACTCAATTTACATTTCTTGATTTGAATATTAACCAAGTATTAGTGATATTGTTATTATAAACGCTAACGCAGACACATTTAAAATATTTATAGCTGCGCTGTGATCACAAGCCTGTGTACAATTTCGACATGATTGACTGGCGAGGTGTTTCCTCGCGTCCTTGCTCCCTGGAAGTTTATTGTTAAGCATAAATTTATGCACCTCACCTGGACAGAAGATGTCTGAGGACGTATTCTGACGAGTTGGTACACTTTGACAGCCATTTAGGACCCGGAAATGGCGAGAACGAAGCGAAAAGACACTTGGTTCACAATGCAACGGAAGATAATATACTTTTAGTTACAATGCGAGCACAGGCCGCCACGCATTTCTCGACGCGCTCGATTGAACGCATTGTTTGGCACGCTCGGCGTACCTCTCCTCCAATCACTCTGCAATCAACACACCTGACGCTGGTGAGACTCCTGTCGTCTAAAGCCAGCGTGTCCTGCAATCCAGGGCCAGAACGTAGCCCCCTGTATGGTACAGTAAGCCTTCACGTCTCTAGCTCTATGTGCTTTCGCTCTCTCTGTGTTTCTCCTCCTCCGTGCTCACCGTCTTGTGTCCTCTGTTGTCATCCCGCAGCGTTCCTCCGTTTCCTGGTTTTCCAGCTGTGCGTCTCGTCTCCCTGAATTCCCTCTGGTTCCCTGGCTGCCTTCCTTGACACGGACCTTGACGCCTCGCTCCTGCCTTTGACCTCGCCCCAGCCCACGGACATCCGAGCCTTGCCCTCCCTGGACTTCCGTACCTCGCTCAACACGCGTCTTCAACAACTCCTGGTAACACTCTGGTAAACACAACACATAGTCACACTATACATATCTTGATTTAGTACACTCGTCATTTTATTCTATTAATAAATACGCCTAAACCTAAACGACGTCCTTGCCTCTGTGCCGTCTTCTTCTTCCACTGTACCGTAACACTTTTTAAGTCTGACCTGCCATGGCAGGTCATGACAGTTTGAAGGTGTATATCCTTTGAAATATGATGTGTTCGACATAAATAACAACGGAAATGTGGATGCTAATAATACTGTGCACATCGTCTCTGGGTAAGAAAAAGTAAATGACGAAGGCTTGAGGTAAACAGAGAGCGACAGAGACAGACTGAAGGCAAGATGGTGATAGTTCACCACCAGCCTTCCTTTGCTCTGCCATGATAGCCAGTGAAGCAGAAAAGTGAATTACCCCTCTACTCCAGCACTTCCTAATTTAATATCTCCGATGAGCAGCTTCAGCTGAGGATTGGGCCGAGGTGTGCGCGTTCATGCTGTGTCACAAAACATTAGACACTGTCGCCGCGATTCATTTCTGTATGGTAATTCTGAAGCACACCTCTTAGTCTCGGCACCAAGGGACATGTCTTCTGGGTTTTCTATTTTGGGTGTTTTATTGGAGGAATTATCACTGCTGATGTATATTTAGCTACTTTTTGTCAAACCACAGAGGGATACAGCGCTTGACTGAATGAATTACAATCACTTTTTTCATTGCTCACTGTAGTTTTTCTCCTTTTATTTTTTTTCCCCACTGCAGAAAAGGAAACAATATACGTGTGAATATATTGGAATTTGAGTTAGTTGCTATTCTTTGCCAAAGCCTGTACTTTTTATTCATCATGATCCATTTTATTATCAATTAATAATGAAAAATGTACAGTGCATCCAGAAATGAATCACATCACTTGACTTTTTTCCACATTTTGTTATGTTACAGCGTTATTCCAAAATAGAATAAATCCATTTTTGTTCTCAAAATTCTACTGATAATTGCTTGGATTCATTGTTATTGAATGGTGGTCAAACCAGCGTGTGTTCTCAATGGGTACTAGACTTTAGCATTTCTCGAAGAAAAAAAAATGCCCTATGCTTGCTTTGTTTTTGGCTGTTTAAACCGTTTGGATCGTAAAAAGGATAAACGTTTCTTCAGAATTTCGCAAGAGGTTATCAAGAATGGCAGAAGAGTGCAAGATTTTATGAAAAAAGACGACACACTGCAAAAAGTCAGTGTTCAAAAACAAGAAACAAAAATACAAAAATGAGTGGTATTTTACTTGAACTAAGCACAATTATCTGCCAATAGAACAAGAAAAATTGGCTTGTCAAGACTTTCCGAAACAAGTAAAATTAGCTAACTTCAATGAACCCAAAAATACCTTAAAATAAGTATATTCTCACTAATAACAAGTGCACTTTTCTTGGTAGAAAAAAAAAGGAGAACTTTTTGCTCAATATGTTGAAAAATATTCTTAAATTAAGTAAACGCTAGTGCCATTATCTTGACATAATGATATGCGTTTGACATTACATTTATTGAAACCAGCAAACTTATTCTCAAAACTAATGTATTGTTCTTAATGGAAAGGCAACAAGGCAACCGCTTGTTACTCTCGGAGTCTCCTAGCCGCTCAGGCAAATCATATTGTCTAAAAATGCATTTTTCCTTTGATAACATGACATCATTGCGCCAATTGCGTGCTCTTTCAGTCAATTAGTGCGCATATATACAGCCCGGCCTCCGGCCAAAAATTTTTTAATTGTAATTTTGAAGAATTCATCTGAATGTGCATGAACTATTTCTGTTCAAAATTGTTAGAAATGTCACATGTTAAATGTCTAAATATTAACTGTTCGTTTACTGTACTGTGTCAACTGTACTACTATGAGTACCGTATTTTCCGCACTATTAGCCGCACCTAAAAACCACAAATTTACTCAAAAGCTGACAGTGCGGCTTTTAACCCGGTGCGCTTTATATATGGATAAATATTAAGATTCATTTTCATAAAGTTTCGATCTCGCAACTTAGGTAAACAGCCGCCATCTTTTTTCCCGGTAGAACAGGAAGCGCTTCTTCTTCTACGCAAGCAACCGCCAAGGTAAGCACCCGCCCCCATAGAACAGGAAGCGCTTCTTCTTCTACTGTAAGCAACCACCCGCCCCCGGAAGAAGAAGAAAAAACGCGCGGATATCACCGTACGTTTCATTTCCTGTTTACATCTGTAAAGACCACAAAATGGCTCCTACTAAGCGACAAGGATCCGGTTCATGAAAAGACGCAATCTCTCCATCCGCACACGGATTACTACCGTATTTCACAGCAACTGATATTCCTGTGAACCGCACTGTGGAACGGGAGCACGTACGGTGAATATTCGCACCACAGGGAATGAGAAGTCATCCTTCACTGTGGTTCTAGCTTGCCATGCTAACTTCCACCCGTGGTGATATTCAAAAGGAAGACCTTGCCAAAAGAGACCTTTCCAGCCGGCGTCATCATAAAAGCTAACTCGAAGGGATGGATGAAGAAAAGATGAGCGAGTGGTTAAGGTAAGTTTAAGTTTACGCGAAGAGGCCGGGTGGCTTTTTTCACGCAGCTCTGTCCATGTTGATATACGTATGTTTGTGATTGCACATTTGCGTACATTTTGGGAGTGAACAGAGTTGTTAGAACGCTGGTTTTTAATATATTATTAAAGTTTGACTGACCTATCTGACTGTTTTTTTGACATTCCTTTAGTGCAGTTAGATGCGGCTTACAACATGGGGCGGCTTATTGGTGGACAAAGTTTTGAAATATGCCGTTCATTGAAGGCGCGGTTTTTAACCCAGGGCGCCTTATGGTGCGGAAAATACGGTATGTATGTTCTATTGTTTCATTGAAAATAAAACAGCAAAGTCCATTTGGCTGTCATCTGTTTTAATTATGAGACAACATTGTGTCAAAGTCATGATTTTTTTTTCATGCTTGAAATAAGAAATTATTACTTTAAAAAAGTTGTTTTATACTTGTGAGTGTTGATGACACAGCTTTGCAACAGTTGATATTCTAGTTTCAAGCATGTATTACTCAATATAGGTCATAAAATCTCAGCAACAAGCTGTAGTATCTTACTGAGATCATTTAGGACCAAAACATTTAAAACAAGTAAAACCCTCTAACATAAAATCTGCTTAGAAAGAAGAACTATCTTATCAGATAGAAAATAAGCAAATATCACCCTTATTTGAGATGTTTAATCTTACTTAGTTTTCAGTTTTTGCAGTGCAAAAGCCCACGCACTCCAGTACAAGGGATACAAATGCTTGAGTTTGCAATGACCACTCTGTTAATGGTTGGACAAAAACACACATACTCGTAAACGGCGCATGCAACAGAAAGGGCAGGCAACAAAAATGGCGGAAGACACGACGTTAAATCATGAATTGCAACCTTACGATGCATATTTATCCAGGAGAGTCTTGATACCGATTTTCGTGACCCAGCCACACACAAAGAAGTTGTAGACCTCTATGCTTTTCTAAGGTTTGTTGCTTTTGGATCAGATGTTCCTCCCAGGGAATTTAAGTTGCTGGTCACTCCCAAGTTCTTTTGATGACACATAAGCTGAGTTCAATTTGACCACCAGACAGAATGGGTATTTTGTGATTTATTTTCAAAGCTTTGAAAATAAACGTGAGACCAATCCAGTACAGCAAGCGTTCCCTAGCGCAGCTAAAATGATCTAATCTAAAATACGGAAACCTTCTCATCTATAAAGTGTCTCTTGCTCCCACCCTCATTGTCTCTTCCTCCAGCCCGAACACATACCCCTTGTCCTCCTCAGCTGGGCACAGGAACAGATAAGAGAAAGGAGTTATGGCTACTCTCTGCATACCACAAAATCAAGGTTGACACATACAGTCCTTGCAGACAACCAAAAGAGAACAACAGGAAGAACACTAGGTGTCTTGTAATATGACTATGAAAGTAAAGAAGTAACACTTAAATATGGATGTATGTAAATATCTGCCTCCGACAGGTTCCATCTGTTTTGTTGTGTAGGAAGATGTCTGGAGCACACGATACTTCGATATTTCTGGGAACTCCACCTACGAATCATCCTTTATCACTCAAAAAATATATTTTTTTTAAATAAAATATAGGGATCTATTCCATTGTATAGTTAGATTTTTTGCTCGTATGTCTGCTTTTTGCAAGAACATATAGGCCCTTTGCGCATCCAGATAATATGTGTTCTGCTTGCTGTACAACAGCCAACTGAGCTGGTTTTCCCTTCCGAGAAGAAATCACTTGTCGAAATACTAGCAATATATTGACAGTGTGATGTCAGGACGTGGACTATGAAGTGGTTTGTTTTCCCGAGATGCATAAGAATTGGACCGGACATGGCGTGAAGTTAAATACATGATTTAATAATAGACTATAAAAAGTATAAACAAAAGGCGCGCACAAGGCGGGGAACAAACTTGGCTAATAAAACAAAAACTAGCACAAAGGCAGAACTATGGGAAAAAAAGGAACAAACAAAAGGCGCTCACAGCAGAGGTACAAAACAGTGGCTTGAATAAACAAAAAAACTTACATGGCAAGAAAAGAGCAGCATGAACTATGACCTGGACAGAGTAAGCAGCGTGCCAAGAGTGCAGAGCATGAATGTGATGTCGCCAGGCCGACCAACAGAAAATGAAAAGCTTAAATTACACAGACATGATTAACAACAGGTGCAAATGAATCAGGTGTGTGACATGAGGACAGGTGAAAACTAATGGGTTGTCATGGAAACAAAACGGGGAGTGAAAAAAACAGAAACTGACAAAATCCAAAAAAGCACATGGCCAAACAAAACATGATCACACAGACATGACATGTGAAAAGTTTTTAACATTTTTTATTTATTTTGCAAATGCATTAAAAATGATGTAAACAATCACACATACATAAGTATTCACAGCCTTTGCTCAATACTTTGTTGATGCACCTTTGGCAGCAATTACAGCCTCAAGTCTTTTTGAATGTGATGCCACAAGCTTGGCACACCTATCTTTGGGCAGTTTCACCCAATTTGTTTTACAGCACCTCTCAAGCTCCATCAGATTGAATGTAAAATGCTGGTTTTCATCCAGAATGTCTCTTTACATTGCTGCACTGAATACATGTGATTTTAATTTTTTTATTTATTTTTTTAATACATTTACAAAATGTTAAAAAAAAAACTTTTCACATTGTCATTATTGGGAAATTATAGGGTCTGTAGAATTTTGAGGGCTAAAATGAATGTATTCCATTTTGGAATAAGGCAATAACATAACAAGTCAATACTTTCCGGATGCACTGTATATTTATACAAAGCTCTCCTCTAACCTTTGAATTAGGAACTGGCCAGTCAGTATGCTGTAAAATGTACGCAACATTGATCATACAAGTCTCAGAACGCAACATACGTTGTTACTAGGGATGGGCATCGAAACCCGAAATCATGATGCTCCAGTGCCTAATCGGTAGTAACCACATCAAAAACCGAAGAAGCTATCGGTGCCTTATTTCAGTGCTAAATGGATGGCAATCAGCCCCCTGCAACAAGTGCTTGGCGATGATATTGTGCAAGCAACGTCTTGTAAGTAATGCAGCGTCCTAACATAAACCAAACACGTCAAAACAGCATCCCTAGACCTAGCCAGTAGCCACAACACAGTGACAGGAGTTCTTGATTATGCACCAATGACGGTCACATTCAAGTAAGGTTGCATTCACAAACCCCTGAAATTATGAGTATCTACAAACAATTTTGCATGTTCTCTATGTCATGTATTTCTGCAATAATTCTGACAATTTGTTGTGGATTTCATTTCTTTGGATTTGAGCATTGAAAGTCACTTACTAGTCCAGCAGGAACACAGCCAAGGCAGCAATGGTCTGAATTTCCTCATCTTTGAGCCCACGACAGTAGTAAAGGCCGGGGCAATGATGATCCTGACTGTACTTTTAACCGGGTAAACTCCGTTTTTCTTTTTTTGTCTCCTAGGACAGAACTTTCCGTTTCGTTGGTTGTTTTGGAGCTTCGGCCATGATGGCATTAATTGCACCTAAGCATTCTTCTTCCTCTACTTCTTTTTTTTTTTTCTGGCATCGACTTCCGGCTTTTTCACGACTGGGAGAACATTTGTAACTTTTGTGTGGCAGCGTTCCTGCCACCCTCTTCAATGTCGCTAAGTGCCAGCAAAAGCGATACAGACCCCCTCAGACCGTGACAGAGGTGTTATTCAACTAGTTGTAAGTTCATATATCATCCCAAAAGTTATGACATTTTTTTTTATGAAGGTTGAAAAGTTACTTAGCCCTGCTTTAAGTGATACTTTTATGATAAGCTGATTTTGAACTACATATCTACTTCAACATGATAGTCTTTGAGGGTCAAAAGCATTTGGCGAAGCGCTCGTAAATGTTGATCTCGTCCAGAGTGAGTGAGTTGTCTGTAACACATCAGCATTTTAACAGTAACACTAACATGGCCAGCAGCATAGGCGGCAATCTACATTTCTGTCAGTAAATGCTCGGTGTGTGTGTATTAGTGTTGTCCCGTTACCAATATTTTGGTACCGGTACCAAAAGTATTTCGGTACTTTTTGGTAATTTTCTAAATAAGGGGGACCACAAAAAATGTCATTATTGGCTTTATTTCAACAAAAATCTTACGGTACATTAAACATGTTTCTTATTGCAATTTTGTCCTTAAATAAAATAGTGATCATACAAGACAACTTGTCTTTTAGTAGTAAGTAAACAAACAAAGGCTCCTAATTAGTCTGCTGACATATGCAGTAACACATTGTGTCATTTATCATTCTATTATTTTGTCAACATTATGAGGGACAAGTGGTAGAAAATGAATTATTAATCTACTTGTTCATTTACTGTTAATATCTGCTTACTTTCTGTTTCAACATAGTATATCTACACTTCTGTTAAAATGTAATAATCACTTATTCTTCTGTTGTTTAATACTTTACATTATTACGATACCAAGTCGTTACAGGATCATACAGTGGTCATATTCAAAGTCCTCATGTGTCCAGGGATTTAAAAAAAACGAAATAAAATGTTGTGATGTTAAAAAATAATCTTAATAGTATCGACTAGATACGCTATTGTACGTGGTATCATTACAGTGGATGTTAGGTGTAGATCCACCAATGGCGTTTGTTTATATTGTAGCGTCCCGGAAGAGTTGGTACTGCAGGGAATTCTGGGAATTTGTTCTGTAGTGTTTATGTTGGGTTGCGGTGCAAATATTCTTCCAAAATGTGTTTGTCATTGTTGTTTAGTGTGGTTTCACTATATGGCACATATTTATGACAGTGTTGGCATTGTTTATACTGCCACCCTTAGTGGGACATGTATGGCCGTTGAGTAAGTATGGCTTCATTCATTCGTGGGCAGTGGGTTCAAAATCAAGATGATTGTGTCATTATTTTACTATCGGGCGCAATTAAAGGCCTACTGAAACCCACTACTACTGACCACGCAGTCTGATAGTTTATATATCAATGATGACATCTTAACATTGCAACACATGCTAATACGGCCGGGTTAGCTTACTAAAGTGCAATTTTAAATTTTGCGCGAAATATCCTGCTAAAAACGTCAGCACGTGACGTCACGGGTTGTAGCAGACATTTTCGGACAGCATGGTGGCCAGCTATTAAGTCGTCTGTTTTCATCGCAAAATTCCACAGTATTCTGGACATCTGTGTTGGTGAATATTTTGCAATTTGTTCAATGAACAATGGAGACAGCAAAGTAGAAAGCTGTAGGTGGGAAGCGGTGTATTGCGGCAGGTGTTGTGCTGGATAACGCACCCCCGCCGTAGAACGCACCCCCTGACTGTTTTACGGGATATCACAGCCGGTGTTTCATTGTTTACATTCCCGTAAGATGACAGTCAAGCTTTACCATTGGCCTGTGGAGAACTGGGACAACAGAGACTCTTACCAGGAGGACTTTGAGTTGGATACGCAGACACGGTACTGTGAGTGCGCATGCAGCTGCGGCTTCCAAACATTTGATCGCTTGCCCGCTATGTGCATGTCACGTACGTAACTTTGGGGACTTTGGGGAAATATATGTGCTGTATGAACTTTGGGGAGGTGAACGGTACTTTGGACTGTGGGATTGAGTGTGTTGTGCAGGTGTTTGAGTTGTATTGGCGGGTTATATGGACGGGAGGGGGGAGGTGTTTGTTATGCGGGATTAATTTGTGGCATATTAAATATAAGCCTGTTTGTGTTGTGGCTAATAGAGTATGTAAATGTCTTGTGTTTATTTACTGTTTTAGTCATTCCCAGCTAAATATCAGGTCCCACCCGCCTCTCACAGCATCTTCCCTATCTGAATCGCTCCCACTGCCCTCTAGTCCTTCACTCTCACTTTCCTCATCCACGAATCTTTCATCCTCACTCAAATTAATGGGGAAATCGTCGCTTTCTTGGTCCGAATCGCTCTCGCTGCTGGTGGCCATGATTGTAAACAATGTGCAGATGTGAGGAGCTCCACAACCTGTGACGTCACGCTACTCGTCTACTACTTCCGGTACAGGCAAGGCTTTTTTATCAGCGACCAAAAGTTGCGAACTTCATCGTCGATATTCTCTACTAAATCCTTTCAGCAAAAATATGGCAATATCGCAAAATGATCAAGTATGACACATAGAATGGACCTGCTATCCCTGTTTAAATAAGAAAATCACATTTCAGTAGGCCTTTAAGCCTTGGATATTTATTGTCAATTATACACTTGATATATTTGATTTTTGACTCTTTTATTATGTGAAACGGACCAAACATGCTACTAAATTAACAACAGGGTTGAATTTTCCAAAATTATATAAAAGAATGAAAGGTGCCGTCAATCCCACGTGGGTGCTCGGCATTGTCCATGGGTGCTCGGGCCCGAAGCACCCACGGGATCGGCGCCTATGTCCAGCAGAGTCAGTGGTGAATAACAAAATGTAACATTGACTACCTTTTGAAGCTCAGGTTGCAGGGCTGCTCTTAACCGCTGTCTATAAGGATGGTGGCGGCGTGCCTGAAATCATAGCGAAGGGTGACTTCCCCGATGCGACGACCAAATGTGCAAAGGGTGACAGGAGTCCCCGTAAGCCATCCTCTCCGCTTCATAGCGATTGGCAGGGAAAAACAGCTGCTTGGTCTAAGCGGGCTGCATATCAATGGCTCTAATTAATTGGATTAATGGAGAGGATTCTGGGATTTGGGGAGAGGCTGAAGGGGGCATTTCAGCGGAAACACAATTGCTGTCCCCGAGGGCAGAGGGTCGTAAGGGAGCTGGGTGGGGGCACACAGCTGAATATGGATGAGGAAAAATTGAGTTAAAACAGAGAAGACTGCGGCATTCATTAGACCGCCCTCCCTGTGAAGTAGCTGCTTAATATGCACGCCATTACTATGCAAATTAGCAATAATGAAACGCCGAGGATTTTTTTAATCAGAGGAAGAACAAGCAGATGTTAGGAGGGCTCGGAAATAAGTGCCTCGAGTGTTTGTGTGTGTATTTCTGTACACATCACTGTCTGCGTGAGCATATAAAAGCTGGAGGGTCTTGAGTCCCTCTGTGAAATTAAATTTTAAAAAAAAGCAATAATTTCCCTAAACGAGACCTAGGTACAAACTTGGCTGCTGCACAAACTCCACAGGAGCACGCGATCGGGGGGCCTCACTCAAACTGATTAATCTTCTCTGCAGGAGATGCATTAAGAAATCAAAATTAAGAACAGGTTATTTATTGAAAGATTTGTACTGGTACCTCAGGGAGCGATAAAGCTTGATCGACTCATACTCGACCAATCTGAGCACTGCCTACGGTGATATAGTAAAATCCCCCCAGCAGTCCTTTTGCTACTGAAGAGTCAATATTGGGATTCACCAGCTGTGCAGAGTGAAACACTGAAGTGTGAAACAAGGAACAAATGACGCCCCGTGTTTTGCGTCCTCATCAACAGGTCGTTGAAGGTGAATCGTCCCTCCATGGAACAGCTTTTTGTGGAAAAGTGAAAATGAAAACAATGTGGTTGGCAGCTACGCCTTCCTTGTCTGTGGGAGTATTTGCCTATTCAGAAGCGCAGTCATTTGTTAGGTCAGAGGTTGTTGGACCTGGGAGAGAGCCTGCTGGCTCACATTTTCCGTTGTAGTTCATCATCATTAAGTTGAAGAATGAAGATTCAGGGCTATAGTCCAACTCTTGATTAATGAATTCATTGATTAAGGGTGGTGTCTGTGTACTTTAGTCCACATATAGCACACATCGCCTTGTTAACTGAGACGGATTAGACTCCGATTGATTTGTTTCTAATCCTGATCAATAATATGACATATGGACAACACAGTGGACAAAGATGCAAAATGAGAGACTTTGCCACCCTTCACTTGGCGTGAGGGTGAAAGACAAAAACCCAAAGGGGAATGAGGGAGTGTAAACAAAATCAGCCCTTCACGTGAATGGATTGTTGCCATTAGGTGGAGAATGTCAAGTAGGTCCTTCTTAGTGTGCCATCTTGTAGGAGTGAGTCTCCTATTCTGCTGGACTCCCCATGGCACAGTGATAACAACAATCTAATGACACACAATACATCAGGTACACAGAAGTCCCACTATCCCGAAGCCATGCTGGAATTTGATCTCAGCCTTGATAATGACAGTGGTAATGATGATAATGTGGCTGAGTGATGATGATGGTGGCGTCCCTTGTCAGTGTGTCTCAGTCCTAATTAGGGAGGGATGCTACAAGGATGCAGTGTATTTGTAGCACACACACACACACAAACTCCAGGGTAGGTCTCACCCATTAACAACTTAGGCTAATGACTCACTCATATCAAAGTTGTTGAAGGAGCAGGAAATAACAAACAGAAGGTGTATCAATAATGTCTGCTTTTAAACTGAAAAATTCAAGATCAAGTTTAATTAATTCTGTCAGGGAATAGCCTTCCTTATATAGCTGTTACGGTACAGCGGGGGAAGAAGACGTCGTTTAGCTGTATTTATTTTAAACAAGGGAAATGAGGCGTGGAACTAATCCAAATATGTGCGGTGTGCGACTATGTGTAGTGATTAACTGAGTGTTACCAGTAGTGTTGAGCGAGGTGTGGAAGTCCATGGAGGGCAAGCTTGGAGATCCAGAGACAGACAAGAGGTCAGGGGCAAGAGCGAGGCATCAAAGTCCGTGTCCAGGCGGGAGGTCGAAATCCAAAGAGGCAGCCAGGGTAACCAGAGGGAATACAGGGAGACGAGACAGACAGCTCGTGGCGAGGAAGCGTAGGAATGCTGCTGGATGGCGACAAGGAACACAATACAAATGAACACAGAGGTGGAGAAACAGAGAGAGAGAGAGAGTGCGCATAGAGCGAGACATGTCGGCTTACTGTACGGAACAGGAACTACGTTCTGGCCCAGAATGCAGGTTTGCACTGGCTTAAGAAGCGCGGCGTCTCATCCACTTTAGGTGTGCAGATTGCTGATTGATTGCAGCCATCTGCTGCAGCAGTAGTGGCGCGTGCAGGTGCGCGCTTGGAGGTGAATGCACATTGGAATGCACCCGGGCCCTGACAATAGCAACTCTCTGACAGTGACACTGTCTTTTAAAGACTAAGGGCCTGATTTACTAAGATCCAAATACCTTGCAATAAACAGTGCGTGCAATCTATAAAATAGCACGTACTATTAGTGGGCATGTTGCGTGCGATTTACTAAGACAAAGTGGCATGGACCACCTTATTTACATGAGGATTTTGTGACACTCTCATTTACTGCACATTCATGTTATCATGCTCCTACCTTTTTCTTACCGTTTTGCTATGTTTTTAAACAAGTTGCAGATGTTTACCACTTTTTATTGGCATTTTCTACATTAAAATGCTGAGGTCAACGTATTGGCAAGAGGCTGCACTTACTACGCTCAAGACGTAAAACAAATGCATAATTAAATATATATTTTTTGTCATTTAAGATTTTATAATATTAATATATATATTATATGTGAAAAAAACAAACGTCATCAGAAAATGCATCCATTGAATTCATTTTAATAACTTATCTGGCAGCTATACATTTGTAAAATGATGTTGCTGAATAGACAATGTATCTAATAGGTTTTATTTCTGACCATCCAAAAATGTTGACACACCCACGTAGGTCGGTGGATTCTCGTCTGTCCGTAGATTTTACAGTAAAAAAAACTGACCATTCAGTTGCCAATATATATTTGTTTCTAAATATATATATATTTGTTTCTAAATATATATATATTTGTTTATATATATATATATATATATATATATACATATATATATATATATATATATATATATATATATATATATATATATATATATATATATATGTATATATATATATATATATATATATATATATATATATATATATATATACATATATATATATATGAATATATATATATATATATATATATATATGTATATATATATATATATATATATATATATATGTATGTGAAAATGGAAACTGTTTTTACTGTAAGGTCTAGGGTTATTTTACATTGTGTTACTATGAATGCACATGTTTTGGTTTACAGTGCATATTGTTCTTTGTTCGCTCTGTGTGTGCAAAGGGAAATAATTTAAACAATTCAAAAACAATGCCACATTTTTTTGTGTTTTTATTGTAAAACATATTTTTACACTGTACAATTTGATAGATAACTTTAAAAATCATGAGACAAGCCAATATTTAAGACTTGAATTTTATCTCAGCAAAAAAAAAAAAAAAATTCGGAATGTATAATATTATCATATAGGTTGCCATATTAGATAGTTTAAAAGACATGAAATGACATGCAGTACTTTTTTTTTTTTTTTTGGCAAAATGGAAAGTTGGATACATTTTGTAAGAAAATACGTACATTAATTCCAGGCGTCCACGAGCCACATGAAATGATGCGGCGGGAGTATAGGTCTCCTAATTTTCTGTAAGCAATTATTTAAATAAGGAGACCTACACGATGCATTATTGTAAATTGTAATTTCTGAAACAATAAAACAAAACTATTTTTTCCCCAGAAACTTTCTCTATGTCGACTGCTATTTACAAGTCAATTGAGTGAAGTGAACGTTCAGAGCACTAAAGCTTAATTGTGTCTGATTGAATAGACACAAATACACTATATGATGTCATCAAACTAAAAAAAAAAAAGTTTTTCCAAAATATTTTATCAGCTTGCACTATCCAGCTTTCTTGGTTTTGAAGTAACCAATCAATTACATGTTTATTTTTTTAAACAGACAAATGCCCACTCATCACCCTCAAAATCCACACAGTGGTTAATCTGTGGTACTTTTCTGTTTTTGTTAGTCTGTTGTTGGCTTTTGTTGCACCTTGTGGCTCGGACATCAGCCCATCAAGTCAAGTCTGACTCTGGACTCACACTGTGAAGGCCAAGGAGGACAAATCCTGCTACGCTCCATTGCGCCACGGAGATCTCTCAGACCGTGTGTTTTTTTTTTTTGTAGGGGTTGTGCATGTGTGGAAAATGTGTGTAAGGCGCGAAAGCACATGAAATCATTGCACAATGCACAAAGCACTCAGACTCTCGGTTGACGATGAGCTTTTCTTGGCCACTTCTTGTGCTCCATTTCAAGCAGTCATTTTTTCTGGCCATTTCTTTCGGCTTATTATATTACCTCGCTAATATGTCCTGATTTGCTTTTTGAAAAATGTGGTTATTAAAATATTTTAAAATCTGCATGTTTCTCATATATTTTAAATATTGTTTACATCTAACCAAATAGGAAATACACTTGCATAATAAGAGGTTACATTTAGGTCAGGGAAGTCCGATGACATAAAAAGGAGATACAGTGGAATGTCTAAATACGACCTTGAACAAAGTTTTTAAATAGAAATGGGTGGATCTTGAAGCAAATTTCTCCATAAGAAACATTAAAATATGGACTTTTGTCGAAGCTGGAACCCATTATTCATATTTACATTAAGTGTGTACGCTTTGAACACAATAAAAAGCACTATACCGGGGGTGTCAAACAAATTTTAGATCGGGGGCCACATGGAGAAAAATCTACTCCCAAGTGGACCGGACTGTTAAAATCACGGCACGATAACATAACAATAAAGACAGCTTCAAGAGAGTTTTCTTTGTTTATAAATAAAACAAGCACATTCTGAAATTGTACAAATCATAATGTTGTTGTTGTTGTTTTTTTTACACTAGGATGTTGCGGTTAATAGTATTCTATCTTTATTTGTCGTTATTTATATTTTCTGAATAAATTATGTGATAATGTTCATCAGTCAACTAATTGGTGTTCATTTTCAATCTATCGAGATCAAAAAAAATGATGTCAAAATCAAATTACAGGATGTTATTTATGTAGTTTGATCATTTTCCTCGACTGATACTGTACTAACATCATGTGGTTTATTTTGTACATATGTAGCATCATCTACAAAGATACAAATAATTGCTAATTGGACACATTTAGAACAGCTGTTTCTTTCATTCAAAAATTTCAGGTTAATTTTTATACTTCACAAACTCAGCCTGCGGGCCGGATAAAACCTGTTCACGAGCCTGACCCGGCTCTCGGGCCGTACGTTTGACACCCCTGCACTATACAGTACTGTATATCAATCAATAAAACAAGGGGGTGATAGATCATCTTTCTGTTTAATAACAAATAAAAAACTAGCTGAACTGGCCTCCTCCTATGCAGCCACCCTTCCGACACGCACAGAGCCCTGTGGCGCACTCACAGTTTGAAATTACAAAACTCCTTAACTTTAACAGCCGTGTCGCTATGGTTGATTAGACAAAACATAAAAATGTACTTTACTTTGTTTGTTAATCTTCTTGGCGTGCAGCAAAAGAAAGGGTGGAGGTGGAAAGAGGTAGAGTCGACAATGCTGTAGATATTTCCTGAATGTTTGAAATCACACATCGATTGTCCATTGCTTTCTTTGGACACAGATCATGCTAGCACAACTAGAACAACAACACTTTAAACACAGCACAGTAGCTCATTATATCAGCGCTGTGCTGACTGAATGAGCACCGGAGATCGATCAGACTTCTCACAATGGATGTGCTGCCGGACACAAAATGGCCTCGCTGCAGGGCACACAATGGGGGGATGAAACATTTGCACTATTAGGAGTTTGTAATTTGAGGTTCCACTGTATCGAATCTGATTAGTAGGTTTTTTTTTCTGCCAGAATATAATATCAGCGCTCATGGGTGATGATATCATCAAACTGTGCTTGTTAGCTGAAGCTCAGCGTTTTCGTGGTGTGGAATTATTTGGGATTGTAAAGCTGCAAATTACAATGACTGAGGGTTTACGTTTTTAAATACATTTTGTTATGAAACTTCATTAATAAGGTTGTTTTAATGAAATTAAGAGTGTCCGACACCCCCTTGCAAATACATGCAAAATGGATTAACCCACCACGATTTGCAGTAATTGTTTTTTGTTTTTTTTGCACAAACATTGTTTTTATTTGTGAAATGTATCCAGCGAGACATTATAGTAAAATAGGCATAATGTGTTTTTTCATTACACAACTTGTCACCAGAAGAACTACTGCAATTATCGTAATCAGTTGTTATCGGTATCGGAAGTGCTGGACAATATATATATATATATATATATATATATATATATATATATATAAGATATTGGTAAAAAACAAAGGGAGAATATTGAGCGTCAGTACTATTAATAAAAACTAAGATAAGCAGCAAAAACAAAACCTGACATGGAAAACATTTGAGAGAAGTTTAAACAAACATATCTAATCCCCAACATGGGCGTGGCATACGTCATACTTGCCAACCTTGAGACCTCCGATTTCGGGAGGTGGGGGGCATGGTGGGGGGGCGTGGTTGGGGGCGTGGTTAAGAGGGGAGGAGTATATGTCAAGGATTTCATATATATATATATATATATATATATATATATATATATATATATATATATATATATATATATATATATATATATATATATATATATATATATATATATATATAAGAAATACTTGACTTTCAGTGAATTCTAGCTATATATATATATATATATACAGGTAAAAGCCAGTAAATTAGAATATTTTCAAAAACTTGATTTATTTCAGTAATTGCATTCAAAAGGTGTAACTTGTACATTATATTTATTCATTGCACACAGACTGATGCATTCAAATGTTTATTTCATTTAATTTTGATGATTTGAAGTGGCAACAAATGAAAATCCAAAATTCCGTGTGTCACAAAATTAGAATATTACTTAAGGCTAATACAAAAAAGGGATTTTTAGAAATGTTGGCCAACTGAAAAGTATGAAAATGAAAAATATGAGCATGTACAATACTCAATACTTGGTTGGAGCTCCTTTTGCCTCAATTACTGCGTTAATGCGGCGTGGCATGGAGTCGATGAGTTTCTGGCACTGCTCAGGTGTTATGAGAGCCCAGGTTGCTCTGATAGTGGCCTTCAACTCTTCTGCGTTTTTGGGTCTGGCATTCTGCATCTTCCTTTTCACAATACCCCACAGATTTTCTATGGGGCTTAGGTCAGGGGAGTTGGCGGGCCAATTTAGAACAGAAATACCATGGTCCGTAAACCAGGCACGGGTAGATTTTGCGCTGTGTGCAGGCGCCAAGTCCTGTTGGAACTTGAAATCTCCATCTCCATAGAGCAGGTCAGCAGCAGGAAGCATGAAGTGCTCTAAAACTTGCTGGTAGACGGCTGCGTTGACCCTGGATCTCAGGAAACAGAGTGGACCGACACTAGCAGATGACATGGCACCCCAAACCATCACCCAACCATACAAATTTTGCATTTCCTTTGGAAATCGAGGTCCCAGAGTCTGGAGGAAGACAGGAGAGGCACAGGATCCACGTTGCCTGAAGTCTAGTGTAAAGTTTCCACCATCAGTGATGGTTTGGGGTGCCATGTCATCTGCTGGTGTCGGTCCACTCTGTTTCCTGAGATCCAGGGTCAACGCAGCCGTCTACCAGCAAGTTTTAGAGCACTTCATGCTTCCTGCTGCTGACCTGCTCTATGGAGATGGAGATTTCAAGTTCCAACAGGACTTGGCGCCTGCACACAGCGCAAAATCTACCCGTGCCTGGTTTACGGACCATGGTATTTCTGTTCTAAATTGGCCCGCCAACTCCCCTGACCTTAGCCCCATAGAAAATCTGTGGGGTATTGTGAAAAGGAAGATGCAGAATGCCAGACCCAAAAACGCAGAAGAGTTGAAGGCCACTATCAGAGCAACCTGGGCTCTCATAACACCTGAGCAGTGCCAGAAACTCATCGACTCCATGCCACGCCGCATTAACGCAGTAATTGAGGCAAAATGAGCTCCAACCAAGTATTGAGTATTGTACATGCTCATATTTTTCATTTTCATACTTTTCAGTTGGCCAACATTTCTAAAAATCCCTTTTTTGTATTAGCCTTAAGTAATATTCTAATTTTGTGACACACGGAATTTTGGATTTTCATTTGTTGCCACTTCAAATCATCAAAATTAAATGAAATAAACATTTGAATGCATCAGTCTGTGTGCAATGAATAAATATAATGTAGAAGTTACACCTTTTGAATGCAATTACTGAAATAAATCAAGTTTTTTTAAATATTCTAATTTACTGGCTTTTACCTGTATATATATATATATATATATATATATATATATATATATATATATATATATATATATATATATATATATATATATGTATATATATATATATATATATATATGTATATATATATATATATATATATATATATATATATATATATATATATATATATACATATATATATATATATATATATATATATATATATATATATATATATATATATATATATATATATATATATATATATATATATGTATAAATATAAATAAGAGAAATACTTGAATTTCAGTGTTCATTTATTTCCACATATACACACACATAACACTCATCTACTCATTGTTGAGTTAAGGGTTGAATTGTCCATCCTTGTTCTATTCTCTGTCACTATTTTTCTAACCATGCTGAACACCCTCTCTGATGATGCATTCTGCTTCGTCTCCTTGTTGTGTGCGCAGTTGTGCACTGCACTCTCTAAAAGCCGTAGATGTTAGTATCACATATGCATGTACAGTAGATGGCAGTATTGTCCTGTTTAAGAGTGTCACAACATTGCTGTTTATGGCAGACAAACTGCTTTACGGTAGACGAAAACCTGACTGCTGTTGTTGTGTGATGTTACCGCGCTGGGAGGACGTTAATGAAACTGCCTAACAAAAAACCCACATAAGAAACCAAGAACTCGCCCTCGATCATTCTACAGTTATAACGTGATTGGGCAGGCACGCTGTTTATATTGTGGGAAAGCGGACTTGAAAACAGTCTGTCGACACGTCACTCAGGTCCGCCTGAATTTCGTGAGATTTTCGGGAGAAAATTTACCCCGGGAGGTTTTCAGGAGAGGCGCCGAATTTTGGGAGTCTCCCGGAAAATCCGGGAGGGTTAGCAAGTATGGCATACGTTTACCTTCATGAATTTAAGAGAAGTCTTCAAATGTTGACACTCAAATTGATACACTGCAGTGCACTGTGGCATAATGATTATTTTATCCACAGCCTGTACTCAACGAGTTATGGTTGAAATATTAAATTAATGTGTGAATGCAGCTAATAAATAACAATATCATTGTTTTGTACTGATATAGGCTACTGTATTTTTTTAAATAGAAAATACAACAATTCTCAGATTTGTAATAATTTGATGTAGCATCCCATTTGTGGTTCTATTTACAATTCATTGAAAGTGAACAACTCTTTAATCACTCACTTGGTGTTCTTACATTTTCTTGATATATCGTCACTTTTAATTAGACCTGTACGAATGGTTCTGCACAAGACATGTGTTGACGTGTTAGCTTTTGTTTCACCAGCTGCAGATACAAGTGATGTGAGGTTAATTTCAGAACCATGCCCTCTGTCTGGTGTGAGACAAATACAACAATACACATTATTACGATGGCATGCTGTAAATGGCAAATAATAAATAGGATTCTACCAGTGCCTTAGCGCCACCAGGTGAAGCATTACCATTTATGTCACATATCCATTTGAGGTTTTGTGTAGATGTGTGTCTGTGTGTGCTTGTTTTCTTTGTTTGCACCCGGCCTTGGCATGAAAGGCCGGAAGGTTTTGGTCGGAGAGACGCTGGCTGATGTCAACTAGCCAGTGGGAACACAGCTCAGTCGCATCACATTCAGATCACTGGCCTACAGTTTTCTGTTTCTTCCCCCACTTTTTCCTCTTCTCTGCTGTGCTCACGCTCACTCTGCCTCACAACATCCTTTGATTCTCAGTACAATATGCAGTAATTCTAACACAATCAGCCAAAAACCTTATTTCAATGGTACATTTTCTTGCACCGTATTTTTTATCGTATTTTATCCTATTATTTATAAGGCACATTTAAAATCCTTTAATTTTCTCAAAAATCAACTGTATGCCTTATAACCTGGTGCACCTAATGCAGGGGTCGGCAACCCAACATGTTGAAAGAGCCACATTGGACCAAAAATACAAAAAACAAATATGTCTTGAGCCGCAAAAAGTTAAAAGCCTTATGTAAGTGTTATAATGAAAGCAACACATTAAGTTAGTGTCTCAGAGGGTTAGATAACTCCTGGAAATGACTGGCTTAAGTGGTGTTTACGAGGGGAGTAGACGGCACAGACAACAAGGGCGTGGTATTTAACTCTATGATTTATTATATACATGCACTATATATATATAATAACAAACAATCATAATATAATCAACTAGAGAATGGAGTGTGACAAAATCCAAGAGAGTGTATGGTGTGTGACTATGTGTTGGAATTAATTGTTGAGTGTTACTGTGAACGTTGAGCGAGAGGAAAGTCCAAAAGGGGCATAAAAAGTCGGGGGCTATAGCGGGGCATAGAAGGTCCGTGTCCAAGCGGGAAGTCAAGATCCAAAAGGCAGTCTGGGAAGCAGAGGAACAAGGAATGACGAGACAAACAGCTCGTCAACGCGGGAACGGAGGTGGTACACAAACAGATAATTAGGTTCTGGCCCGGAACGCAGGTCTGCACTGGCTTAAAAAGCCCAGGGAGATCATCAACCACAGGTGCGCTGAGTGCTGATTAATTGCAGCTGCTTGCTGCCGCCGGAGTGACGCGTGCAGGAGATGAGCGGCTGTGACCGTGTCCCGGGGTGCGCTCCGCTGGGCTCATTGATGAGAGTGCATTGGAATGCGCCTGGGCCATGACATTAAGACTGCCAAAGGTATAGATGTGTGTGCCCAAGTTAAAGGAAAGGACAGGCTGTCGCCAATGCATGTATTACAATCTTTGCAAGCTGTGTAACGTTTGCTGTGGTCTGGAACAACATGGTGACGTTTGCTGTGGTCTGGAACAACATGGCACACAATCAGAAATGCAGCCAATATTACATACAGATGTCATGAGGCATGCGAATATAAATTAAAAACACAAAGGACATAAGTAAAGGAAATTAAATGAACTCAAATATACCTACAAACGAGGCATAATGATGCAATATGTACACACAGCTCGCCCAAATAGCAAGTTAGCATGGATTATTAGCACTCCACGCAAGTCAATAACATCAACAAAGCTCACCTTAGTGCATTCACGCACAGCATAAAACGTTTGGTGGACGAAATGAGACAAAGAAGGAGTGGCATAAAACACGTCTTTCTGTGGCAGTGACATACATTTGTACATGTAAACCAACTACTTGTGAGTTCAAGGACCGCCAAAATTAGTGGGAGATAAGGCGCTGGCCAAATACTGTCGTCCGTGAAGCATAAACACAAACATATTAAACAGTGGGCTTTCTAAAAATTAGGAAGGTTTGTGTTATGTTTGTCCTCCTACAGAAACATTATTAAAACAACAAATATATATTTCCCCCATCTTTTTCCATTTTGGAAAAAGCTCCAGGGAGCCACTAGGGCAGGGGTCGGCAACCTTTACAAGTCAAAGAGCCATTTTGACCCGTTTCACAAAATGAAGAAAACAATGGGAGCCACAAAACTCTTTTGAAATTTAAAATGAAATAACACTGCATACAAAGTTTTTTTTTGCTTTGTGCTATGTATAAACCAGGGTTCTCAGACAAGTTGCCCGCAACTTAATTTGAAAATTTTAAGTTAGTGCTGCCCGCGAGTTTTATATGAATGCCGCTTGACAGCATCACACTTGCCAACCCTCCCAATTTTTCCGGGAGACTCACGAATTTCAGAGCAACTATTCTCTCAAATGTCTGCTGATTTTCACCCAAACAACAATAATAAGGGCGTGCTATGATGGCACTGTCTTTAGCGCCCTCTACAACCTGTACAAACAGCTTGCCAGCCCAGTCACATGTTGTATGCGGTTTCTGCAGACACACGTAAGTGACTACAAGGCATACTTGGTCAACAGCCATACAAGTCACACTGAGGGTGACCGTTTAAACAACTTTAACACCCTTACTAATATGCGCCAGACTGTGAACCCACACCAAACAAGAATGACAAACACATTTCGGGAGAACATCCGCACCGTAACACAACATAAACACAACAGAACAAATACCCAGAAACCCATGCATCCCTAACTCTTCCCGGCTACATTATACACTCCCACTACCACCAACCCCCTCCCCTCCGTGCGTCGGTTCAGGTGGGCGGGTTGGGGTTTGGTGGTAGCGGGGGTGTATAATGTAACCCGGAAGAATTAGGGATGCATGGGATTCTGGGTATTTGTTCTGTTGTGTTTATGTTGTGTTATGGTGCAGATGTTCTCCCGAAATGTGTTTGTCATTCTTGTTTGGTGTGGGTTCACAGTGTGGCTCATTTTAGTAAGAGTGTTAAAGTTGATTATATCACAACCCTCAGTGTAACCTGCATGGCTGTTGACCAAGTATGCCTTGCAGTCACTTACGTGTGTAAGCAGAGGCCGCATACTACATGTGACCGGGCCGGCACGCAGATAGTATGGTGTAAAAGAGGACGCGACGACATGTTGCAGAGGACGCTAAAGGCAGTGCCATCACGCCACGCCCTCAATATTGTTGCCAGGGTGAAAATCGGAGAACGTTTGCTCCGGGAGATTTCCGGGAGAGGCACTGAAATCCGGAAACCTCCCAGAAAAATCGGGGGGGACGGCAACTATGCAGCTGAGCCGCATCAGAGTGATCAAAGAGCCGCATGCGGCTCCGGAGCCGCGGGTTGCTGACCCCTGCACTAGGGCGATGCTAAAGAGCCGCATGCGGCTCGACAGCCTAAATATATGTATCGATTCTGGTTGTTCTGACCAACCTTGAACCAATTTTATTTAGAACAAGAGTGTGACCACTAGATGGCAGTCACAGACAACAGATACATGCGGACAGCAGGTTCACTGAGGCTTGTTCAATAAATGACGCTAGCAAGTAAGCAAGCAAGACCAACATTGTGATGTTTCATTTGGAATACAGAACATTACACAAGACGCTAAAAAAATCGTTGGAAATGTTTTAGCACACTTTTGGTACGCTACGAAGCCGCACCGCTGGATGGATTGTCGCAGCATTACAGATACCTTAGTCAGACATGCTGTGCTTCAACATACGGGTATTATTATGGTGTGTGTATGAGGACCCCAAAATGGCACCTATTAGGAGATATATTATCCTGTGTTTTTTTTATTTGCTCTAATATGCAAAACCAACTTTTTTACCTGTTGGTATCTACTGATGTGTATTTGGGATCTGCAATTTGCGTGCGTCCGCCATTGTAGTCCACACCATAGTCAATAAGCTCCTTCTTTTTCTCTATCCTCTTGCTGTGGGGCATTCATCCTCCGCTGTTGCCATTTCTAATATAAAGTAGCGTACATTTCTAACTCCTATCTGTCAGTAGACTCTCGGTAGAAGCGGTAAAAACTACAACAAAAGATGACGAGAAGAAGATATTGTGGAAGTGGAGCCACGTAAATAGTATTGCCCACAAAACAGCGCATTCTGCCATACCTGCCAACTGTTTTCCCATGAAATCTACCGTATCTTAATTCTTTACCATCATGTTTAAATATGTTCCTGTGAAGGTCTCTTGTTTTAAACTTTTATCCAGAATGCGAATGCAAATGTTGGTATGTAAGATCTCGGTTGCAAGGGTCGTCTTGCACAGCTGAAGCAGAGATTGAATTTTCCAAGCCTATGGCTGTGCAAAATGGGTGACCACCTGGCTAAAATCTACAAACCCTGTTTCCATATGAGTTGGGAAATTGTGTTAGATGTAAATATAAACGGAATACAATGATTTGCAAATCATTTTCAACCCATATTCAGTTGAATATGCTACAAAGACAACATATTTGATGTTCAAACTGATAAACATTTTTTTTTTTGCAAATAATCATTAACTTTAGAATTTGATGCCAGCAACACGTGACAAAGAAGTTGGGAAAGGTGGCGATAAATACTGACAAAGTTGAGGAATGCTCATCAAACACTTATTTGGAACATCCCACAGGTGAACAGGCAAATTGGGAACAGGTGGGTGCCATGATTGAGTAAAAAAATAGATTCCATGAAATGCTCAGTCATTCACAAACAAGGATGGGGCGAGGGTCACCACTTTGTCAACAAATGCGTGAGCAAATTGTTGAACAGTTTAAGAAAAACCCTTCTCAACCAGCTATGGCAAGGAATTTAGGGATTTCACCATCTACGGTCCGTAATATCATCAAAGGGTTCAGAGAATCTGGAGAAATCACTGCATGTAAGCAGCTAAGCCCGTGACCTTCGATCCCTCTGCATCAACAAGCAACATCAGTGTGTAAAGGATATCACCACATGGGCTCAGGAACACTTCAGAAACCCACTGTCAGTAACTACAGTTGGTCGCTACATCTGTAAGTGCAAGTTAAAACTCTCCTATGCAAGGCGGAAACCGTTTATCAACAACACCCAGAAACGCTGTCGGCTTCGCTGGCCTGAGCTCATCTAAGATGGACTGATACAAAGTGGAAAAGTGTTCTGTGGTCTGACGAGTCCACATTTCAATTTGTTTTTGGAAACTGTGGACGTCGTGTCCTCCGGACCAAAGAGGAAAAGAACCATCCGGATTGTTATGGGAAAGAATTCCACCTGAGAAGCTTAAAAAATGTGTGTCCTCAGTTCCCAAACATTTACTGACTGTTGTTAAAAGGAAAGGCCATGTAACACAGTGGTGAACATGCCCTTTCCAAACTACTTTGGCATGTGTTGCAGCCATGAAATTCTAAGTTAATTATTATTTGCAAAAAAAAATAAAGTTTATGAGTTTGAACATCAAATATCTTATCTTTGTAGTGCATTCAATTGAATATGGGTTGAAAAGGATTTGCAAATCATTGTATTCCGTTTATATTTACATCTAACACAATTTCCCAACTCATATGGAAACAGGGTTTGTAGTTGTGAAAGGTGTTTTATTATGCTTTTGATGTTGTGCATGGGCTAATAACACATTTTGCTGAACTATATGTAATCATAATATACAGAGTTGACAAAAAAAAAATGATGTCATTTTTTTGGGACAGCCTGTATAATAACAATGACAATAATACTATTGCTGCGATGAGGTGGCGACTTGTCCAGGGTGTACCCCGCCTTCCGCCCGATTGTAGCTGAGATAGGCTCCAGCGCCCCCCGCGACCCCGAAGGGAATAAGCGATAGAAAATGGATGGATGGAATAATACTATTGCAAATAACCCTTTCAAATGCAATACACTTCCTTTTCTCATTACTGTAGTTATATTTTACAATTTGCTGCGCAATCTACTTTAGCAACAAACGTAATAAATATATTTTGAACTTGCATTGAATTTGCATCCCCTGGGTGTTCTAATTATCAGAATGTATTCTGAATATACATGAAGACACACTCAATGGCTTGCGCTCACTATTGTGATCATTTATGAGATGCAAGATGCTTAGTAGGTCATCTTTGCGTGTGCTATCAAATTTTGCACGTGTTTTAATACACGCAAAAACTTCAGTAGATCAGGCCCAAAATAATTATGACCTTGTTTATTAGCCAGTGCCTTTCCTGGGTTGCAGCTTGAACATCACCAAAATGAATCCCATTCAATATGTCCATTTAAGTCCCACCTTAAAACTCATTTGTATACTCTAGCCTTTAAATAGACCCCCTTTTTAGACCAGTTGATCTGCCGTTTCTTTTCTTTTCTGCCCCCCTCTCCCTTGTGGAAGGGGGGGGACACAGGTCCGATGGCCATGGATGAAATGCTGGCTGTCCAGAGTCGGGACCTGGGGTGGACCGCTCGCCTGTGCATCGGTTGGGGACATCTCTGCGCTGCTGACCCGTCTCCGCTCGGGATGGTCTCCTGCTGGCCCCACTATGGATTGGACTCTCACTATTATGTTAGATCCACTATGGACTGGACTTTCACAATATTATGCTAGACCCACTCGACGTCCATTGCATCCGGTCTCCCATAGAGGGGGGGGGGGGGGGGGGGGAGTCACCCACATCTGCGGTCCTCTCCAAGGTTTCTCATAGTCATTCATATTGACATCCCACTGGGTTGTGAGTATTTCCTTGCCCTTATGTGGACTCTGAACCGAGGATGTCGTTGTGGCTTGTGCAGCCCTTTGAGACACTTGTGATTTAGGGCTATATAAATAAACATTGATTGATTGATGGTATGGTATATCCATTTCCTTATCTTAAGTAATGTATACTAAAATCTGAGATGCATTACTTGTGCAAAATAATCTGCCTAATATATAAAAACATTTAGCTCATAAAAATAATTGGAAGAAGTAAAATCACTTTTTTCTTCTGTTTGCAGATTAGTTTGCTTGTAACTCAGGTTTTAGTACGTAGTTAAGATAGCCAAATTGGTCTAACACAGAATGTGCCTGGCGAGAAAATTAAGTATTGTTGACATTTTATAATAATCTCTCTTAGAGTTAAATTTTTGAAGTGTTGAAGTGATCAGTAACGAATGGGAATTTTGTGAATATGGTTAAGTGTCCACTCAATATGTCCAATAATATACAAACTATTACTTAGGTTCACCATAGTCAGATTGTTAGCAAAAGCATGTTTACATCAGCTGATTATTATTTAATTCTGCTGTTCCAAGTAAATTACACTTCAGAGCTGCAGGGGGAGTTTTGGAGCAAAATAAGATGAAATATTTATTCTTCTTTATTTGTGCATTGATAGTCTCTTTCCTCGCACATCAATATGCAAATGTGTTTACCGGTATCATTAAAAATGACCTGATCAATTATTGTTGGAGTCAAACCCAACCTAATTCATTTGGTTACACATAAACTGATAGGGTGCATCATCCTATGTGACGTGCAGGTGGTTCACAGGTCCAATTTCACACAAGCCAAATCTATTTATTCTCAGTTGGGCTTATTTTTTTTTTAGCCCATAGAGGAAGCATGGGCCCGCTTGATAACTATTCAACTGCAATTAGCAACAGATGCCACCTTGCAGAGTGCTCATTTTAATTGTACGTGATGAGCACAGCAAATCATCACGGTGCAGCCAGGCTGACCTTCCTATGACTATGACGGGGGAACTTCTTTTCTCAACCAACTGCAACACACTTGCACAAAGACACCCTCTGCACTCCCCGACGTTCTAAATTAAGTGTCTGTGGTCATAGAGAGTGAGGCTAGATTGGGTGACCACAAATTAGTTGTGCCCATAATATTTCAAGCCTGCATGCTGCAGTGGAGAGAGTCTGTTTGTTTTGGTGTCAAGGCAGTTTAGAATCAAAATGAGGACCTCCGGCGTAGATGTGGACCTCCATGCCAAAATGCAGAAACCCACGGGTTCCTTTGAAATAGCCCCACCTATTGCACTCATCCCTGTGATCCAATGCTGACTGTTTTTTTTTGTTTTTTTTTAAATATTGTAATCATTGGAATATACACACGTTAAAACTTTCCTTCTGTCATTTTTGTTCAGTCGGAAGTACTTGCATGGTCAAACTCATTGGCGTTGTTAGGCCTATTTTAGGGGGGCTAAAGCCCCCCTAAAATATTCTTAAACCCCCTTAAATAATTTGGTGTTTTTTTTGTTTTTTTACAATACATAGTCATTATAAAGTGGCTGAATATGAGTAATAAATAATGAATAAATAATCATATAACCTGTTATTATTCACTCAGTTTCCCCTCACTTCGTAGCGTAAGGTAGAGAGCCCCTTTAATGCGTCAGTATCCAATTAATTCCACTTGTTCATATAGAAAATGCCCACATCACTCAAATTCCAGTCCGCATTTTCTCTGTGACCTTGCTTGCGGTCCTGCAGGTGTACGAAGCACATTATCTTCCTTTACAATGAGTGAAGCTGCACGAAACCTTGTGTGTGCAATTGTAAATAATTTAGTGTTTAAGTTTTGTGTTTCTTGTAGAATCTATATAAAGTAATGTACATTAGCCTATTGTTAAAATAATGAAAAAAAACATCATTAAATATATTTGTTTTATTGTATTGTTACATTAATAGCTGTTGTATTATTATAGGATGGCTTGTTAAACATTTCATAGGATTTTCAGAGGGAGGAATAACCAAGACATTTAACATAAAATGTAAAATGAATAAATACATACAAAGAAAAAGAAAAAAAATGGTTAAAAGCCATCGTCCCGGGGAGCATTTCATTTCGTCCCGTGCATTTTTTTTAAATAATAATAATAACAATAAATAATTTCTAAGTCTTTGTTTGCGGTTTGCTCGCATCCTGTGCATCTCCTGGGGGCTAAGCCCCCCCTGTCCTTAAAAGCTAGTGACGCCCCTGGTCAAACTACTGCACAAAAAGTCCAATCATTATTAAACAAAATCCTATAACTCTATTTGCCAAAAAAATTCATTTCTATACATTGTGTGTGATCAATGCGGAAGGCTTTTTTGCAACTTTAAGGTTTTACTACTTACGTATAAAATATGTCTAGCTCCATCCTATCTAGTTGATTGTATTGTACCATATGTCTCGGAAAAAATTTTGCGTTCATAGAACTCCGGCTTATTAGTGATTCCCAGAGCCCCAAAAAAGTCTGCGGGCTATAGAGCGTTTTCTATTGGCACTCCAGTACTCTGGAATGCCCTCCTGGTAACAATTAGAGATGCTACCTCAGTAGAAGCATTTAAGTCCCATCTTAAAACTCATTTGTATACTCTAGTTTTTAAATAGCCCCCCCTTTTAGACCAGTTGATCTGCCGTTTCTTTTCCGCTCTGCCCCTGCATTACACAAGACTACCCGAATGTACTCGAATGATTGAAAAAAATTAATGTTTTTAAGCTAAATTATTGGTAAACACAGTTTATGTATAATAATTTACGTAAAACCGCGAGTAATGAATAAAGTTTCCATCAATTAATATATTCTGTAGACATACCCTCATCCGCTCTCTTTTCCTAAAAGCTGATCCGTCCAGTTTTGGAGTTGATGTCAGCATCTGCTTTGAGTGTCGCAGGATATCCACACATTCTTGCCATCTCTGTCGTAGCATAGCTTTCGTGGGTAAAGTGTGCGGAACAAACGACTGACCATTTCGTCGGCTTTCCCCACAGCCTCGTATTTTGAACAAATTTCGTTCAATTTCTTGCCACTTTCGCATCTTTGGGCCACTGGTGCAACTTGAATCCATCCCTGTTCGTGTTGTTACACCCTCCGACAACACACCGACGAAAGTGAGAAAATGGCGGATTGCTTCCCGATGTGACGTCACGTTGTGACGTCATCGCTCCGAGAGCGAATAATAGAAAGGCGTTTAATTCGCCAAAATTCACCCATTTAGAGTTTGGAAATCGGTTAAAAAACTATATGGTCTTTTTTCTGCAACATCAAGGTATATATTGACGCTTACATAGGTCTGGTGATAATGTTCCCCATTATGGGCTGTATACATGATTTATTTGCAACTAATTTGCTTACTTTAGTTTGGTATTTGTAGCAACAATTATGCTTTTCAAAAATATGTCATGTAGTGTGTATACACAAGTATTATGTGGTTAGAATGTCCGCCCTGAGATCGGTAGGTTGTGAGTTCAAACCCCGGCCGAGTCATACCAAAGAGTATAAAAATGGGACCCATTACCTCCCTGCTTGGCACTCAGCATCAAGGGTTGGAATTGGGGGTTAAATCACGAAAAATGATTCTCGGGCGTGGCCACCGCTGCTGCTCACTGCTCCCCTCACCTCCCAGGGGGTGATCAAGGGTGATGGGTCAAATGCAGAGAATAATTTCGCCACACCTAGTGTGTGTGTGACAATCATTGGTACTTTAACTTTAACTTAATTATGAGTAAAAAAGTGTGTCATGTGCTTTATGGGTGGGCTTGTTTGCACATTCTATTGCAGTTGTGCTCGAACGTTTTTCCCCCAAGTATCCCCTCAAAAAACACTCGCCTCTCCAAGTACCACCGTAATAATGACCAACATTAAAATACAGTAGCGTAGTTGGCCTAAGTCAGGGATCGGCAACCCAAAACGTTGAAAGAGCCATATTGGACTAGAAATACAAAAAACAAATCTGTATGGAGCCACAAAAAAATAAAAGCCGTATATAAGTCTTATAATGAAGGCAACACATGACATAAGTGTCCATATTAGCTATATTAGCCTACTATCAAAATGACTTTGTGTCGCAGGCTGAAGCAAATCTTCATTGACAGAAATGTTGAAATTTAATATTTATTCTACACATTTTTACAACATTAGAAACCATTAGTAAATCAGAGGTTACTCAGAAGGTGAGATAACTCCTGGAAATTACTGGCTTTTAATGGCCAAAGGTATAGATGTGTGTGCCCAAGTTAAAGGAAACGGCAGCCTATCTTCTTTTAATAGATTTATTACAATCTTTTGCAAGCTGGGTAATGTATGCTGTGGTCTGGAACAACATGGCAGACAAACAACTATCAGGAATGCAGTCTATATTACATACAGATAATCTGTCATGAAACATGCAAAACTAAATTATAAACAAAGAGGATAAAAGTAAAGGATATTAAATGAGCTCAAATATACCTACAGATAAGGCATAATGATGCAATATGTACGTACATACAGCCAGCCTAAATAGCAGTTTAGCATCGATTAGCTTACAGTCATGCAGTGACCAAATATGCCTGATTAGCACTACAACAAGTCAATAACATCAACAAAGTACAGCTTTGTGCATTCACGCACAGCATGCAACTTTTGGTGGACAAAATGAGACAAAGGAGTGGAAGATTTTACATGTAAACTCTATGGTGAGTTCAAGAACCGCCAAAATTAGGACAAAACAACGCAAATCCCATAGGGGTGATAAAAGGATGGTCAGCGCCTGAGAGCTGCGGCCAACCACCATGACCCCGCACTCCTTTCCCTCTGTTGCTAGATATCTCGAGATGTACGTTGTAATATGTATATGTGCTTTGTTATGGAGACTTGGCCCCCTTAGGAACCCAGTCTAGATTGTATTTTTTTACTCATCCTTCCCCAGCGTTTTACCTGTTTCCCCATCTTTTACGGGGCGCCTCGTGGCGACCCATCAGCGTTCCTGTTCTGTAACCCTGTACACTGTTTGTTTGTCTAATCTTGAATGGGTTTGTGCTGAAAACAAAGTTTTGTTGTACTTCTGCAATGACAATAAAGACCTATCTATCTATTTATCTATGTTCACCAAATACTCTCATCAGTGAAGCATACACACAAACATATTAAAGGGGAACATTATCACAATTTCAGAAGGTTTAAAATCATTAAAAATCAGTTCCCAGTGGCTTATTTTATTTTTCAAAGTTTTTTTTCACAATTTTACCCATCACGCAATATCCCTAAAAAAAGCTTCAAAGTGCCTGATTTTAACCATCGTTATATACACAGTGATGCCAATACAAACAAACATGGCGCATAGAACAGCAAGCTATAGCGACATTAACTCGGATTCAGACTCGGATTTCAGCGGCTTAAGCGACTCAACAGATTACGCATGTATTGAAACGGATGGTTGTAGTGTGGAGGCAGGTAGCGAAAACGAAATTGAAGAAGAAACTGAAGCTATTGAGCCATATCGGTTTGAACCGTATGCAAGCGAAACCGACGAAAACGACACGACAGCCAGCGACACGGGAGAAAGCGAGGACGAATTCGGCGACCGCCTTCTAACCAACGATTTGTATGTGTTTGTTTGGCATTAAAGGAAACTAACAACTATGAACTAGGTTTACAGCATATGAAATACATTTGGCAACAACATGCACTTTGAGAGCAGCCCAGTTTTCATCAATTAATATATTCTGTAGACATACCCTCATCCGCTCTCTCTTCCTGAAAGCTGATCTGTCCAGTCCAGTTGGAAATGCATCTGCTTTGAGTGTCGCAGGATATCCACACATTCTTGCCATCTCTGTCGTAGCATAGCTTTCATCGGTAAAGTGTGCGGAACAAACGTCCAATTTCTTGCCACTTTCGCATCTTTGGGCCACTGGTGCAACTTGAATCCGTCCCTGTTCGTGTTGTTACACCCTCCGACAACACACCGACGAGGCATGATGTCTCCAAGGTATGAAAAACAGTCGAAAAAACGGAAAATAACAGAGCTGATTTGACTCGGTGTTTGTAATGTGTTTGAGAAAATGGCGGATTGCTTCCCGATGTGACGACACAACGTGACGTCATCGCTCCGAGAGCGAATAATAGAAAGGCGTTTAATTCGCCAAAATTCACCCGTTTAGAGTTCGGAAATCGGTTAAAAAAATATATGGTCTTTTTTCTGCAACATCAAGGTATATATTGACGCTTACATAGGTCTGGTGATAATGTTCCCCTTCAAACAGTGGGCTTTCTAACAATTGGGAAGGTTTGTGTCATGTTTGTCCTCAAACAAAAACACACTAAAACAAAATAAATATTTTTCGCTCCATCTTTTTCCATTTTCAATCCTTTTTAAAAAATGCTCCAGGGAGCCACTAGGGCGGCACTAATGAGAGCTCGAGAGCCGCGGGTTGCTGACCCCCGGCCTAAGTATTCATTGAAAACAAGTCAGAGGTTTTATTTAACAAGTATATTTAATATTTTCGGCCACAGTTTGAACAACAACACTTAGTTTAAAGATAAGAAAATAACACACTATACTTTAATCATGTGACTTTGTGCCGTACAACCAGATGGAGCCCACGTACCACTAGTGGTACTCGCAACACAGTTTAAGAAACACTGTTATATTGTATTTGATTGTAACCAAAGCCTTGGTTGAGGAGTTTGATATGTGACGCCACAAAAGTTATTAAATCTCTGGGAAGTACAGTGGTACCTTGATTTACGAATGCCCAGTTTTTTGGGATACAAGCTGTCTCTCGGCTATTTGTTATGCTGGCAAAAATTTGGGTTACGAGACTCCCCACCGCCAATTGGATTGGTGACTGTCACGGTTATATATCTTGATGCAATATTCTCGTGTTCATGCAAAGTTTTTGGTGTAAAATAAGTTTCTTACCTGCTGACAGATTCAGCTGACACTTCAGCCTTTTGTCAGAGCTGTTGGAGCTTCCTGGTGTGATGGGTCTAAATATATGTGGTTTCACAGGCCAGTGTTGGCTTGTAGTAGAGAGAAAATAGAAAAACATGAACAGAAAATGAAATGTGAAAAATGGCACAATGTGTGTAGTCGACTTTGCAAAGCATATAGGGTCCAATGCAATCGGTTGAACTTTTTCCCCAAATTCATTTGTTAGAATTATTTTTTTGTTTTACTTTTTACACTGTTTACCTTTTTTTATGAGCGGTACCGGACACAACATGTTTTTAGACAAACGATCCTTCTCCCCACCATGATTGCACATCAGTCAGTTTATGGTCAGTTTATAAGTTTGTGTCAATTTTTGTGATATTGAGGGTTTACAGTAGAATTACGAAATGCATACCGCAAAATTCCGTTAACTCAAAGATCCTAGGGCCCAAAGCATAGCACCTTACAACTAGAAAATCACAGACATGGAGCAGGCTGTACTTCCTGAGGAGGCTGCGCTCCTTCAACATCAACAATTGCATCCTTCAAAATATTGTACATGTTAAATAAAACCTCTGCCTTGTTTTTAATACATTCTTAGGCCTACTACACTACTGTATTATAACAATGGTCACCATGGTGGTAGTAGGGGAACCACGATTTTTCTGAGGTGGTGTTTTTGGGGGGCAGCACAGATCAATCAAATTTGAATTAACTTTAACTGTCAAAGATTGATTTGAGAAACGAGTAGTTTGGGGTACACGCGCCGTCACCATACTTGCCAACCCTCACGGATTTTTCGGGAGACTCCCGAAATTCAGCTCTTCTCCTGAAAACCTCCCGGGACAAATTTTCTCCCGAAAATCTCCCGAAATTCAGGTGGACCTGAGTGACGTGTCGACATCCTGTTTTCACGACCGCTTTACCACAATATAAACAGCGTGCCTGCCCAATCACGTTATAACTGTAGAATGATCGAGGGCGAGTTCTTAGTTTCTTATGTGGGTTTATTGTTAGGCAGTTTCATTAACGTCCTCCCAGCGCGGCAACAACACACAACAACAGCAGTCACGTTTTCGTCTACAGTAAAGCAGTTTGTCTGCCGTAAACAGCAATGTTGTGACACTCTTAAACAGGGCAATACGGCCATCTACTGTACATGCATATGTGACATTAACATCGAGGGCTTTTAGAGAGTGCAGTGCACAACTGCGCACACAACAAGGAGACGAAGCAGAATGCATCATCAGAGAGGGTGTTCAGCATGGTTAGAAAAATAGTGACAGAGAATAGAACAAGGATGGACAATTCAACCCTTAACTCAACAATGAGTAGATGAGTGTTATGTGTGTGTATATGTGTAAATAAATGAACACTGAAATGCAAGTATTTCTCTTATTTATATATATATATATATATATATATATATATATATATAAAATATATAATAAATATATATATATAGCTAGAATTCACTGAAAGAATTCTAGCTGTAATTATACTCCTCCCCTCTTAACCACGCCCCCACCCCCCGACCACACCCCCCCACCTCCCGAAATCGGAGGTCTCAAGGTTGGCAAGTATGGCCGTCACATAAGTTAAAGTTAAAGTACCAATGATTGTCACACACACACTAGGTGTGGTGAAATTTGTCCTCTGCATTTGACCCATCCACTTGTTCACCCCCTGGGAGGTGAGGGGAGCAGTGGGCAGCAGCAGTGCCGCGCCCGGGAATCATTTTTTGGTGATTCAACCCCCAATTCCAACCCTTGATGCTGAGTGCCAAACAGGGAGGCAATGGGTCCCATTTTTATAGTCTTTGGTATGACTTGGTATAACCACTTGATTGATTGATTGATTGAGACTTTTATTAGTAGATTGCACAGTACAGTACATATTCCGTATAATTGACCACTAAATGGTAACACCCGAATAAGTTTTTCAACTTGTTTAAGTCGGGGTCCACGTTAATCAATTCATAAACTCTTAGGTACAAGTACCACAGTATTTTAATTGGATTATGCAATGCTGCATTTTGGAAGTATTTTGCTTGCTTTTCAAACACAAATAACATTTTAGAACAAGATATAATCTATTCACTTTCTACTTTATTTAGAACAGTTTTATTTAAGGTGTTTACTTCTTCATACCAATCCGTGTTGTGCTTGTAAACCAACCAGACATACGCATGAACGTGTAAAGTCTACATTTCCTTTTTTTTTTTTTTTTTTTTTTTTTTTTACAACCATGACAATGGCTTGCAGATGACTTTGCTTGCCTCAAAAATTTGCAAGTTCGCAAGCAAGCCAATGCGCATAAATCACATTAATTAGCTTTGCAGCTGCGGTCCTGGTGATGCCTCAGTGGCTCCAGCAAGATAAAGAATCAGTGTGCCATAGTATAAACATAAACAGCAAACCGAGATTGCACAACAAAGACCAATTAGCGTTTCAGGTTTGCTCATTTAGCCCTTATTTAGATTAATTATTCTCTTGATGATCTGAGAATTACAATTTGATATAATCCAATCTTAATCAAAAGACTAAATTACCTGAGCAAATGGTCCTCATTCTATTTTATCTTTTGATTTAGTCGCGGTGGCTTTCTTTGAAATGTAAACAAGAAAGTTAGTGGCAATCAATCTTTGCAAAAAAAAAAAAAAAAAAGAAATACATCCAATTGCATTTTCCTGTTGAGCAAAATATTGTTTTTAAAGTTCAGACTTAAAAAAAAAATACAACAATTAGTCATTGCTCTCTTAATTGATGTTAAGCAATAGGCAAGTTTATATGTGAATACTACATGCACAGTAGTTACTGGTGATTCTTACAAAAAAAAGATGACACAGTAGCCATAAGGGTCATTGAAGAATATGTACTAACCATTAGTGAACAACTTGAAAAGAAGTTCTATACAGAATACATCTGATCACAATGAATGTTTGACAAATTTCCTCGCAAGACAGGCAAAAGATTTATGGCCTCACTGGAGTCGAAGCGAGATGAATTCTACTGAAGGCAGCACCAAACACTTAAGCACGACGCTTCCATCAGCGCAGCATTTGATCAAAACCAACGACAGAAATGTGGATTTTATTTATTACTTCAAACAAGTGAAGCACCACCAAGATACAGAGGATACAGATAGGGTTTGGGAAACAATCCAACCAGCTCTGCTTTCCGTGTAGATGGGGAAAAATATGCCTTTTTGCAGGTCTTACCTCTTTTGTATGACAAATAAAATGAGTCATCTGAATCTCTCTACTGGAGCTGTATCACTTTTCTTGATTCAGCAATGAATTTGTGGGGACCATTCTGCAAATGTTTATGATTTTTCGGAAATAACTGTTAAGGTTTTACACTGTGGCGCTACCTGTAGCTGTGGCGTGCACACACTCAAACACTTGGCGGGGAAACAAGCATTTGAGCAGCACCCTTAGCGGACACAGTCGGATTGCCTCTAGGTAATATTGCAATTTGACACTTATTTCTAATAATATATATATATATATATATATATATATATACAGTGACGTGCAGTCAGGGGAGGCAGGTGAGGCGGGGCCTCACGTGCCATCATGGAAAGAAAACAAATGTAAAAAGGAAAAAAAATAATTAAATTGTTATATGTATCCAGTGATTATACTATAAAGTTATTTTCCATTTAACTTCACCAGTTTTAGATTATTTTTATTGAAAATCGCTGAATTTTCACATTTGTTGTTCAAATACTGAAAAGAGACTTGCGGTGATCAGCAGCCAGTTGAGCCACACCATGGATTGCGCAATGACTCGGCTAACTGCTGGCCTGCTGTGAAGTGAGACCGTATTGCTATATGAATTATATTATGCATTTCCATACTTTAGTTAGCTGAGGTATATAATGTAGAGTATATTTTGTCAACAACAACAACAACAATCATAAAACGGCTGCGAAGACGCACTGGTTGAGGCTCGCAGTAATCCCGCCTCATGGTGGTAGAGGGCGCTAGTGATCCCAGGGATCATTTTTGCGACTACTCGGCTGCAGAATAAGTGACAACAAGCTACAGTTAGAAGCGATCGTTTATTTATTCCTCTCGCCTGGACTTTTAACATGGAGGATTACATATCTAAAATAAAACAGTTTTCTAAACTGGACTTTCAATCGAAGCAGGAGGTAATAACTAAAGGAAGATCTCCATCGAGACAGAGAGACTTTTAAAACTGAAGAAAGATAAGGAAGACTTCTATAAACAAGTTATCGATGCTTTTGTTCAGAAGGAGCGGCGCATGGACTTCATTTATAAGTAAAGGTAAGACCATAATAACGTTTTTTTTATATTAAATGTGCTTTATTGTGTGCTACAGTTTGTATGTGTAAAGTTAAAGTTAAGTTAAAGTACCAATGATTGTCACACACACTAGGTGTGGTGAAATTTGTCCTCTGCATTTGAACCATCCCCTTGATCACCCCCTGGGAGGTGAGGGAAGTAGTGGGCAGCAGTGGCGCCGCGCCCGGGAATCATTTTTGGTGATTTAATTCAATTCCAACCCTTGATGCTGAGTGCCAAGCAGGGAAAAATGCTGGTATGAGTTTTTAAACATAACCCGTTAACTGCTGCCAATCAAATGGTGAATAAGATACTCATTAGGGTTCATATGTTTGTAAATCTGACTGTGATGAAGTCAGTGCCTCACCAGTCATGAACCTCACCGCACGTCACTGATATATATATATATATATATATATATATATATATATATATATATATATATATATATATATATATATATATATATATATATATATATATGTAGTTTTTGCGCCTGCATTCTTTATATAGATACATTTTTAACCTACCTCTAAATGTCTTTGAGCTAAAACTTGAAACTGCTGACGCTTAACTGTGGTGGGACAGCAGAAAGTGTTCCTTAATGCACTCCCCCATGGGCACTGTAGTGAAACTCCACATTGACCACCACTGGTCAGGACCTAAGCCACAACGGGCACGGAACATTTTCAGTGGTCAAGCTTCTTTTAGTGTTTTACTGCGTTGTGCACAAAAGCATACGTTTGTTTGACTGTTTAGAAAACATACAATTATGCGAGAAAGAAGTGTTCAGTGAAAGCCTCGCAGCCTGGATAGAATGATGTGGAACCAAACTGAACATGGTAAACAGATTGATACAAACAACCACTCATTTCAAAATGTCCCTACTAAACCTTCTTATTTTTGCACATGTTTACCAGGCATGTGCCTCACACAGGGTGTAACAGTGTCACATGGGGATAAATGTGTTTTATTTCACAATACATTCCCATTTACTATCCTTTTTTGGAATAGAAGTAAACCTAAATAGAACGTCTTCAGTTACTTGTTAAAAATACATGTTTTTGTCTTTATTAGAAAATATTACACCCTTGATGGTGAATAATTTAAATAGGATTCTGCGTTGTTGGTATTTTATTTATACTGATTTAATGTATTTATACAGATTGATTTATTACTGCACTGCAAAAACTGAAATCTAAGTAAGATTAAATATCTAACATTTTGGTGATATTTGCTTATTTTCTGTCTTGATAAGATCATTCTTCTCACTAAGCAGATTTTATGTTAGAGTGTTTTACTTGTTTTAAGTGTTTCGGTCCTAAATGATCTCAGTAAGATATTACAGCTTGTTGCTGAGATTTGATGACCTATATTGAGTAAAACATGCTTGGAACTAGAATGGCAAATGTTGCAAAGCTGTGTCATCAACACTCACAAGTATAAAACTACTTTTTTAAAGTAATAATTTCTTATTTCAAGCATGAAAAAAAAAATCATGACTTTGACACAAATGTGTCTCATAATTAAAACAGATGACAGCCAAGTGGACTTTGCTGGTTTTTTTTCAATGAAACAATAGAAAATACGTACTCATATAGTAGTACAGTTGGCACAGTACAGTAAACTGACAGTTAATATTTAAACATTTAACATGTGACATTTCTAACAATTTTGAACAGAAAAGGTTCATGCATATTCAGATACATTCTTCAAAATTACAATTAAAAAATGTTTGGCCTGGTGCCGAGCTGTATATATGCGCACTACTTGACTGAAAGAGCACGCACTTGCTGCGATGATGTCATGTTGTCGATGGAAAAATGCATTTTCAGACCATATGATTTGCCTGAGCAGCGAGGATACCCCGAAAGTAACAAGCGCTTGCCTTGTTGCCTTTCCATTAAAAACAATAAATTAGTTTTTAGTATAAGTTTGCTAGTTTCAAGAAATGTAATGCCGAGCGCATATCATTATGTCAAGATAATGGCACTAGTATTTACTTAAGTTAAGAAAATGTTTCAACATATTGAGCAAAAAGGTCTAATATTAGTTTTTTCTACCAAGAAAAGTGCACTTGTGAGAATATACTTATTTTAAGGTATTTTTGGGTTCTTTGAGGTTAGCTAATTTTACTTGTTTTGGAAAGTCTTGACAAGCCAAATTTTCTTGTTCTATTGGCAGATAATTTTGCTTAGTTCAAATAAAATACCCCTAACTTTTTTTTTTTTTCTTATTTAAAACATTGACTTTTTGCAGTGTGTTACTGCACTATTTGTGCAGAGGAGGAAAAAAAGGTCATTTAATTCACTGTACTAACATATGGAAAATTACCATGATATTAACCAGATTTACACTATTTTAAGGTCATTCAGACATTGCCTAAGTGCAAAATACATAAATATTTAAATGTTATTATGAATGTGCCTGTTACTACATTACATACATACTTACAGTGTGTATATAAAACGTTGATGGAGGTGTTTGGATGTTTTTTCCAGAGCTGTATAGGCGGAGTAGAGCAACTTCCATTGACTCCATTGCCAGCTGACTTTTCCAGTGTTTATTTACAATTCAAAATGCATAAAAACGGGAAAATGTATTCCTGTCTCACATAGGAATTGCGAATGATAGACAAAACAAAAAAAAGTGCAGTTCCCCTTTAATGTAAATATATTCTGCATTTTTTAAATGCTTTTTGTTGTAGAAATATGGTTGTTACTGTTAAGGATTTTTTGGATTTCGGATCATTTGTGAGGGCGCCAAAGGGACTTTTGTGTGTGTGTGTAAACGGAGGCGAGCAGCTTGTTATTGTTTCGACTTGCTAAAGAGAACCTTGATCCATCACTCCCGTTTCATGTTTGTTTGATATACAGTACTGTATGACACTTTATAATATGTTCAAAGTGTAAAAATGTTCACTAAAATATAAACCAATATTCATATTCACATTGTTTCTTATGGAGAAATTAGCTTCACCGTACAAACTTTTCGCTTTACAAACCCTGTTCAAGAACCAATTAAGTTTGTAAATCAAGGTTCCGCTGTAAATGTAAAAACGGTTTATTTTGACACAAGATCGTCAGACACTCTTGCTTGCTTAGAGGAATTCTCTCTTTGTGTTGCCCAATTTGTGTTTGCACTTTTGTAGTTAGTGTCTAGTGGGATTTAAGCTTACCATAATTAATTTACATCAAGGGTTAAAATTAGGGGTTAAATCACCAAAATGATTCCCGAGCGTGGCCACTGCTACTGCTCACTGCTCCCCTCACCTCCCAGGGGGTGGAACAAGAGGATGGGTCAAATGCAGAGGGTAATTTCACCACACCTAGTGTGTGTTTGTGACTATCAGTGGTACTTTAACTTAACTTTAACTACTAATACCTATTGTGTACAGGCCGCAGTTACACATAACTATGAAGTTAAGTAGAAGTCCACAAAACATTGAACTGCGGCCTGCAAATGACCCACAGACCGCAAGTTTTAGACCCCTGACGTTGGTTTTGTAGAGACGTTGCTGTGTTTCATACACTGTATTTCATAACCAACAACTAAATGACATTGAACATTACAAATGTCAACGCCTGCATTTTATGACCCCTCTGTCATAGTTCTTATTTTTCTGCTGCAAATATGTGTTTACTTATGGTTCATAATGCCAGTAATTGTATAGAACAGTGATTCTCAAACTGTGTTACCGGCTCTATCCAGCGGTATGCCAAATAATCCCAAATAAGTGCAGTGTTTTGTTTTTCTATACACAAACACAGTGTTACTGTTCAAACTGTGTGCAAAGTTACAGTGGCCAGACATATTAACTATACTTGTTAAATAAAACATCTGCCCTGTTTTTAATGAATACTTAGGCCAGGGCTCTAGAGCCGCATGCGGCTCTTTAGCGCCGCCCTAGTGGCTCCCTGGACCTCTTTCAGAGATGTGTGAAAATGAAGAAAAAAATAAAAAAAAAATAAATTGTTTTGATATATTTTCTGTAGAAAAACAAACATGACACAAATTTTCCTAATAGTTATAAATCCCACTGTTTATGTTATACATGCTTCACCAATGAGAGTATTTGGCAAGCACCGTTTTGTCCTACTAATTTCAGCAATCCTTGAACTCACCGTAGTTTGTTTACATGTACAACTTTCTCAGGCGCTGCCACAGAAAGACGTGTTTTATGCCACTCCTTCTTTTTTCTCGTTTTGTCCACCAAACATTATATGCTGTGCGTGAACGCACAAATGTGAGCTTTGTTGATTTTATTGATTTTCTGGAGTGCTTATCAGGCATATTTCCCACTGGGGTGAGTTTTTCCTTGCCCTTATGTGGGCTTTGTACCGAGGATGTCGTTGTGGCTTGTGCAGCCCTTTGAGACACTTGTGATTTAGGGCTGTATAAAAAAACATTGATTGATTGATTGATTGATATTTGGTCAAGTGGTCAATCCATGACTGCAAGCTAATCGATGCTAACATGCTATTTAGGCTAGCTGTATGTACATATTTCCTCATTATGCCTCGTGTGTAGGTATATTTGAGCTCATTTAATTTCCTTTACTTATGTCCTCTGTGTATTTAATGTATATTTGCATGTCTCCTGACACATTATCTGTATGTAATATCGGCTGCATTTCTCATAGTTGTTTGTGTGCCATGTTGTTCCAGACCACAGCAAACATTACCCAGCTTGTAATCAATCAATCAATCAATCAATCAATGTTTATTTATATAGCCCTAAATCACAAGTGTCTCAAAGGGCTGCACAAGCCACAACGACATCCTTGGTACAGAGCCCACATAAGGGCAAGGAAAAACTCACCCCAGTGGGACGTCGATGTGAATGACTATGAGAAACCTTAGAGAGGTAACCCCCCCGCCCCCTCTAGGGGAGACCGAATGCAATGGATGTCGAGTGGGTCTGACATAATATTGTGAGAGTCCAGTCCATAGTGGATCCAACATAACAGTTTGAGTCCAGTCCATAGTGGGGCCAGCAGGAAACCATCTCGAGCGGAGACGGGTCAGTAGCGCAGAGAGGATCCCAACTGATGCACAGGCGAGCGGTCCACCCCGGGTCCCGACTCTGGACAGCCAGCACTTCATCCATGGCCACCGGACCATGGATCCATAAATCCATTAGAAGAAGACAGCCTGTCGTTTCCTTAAACTTGGACACACCCATCTATACCTTTGGCCATTCTGAGCCAGTAATTTCCAGAAGTTATCTCCATCTGTGAGAAGCCTCCATTTTACTAATGATTTCTAATCTTGCAAAAATGTGTAGAATAAAAATTAAAATACATTTCTGTCAACAAAGATTCTTGTCAGCCTTTGATAGTAGGCTACGGTAATATATCTTACATAGACACTTACATCATGTGTTGCCTTCATTATAACACTTATATAAGACTTTTAATTTCTTGCAACTCCAGACAGATTTTTTATTTGTATTTTGTTGGTCCAATATGGCTCTTTCTATGCTACTGTAATTTAATATTGATCATTATTGTGGTACATGTAGAGCGAAATGTTTTATGAGGTGGTACTTGGTGAGCAAAGTTTGAGAACAATGCACAATGATGTGGACTTAATGTGTCTTAGGATTTCTTACTTCGTAAGATTGCAATTGAAAGTGAAATAATATGAATCAAGTTTACAGTAAATGTGGGACTAAATTCAAACAAACATAAAACATGATTAAATGTTTAACCAGATAGGCTGCAATATTAATCCAATGGTTTTCTTGAGCTCGGCCAATGATGGTGTCTGTGATCCAAATATGTCAGTCTCACTGAAGAGGTTAACCTCGGCCCTATAAGAAAGCTGATGGAATTTTATACAAATAGACGGAATGCATCTGATCCCAGCTCAGCATGTTGTAAAACCATCCCGTACCAATCTTGCCTCCCTCTGTCACCTCATTAAAAATACAAAGCGTCCAGCAAAGGGCCAGTCTTGAGCAATCGCCGTTAAAACCGCCAGTGAATATGGCGGCGTTAATGTCTTTTAATGCTGTTTCATCTGAAAAGCCACATTAGAGTCAGATTTAGTAATCTGGGTTTGCCCATGCTCATCTCTATGATGTCATTATGCTAAACTGACCTTTAAAGCCAGATTAGAATGGGTGGCGGGAATAGACAGAGGCTTTGGAAAGCAAATTAACGCAAAATGAAAAAACGGCCTATTTGGCACAAGAATGATGTTAGAATTCACTGGCCTTTTTTAATGTGCCATCGTCCACAAAACAGGATGAGAGTGACTAAATGTCTTTTTGTGGACTGATAGGTTTATACTTCAAGACGGTTTAGGTTTATTTTCAGCACTTAGAAAGCCCTGGAGTGGAATCACAGCACAGAAAATTAGGATCTAAAGGAGGAATATTCAACTAAATTGTTTTAGGGGGCACATTTCCAAAAAGCCAGGGACCTGGGGCCCGGACTTCTCCTTTCACTACTAGTCTTACTTTGTATTTTCCAGAAAAAATAGCGTACTCCACAATAAACATTTGATTTTATGTATTTATTTTGTCAGAGTTACAGGAGCGCTCTGCTGTTTTTAAGGACCTTTTGCAAAAAAGCTAGTCAAAGATGTTTTTAGTAACCTGCTGCAAAAATATGAGTCTCTCACAAGTTTTTTTGAACTGAACTCCTGAGCCACCAGTTGAATAACCCGAATGATAGGACATGAAGGACCTACAATAGAACCTCAAGGAACAGCACTTGTATGATTAAAAAAGTTGAACAAATGATAAGAAACTCCATCTGAAGTAAACACAATCTTAGTTACCTAACCTAAACATTGTTGGCAGTATTATGTAACTGCCAAAAAGAATGGCAGTTACATTTTCAAAAAAATGTGACTGCCAAATGGGACAGGACATAAAGGAGTGCCTTGTGGAATGCCCCAATTACGTAAATCACAAGTTTGGACCCCATTGTGCTATGTTTGCTAGCAATGTTGAAATGTCAATGTACTGTAAGGATCTGGCAATGTGTTTACAGTCAGTACGTATCCATGCACTAAATTAGTCCGATTTCTCAAAAAGTTCGGCTAAAAGTGCCTCCTACAGCCCATAGAAACACCTTAATCCGATCGTGTTTGGTTTTTGAAAAGTCGGACTAACACACCTGGATAATGGGATTGGCAACCAGATCTCTCGAAGGGATGTGTTCAGTCGGAGAGGATGCTTCGTATCGCCCATGTGCCAGTCTGAAGGTGCGGGATACAACCCGGAAGCAGATACCATTTAATAAAAACGTAGCAACAATTGTCATGAAGAGGATACTTTTCGCTACACAAATTAAAAGAAGATAACATGTTCAAGGGCATCGATGGTAGAAGAAAAGAAACACAGATTTATTTAAGAGGGTAGCTAAGGAAATGTAAAATGCAGGCTTATTTCGGACTCCTGAACAAAATACGAATGAGATTAAATATAATGAAGCAGGTATATTAAAGGTGAACAATAAAGCGTATACTTGCCAACTCTCACAAATTTTCTGGGAGACTCTTGAATTTCAGTGCCTCTCCCGAAAATCTCCCGGGACTACCATTCTACCGAATTTCTCCCGATTTCCAGCTGGACTTAAGGCACGTCCCCTCCAGGTCCATGCGGACCTGACTGAATGAGGGGAAAACCAGGACTAAATAGCTCTCAGATTAGTTTCCGGCAGCAGGTGAGCGTCCCAAACACTAATCAGAGGCAGGTGAAAACAATCAGCACCCATGACAACCAAGACACACAAAACAGGGGTGCTGAAACAAAACTTAAACCACAAGTGAATCAAAACCCAAGATAAACTATGATCCGGGCAACGGATCGTAACATTCTAAAGAGAAAAACAAACTGTTAAATAAGAAATATTGTATACAAACATTACAAAAGGATATGCTACTAGTGGCTAGTGTGACGTCATAGGCCAAACAGAAAATAAATTAATTTTACCGCGCTAAAATGAAATAGCTCACCCGAATAGGTGTCAAACCCCACATGTAGGTGTGAAAATACAAACAAACCATCTATTTGAGAAATCAGACTAATTTAGTGCATGGAAAAGTTCCTCTATACAATAGGAGCGCTCTAGTGTTTTTAGAAATTTGTTGCAAAATTGTTTTTCTACCAAGTTTTGACCACACGCCGGGGCCAGTTTAGTGAGATTACTGGGCCGGACCGCCAATTGAATAACCCTGATCTAAACAGTTGGCCGGTTCCCGATGGACTCGGCTTGCAGCAGGCTTCTGAGAATAAATGAAACATCAATATCTAAATTCTAAGACTTCTATTGTTTGATATTTCTGCAGATTTTTGATATTTAGAGAAGTACGAACTGCCAGGAATCAGCGTGAGAGAATTGATGCTGCCTTGTTAGTTGTTGGTTTTTGGACAGCAGTGCATCCAGACCACATGGTGTTGGCTCACACAGCGAGGCTAAGAGAAACAAACACACATGGAGTGGAAAAGGAAGAAACAGAGAGATGGTTGTTGGTATGACGATGATGTCATGGTTCATGCGGTCTTAACGTTCTGAGTTCTAAGAGGCAAGAGGACCACTTTTCCTCACTTCCCTTACACCTAGTGGTGTAATATGGAACATTTTTCTCAGAAGTTCTCTGACAAACATGGAAGAGACTGACTTTTTGTGTAAACTGTTTTTTTAAATAAGTAATTGTCAGAAGGTTAGAGGTTTTCCTGTTACTCTGGCAAAGTTTTGCATTATGAGCTTATTAAACGGTGTCATTTACCCTTTTTCCACAGAGCTTTGAGTTCAGAGCCAGAGTCTGACTTAGCACCCATTCTGTAATTTTGCCAAATCACCGACTCATAGCTCTCAAGACTGGTTCCAGGCAACGATCAACTCATGTCTGGTCAATAGCTAAGAACGAATATGTCACAGTCATTTGCAAAATCTAAAGACTAATAGAAACAGCACAAGCCACTCCATCTCGGATTTCGCAGGCTTTTTTTTGTCATTGTTGCGGCCTAAAATGTTTGAATTTGCTTCTGCTTTTTCAGTTGCAGCAAAATGTTTTCAGGCTTATTTTTTTCCCATTAACATTGAATCAACTCATGGTTTTATGAATTTGTTATCAATGTTTTAAGTATTCTTTGTATGCTTAACCTGAACCTAAAAAAATATATTTCAACAAAAATTGGTAAGGTTTATTCAGGTGTACTGGAGAGGAGGCTACGCCGGATAGTCAAACCTCGGATTCAGGAGGAACAGTGTGGTTTTCGTCCTGGTCGTGGAACTGTGGACCAACTCTATACTATCGGCAGGGTCCTTGAGGGTGCATGGGAGTTTGCCCAACCAGTCTACATGTGCTTTGTGGACTTGGAGAAGGCATTCGACCGTGTCCCTCGGGAGGTCCTGTGGGAAGTGCTCAGAGAGTATGGGGTATCGGACTGTGATTGTGGCTGTCCGCTCCCTGTACGATCAGTGTCAGAGCTTGGTCCGCATTGCCGGCAGTAGGTCGGACACGTTTCCGGTGAGGGTTGGACTCCGCCAAGGCTGCCCTTTGTCACCGATTCTGTTCATAACTTTTATGGACAGAATTTCTAGGCGCAGTCAAGGCGTTGAGGGGATACGGTTTGGTGGCTGCAGGATTAGGTCTCTGCTTTTTGCGGATGATGTGGTCCTGATGGCTTCATCTGGCCAGGATCTTCAGCTGTCGCTGGATCGGTTCGCAGCCGAGTGTGAAGCGACTGGGATGACAATCAGCATCTCCAAGTCCGAGTCCATGGTTCTCGCCCGGAAAAGGGTGGAGTGCCATATCCGGGTTGGGGAGGAGACCATGCCCCAAGTGGAGGAGTTCAAGTACCTAGAAGTCTTGTTTACGAGTGGGGGAAGAGTGGATCGTGAGATCGACAGGCGGATCGGTGCAGCATCTTCAGTAATGCGGACGCTGTATCGATCCGTTGTGGTGAAGAAGGAGCTGAGCCGGAAGGCAAAGCTCTCAATTTACCGGTTGATCTACGTTCCCATCCTCACCTATGGTCATGAGCTTTGGGTTATGACCGAAAGGACAAGATCACGGGTACAAGCGGCCAAAATGAGTTTCCTCCGCCGGGTGGCGGGGCTCTCCTTCAGAGATAGGGTGAGAAGCTCTGTCATCCGGGGGGAGCTCAAAGTAAAGCCGCTGCTCCTCCACATCGAGAGGAGCCAGATGAGGTGGTTCGGGCATCTGGTCAGGATGCCACCCGAACGCCTCCCTAGGGAGGTGTTTAGGGCACGTCCAACCGGTAGGAGGCCACGGGGAAGACCCAGGACACGTTGGGAAGACTATGTCTCCCGGCTGGCCTGGGAACGCCTCGGGATCCCCCGGGAAGAGCTGGACGAAGTGGCTTGGGAGAGGAAAGTCTGGGCTTCCCTGCTTAGGCTGCTGCCCCCACGACCCGACCCGGATAAGCGGAAGAAGATGGATGGATGGATGGAACAAAAATTGTAAAACAAATACTGTATTGATGATTAACTTGTTTTATACTACACATACTTAAAAGTAGACACTGGATGGAAGTACACACACATTACCAGTACTGTACTGTTTTAATTAATCATAACTAACAGTAATATTTTCATATAAATAAAGAAAGAAACACAACCATCGACTTCCTTATTGTCAGCTTTCTGCTCTGTCATCTACGAGTTGGAGACATTCTCCATGGATGTTTAATGTATGACAAGTGTTTGTCCACCTTAAACATTAATTTATGTTCCAGCACATTTACCTGCGCACGTTAAAGGCCTACTGAAACCCACTTCTACCGACCACACAGTCTGATAGTTTATATATCAATGATGAAATCTTAACATTGCAACACATGCCAATACGGCCGGGTTAACTTATAAAGTGCAATTTTAAATTTCCCGGGAAACTTCCGGTTGAAAACGTCTATGTATGATGACGTATGCACGTGACGTCAATAGTTGAATCAGACATTTTGGAATAGGTCAGTCGCCAGCTTAAATCGTCTTTTTTCATCGCTAAATTCCACAGTATTCTGGACATCTGTGTTGATGAATCTTTTGCAATTTGTTTAATGAACAATGGAGACTGCAAAGAACAAACCTGTAGGTGGGATCGGTGTATTAGCGTCTGGCTACAGCAACACAACCAGGAGGACTTTGACTTGGATAGCAGACGCACTATCCGACGCTAGCCGCCGACCGCATCGATGATCGGGTGAAGTCCTTCGTCGCTCCGTCGATCGCTGGAACGCAGGTGAGCTTCGGTGTTGATGAGCAAATGAGAGCTGGCGTAGGTGGAGAGCTAATGTTTTTAGCATAGCTCTGTCGAGGTCCGTAGCTAAGTTAGCTTCAATGTTAGCAACAGCATTGTTAAGCTTTGCCAGGCTAGAAAGCATTAACCGTGTAGCTACAGGTCCATGGTTTAATAGTATTGTTGATTTTTTGTCTAGCTCCCAGTCAGGGGTTTATTTATTTTGTTTCTATCTGCAGTTAAGCCTGATGCTATCACGTTAGCTCCGTAGCTAAAGTGCTTCACTGATGTATTGTCGTGGAGATAAAAGTCACTGTGAATGTCCATTTCGCGTTCTCGACTCTCATTTTCAAGAGGATATAGTATCCGATGTGGTTTAAAATACAAATCCGTGATCCATAACAGAAAAAGGAGAGAATGTGGTATCCAATGAGCCCTTGTACCTAAGGTACGGTCAGAGCGAAAAAAGATACGTCCTGCACTGCACTCTAATACTTCACTCTCACATTTTTCATCCACAAATCTTTCATCCTCGCTCAAATTAATGGGGTAATCGTCGCTTTCTCGGTCCGAATCGCTCTCGCTGCTGGTGTAAACAACGGGGAAATGTGAGGAGACTTTCAACTTATGACGTTACACTACTTCCGGTACAGGCAAGGCTTTTTTTTATCAGCGACCAAAAGTTGCGAACTTTATCGTCGATGTTCTCTACTAAATCCTTTCAGCATAAATATGTCAATATCGCGAAATGATCAAGTATGACACATAGAATGGATCTGCTATCCCCGTTTAAATAAAAAAAAATCATTTCAGTAGGCCTTTAAGAGAATATGTGAACTGTTAAGAGCGATATATAGCGCTGAATGTTGTTGCTGATTGAGAGATGAGAGATTCTCATCACACATTAAAATCTCTGACATGTACATAAAAATGCATTCTTAACTGCCATATCCTGGATAAATACAATATACATACCTATATAAATACTTTTAAACTACAAAGTGAGTATGTTAGGGTGTTCCTAATGTTTGTATACTATATTACCAAAAAGGCTTAGTTTGTAGATGGGAACACCAACAAGGGCTGACGACAATTGTGCCATTTGAGTAATAAGCAGTTCAAATATTGTTACAAGTTGCTGTTCCTGCTTTGTCTACACAAGAAACAAACCTTTGTTATGTTTAGACACCTGACGTGCACGTTTTAGTGTCGCTAAGAGACAAATTTGATTGGCGAAAATGACATTGATTGTCCAAAATATGCAGGGAAGTTTCGGGCATTGGAAAAAGTTGCGAGACCGTGCAAATTGGTCGCATTATTGTGAATTCCTGGAGGAACTGAAAACAAACAGACAAGCGAAGAGCTATACACAACTTGAAAAGTACCGTCAACTTGTCAAAAATCGACAGTTCACTTAATAACCCGGTGCGCCGAATGCACATACGTACTAATTTTGATTGTGCTTACCAACCTCGAAGCAATTTTATGTGGTACAAGGTGTAAAGATAAGTGTTACCAGTGGATGGCAGTCAAACATAAGAAACACATGCGGACTGTAGGTTGACCGATGCCTGCTCAATAAATGACGCTAGCAAGTACCAGTAAGCAAGCAAGATTAAAGTTTCAGTACGACTTTGTAAGCTATGACGCTGCACCGATTGATGGAACGCGAAACATTACTGCTACCGTAGTCTGATTTACTGCTTCGGCATATGGGTATTATTATGGTGTGCGTATAAAGACCCCAAAATGGCACCTATTAAGAGACATAATATCTGGTATTTTGTTTCGCGATATTATGCAATACCAACTTGTCTTACCTTTTGGTACCTGCTGTTCTGTATTTGGGATTTGCATGAGTCTCGAAAATTTGCATGCGTCCGCCATTTTAGTAGGCAAGCTCCTTTTTCTCCATCCTCTTGTTGTGGGGCATTACTCCTGCGCTGTTGCCATTTCTAATATGAAGTAGTGTAGAGTTCCAATTTATATCTGTCAGTAAACTCGTTATGCAAGCGTTAAAAGTTACCGGTACAACAAAGATGGCAGGGAGAAGACGCTGTCAATGTGGAGCAACGTAAATAAGACCACCCACAAAATGTGAGACGGTCAGAATGCGGCTTGAAGATTGTCTGCAAAACATAATCTATGCAACATTTTGACCAAACAACCACCATTACATGTTATGTCGACCACAAGGAAGTGTTATTAATGTAGAGAAAACAATCCAAATATGACCTCTGTGATGCGTCTTATAATCTGGTGCGCCTTTTGTATGAAAATAAACCTGAATAGACCCGCTCATTGGCAGTGTGCCTTTTAATCTATGGTCAGAAAAATACAGTAAATTAATTATTCCAGCTCTGATCCTTATTAAGCTTGCAAAAACAAGAGCAACACTTGCATCAGGACATTAGATATAGATAGCATAGACAGAAAGTGAGCGTCAGTGATAGGAAGCGTTATGTTCCGATGAATCACACTGACTTAACAACAAACCTCTGACTGATTTGTAACACACAATTGATTGATTAATTGATAGAGAAGTTTATTGACATCTTAAATAATTGACTCCATGTAATGCTTTAAAAAGGTAAATGGATGGCACAAAAAGCCAAAAGGCTTGTTTCCATTGTGGTCCATTAAATATTCATCACATTTGATACATTCAATAATAAAATATATATAACCTGCAACATGTATACAAAAAGTTACGTTAAAAAAATTTATAAATTTTGTACCGTATTTTTCGGAGTATAAGTCGCACCGGAGTATAAGTCGCACCTGCTGAAAATGCATGATTAAAAAAAACAAAAAACATATGTAAGTCGCACTGGAGCCCGGCAAAACTATGAAAAAAAACTGCGACTTATAGTCCGAAAAATACGGTACATATACACAGTATACATATCCGGTGATTTGAAAAACAATATATACAAAAAATGGGGGCGCGGGGGGGTATTTACACTATGTACATGACTATGCACATGTTGACTCCAAGAGTGTGCAAAACAGAATGCTAAAATATATATACACTATAACCACAAAGTAAACCTGTTTGATGCTTCGAAGAGTTGCTGGGGATCAATTTTGGTTCAGATCAGGTAGAGATTGAGCCGAGCTTTGATTTTATGGCAGTTTTAAAATTTAGTAGGGAAGTTTGAATTTTAAGGTCTGTTGGTAGTGCCTTCCACTGTGTGGTGGCAAAATAGTAGAATGCATTTTTGATGACCAAACACATGTGACCAAAGCAAGAGAAAAAAGCATATTAGGATTCTCAAGTGGCCGAGACAATCTCTGGTCAGGATTCTTATCCCTAGTTTCTGGACCTTAATCCTATTAAACATGTGTAGAGGGAGCTGAAACTTTGAGTTGCCAAGCGACGGCCTACAAAACTTTGGGATTTGGAGATCTGAAAAGAGGGGTGGACCGCAATATCTTCTGTTGATGTGCACAAGCCTGGGGACCCACTCCAAGAAACATCAGACTTATGTTGCAGAGGATTCCCAGCATTGTTTATTCCACCTAGAACAAAGTCACGTTATTCTTGGGGATTCCATTATTTTAATGTTCTTTTCCTGTCCTGTCTCTCTCTCAATATTCTGTTCTTTCTGTTGTCTTCTAAAGGGGTGAATTTACAAAATCAATAAGTGATCAAATAATCACTCCCCTATTGTAAACTGCAGGGCTATACAACTAAATTGCTCGGGGCCAAATTTCTTCAGTATTTTTTTTTGTCGGAGTTATTACAAATTTCAGAAATAAACTGGTGGATGCTGTACTTTTGAGAGTTTAACATTTCAATGCAAGGATCTTGTCCTGTGTTTACCGAGTCCACAGTTTTCCATACAACAGGAGTGCGCTACTGACATTTGCTAGAAAAATATAGTTTCTCCCAAGTTTTAAACCAGTGGTTCTTAACCTGGGTTCAATTGAACCCTATGGGTTCGGTGAGTCGGCCTCAGGGGTTCGGCAGAGCCTCCGCCGCAGCGGTCAAGACACACCAGACTCATGAAATTATTAACGTGGACCCCGTCTTAAACAAGTTGAAAAACGTATTCGGGTGTTAACATTTAGTGCAGTGGTTCTTAACCTGGGTTCGATCGAACCCTATGGGTTCGGTGAGTCGGCTTCAGGGGTTCGGCAGAGCCTCCGCCGCAGCGGTCAAGACACACCAGACTCATGAATTGATTAACGTGGACCCCGACTTAAAAAAGTTGAAAAACTTATTCGGGTGTTAATATTTAGTGGTCAATTGTACGGAATATGTACTGTACTGTGCAATCTACTAATACAAGTTTCATTCAATCAATCAATCGTGTAAATAAAAACGTCTCCCTTTCGGCGTATCTGTACTGTAAAGTTAACATTTGAATGACAATAAAAAGGAAGTCTAAGTCTAAGTATTATGGATTTCCCCCAAACAATGTTCCCTCTAATTTTCCATCTGATTTGCAGGTGTGTAATTTGTTGTGAGTTCATGCACTGTGTTGGTTTTGTTCTTTGAACAAGGTGATGTTCATGCACGGTTCATTTTGTGCACTAGTAAAAAAAACATATAACTTTGTCTTGAATTTGAACAAAAAAAAATAAAACATTTTATTTTTCACTAAAGAAGGGTTCGGTGATTGCGCAGATGAAACTGGTGGGGTTCGGTACCTCCAACAAGGTTAAGAACCACTGTTTTAAACTGAACTTGGGGGGTCATTCTAGGTTGGCTCCTGGGCCACCAGTTGAATAGCCCTAGTATATAGCTGTACTCAAATATTTTGGAAAATTGTAAGTCATTTATTGCTTATTTGCTTATTGCCTGTTATTAATCTTGCCAGCTCTGTGGCAACAAGGTCATAAAGAGTCCGGTCTCGTCAGCTTGACTTCACTTTTTGCTGACATGATCACTGCTGTACTTTACCTAGGACCCATTCATCTTACACTTCCTTATCACATCATTATCGCAATGTCACAGAATTATCATAATCATTATCATGTTGGCTTCTTCCCGGGAGAGTGTAATTGATGGGTCAGCAAAACGTATCTCTCAGTAAAAGGCATCCCTCTTGTTAGCAATCCCTGTGAAATTAAGCGTGTTTGCTATGCATGCCATTAGAAGTGACTGAGCGCTAAGGGCTGAGGATGCTCAGTTTAGAAGCAAAGCTGTTGAACATGCCAAGTGCTTCGAGTAAGACGGGAAAGCAGAGACATTTCCCAGAGACAGTAAAAGAGACGGCTGTAAAAACTAAAGAGATCCCTGTTTTTTCCTTCGCTTTGAGACTCGGCTATAATGAGTGCAGGGTTCATTCAGAGTTGGTAAATGGAACTCCTCCATCTTTCAACAGAACCACCAGGCCTCTTTAACGGTCAATCTCCTCTTCAATTGGGCCTGTCTGGCCTGAGGCGAAACTGTTTCTTCCACATACTTTCCAGGGCTAAGGATACATTTGTCTCTTGGTGCATGATGCATTTAAATGTAAATACAAACATACTCAGGGGAAACAAAAAAATGGATACAAATCAAAGATGTATGAGAAAAAATTTTTGTTTGCCCTTTTATTTTATTAAAATAATATAAAACACTACCGCGGATTACTTTGTTAAACTTTTCTCTGCCCTCCCGCCTGTTTGCATTTGTACTGCTGGCCTTAAAGGGACCTGTGTGAAGATTCCCCCGAATCTCCCAAAACGCGTCCCAATTGTTTGTGCTGCAAAACTCTCCGTTTGTGCCGCTGCGGTTTTTAAGTTATTCTCAAATACATGTTCTGACCCCCACCACCACCTTGTCTAAATCGTCCCAAACCTGTTCCATTATTTTGTGTTAAGTTTTTGCTGGTTTGTGCTGCATTTTTTTTGTCTAATTATTATAGTTTTTGAGTTATGAACGCACACCTTTTAAAAGTCTCCCAAAGCCAGTCCCAATCATTTGTGCTGGTTTGTGACAAGGGGGCGGGTTGAATGACATCCCTAGTCAGAAAACATATTTTAGCATGGCTTTAAAAACAAAGGCACAAACCAGAACAAGCGAAGCACAAACCATTGGGACAGGTTTAGGGATAGTTGTGGGGGTCATAATAGGATTTTTTTGATCTACATTTTAAACACTTTAAAGGCCTACTAAAACCCTCTACTACCGACCACGCAGTCTGATAGTTTATACATCAAAGATGAAATCTTAACATTGCAACACATGCCAATACGGCCGAGTTAGCTTACTAAAGTGCAATTTTAAATTTCGCGTGAAATATCCTGCTGAAAACGTCTCGGTATGATGACGTCTGCGCGTGACGTCACGGATTGTAGAGGACATTTTGGGACAGCATGGTGGCCAGCTATTAAGTCGTCTGTTTTCATTGCAAAATTCCACAGTATTCAGGACATCTGTGTTGGTGAATCTTTTGCAATTTGTTCAATGAACAATGGAGACAGCAAAGAAGAAAGCTGTAGGTGGGAAGCGGTGTATTGCGGGCGGCTGCAGCAACACAAACACAGCCAGTGTTTCATTGTTTACATTCCCGAAAGATGACAGTCAAGCTTTACCATTGGCCTGTGGAGAACTGGGACAACAGAGACTCTTACCAAGAGGACTTTGAGTTGGATACGCAGACACGGTACCGTGAGTACGCATGCAGCTGCGGCTTCCAAACATTTGATTGCTTGCCCGCACATGCGTGTCGCTATGTGCATGTCACGTACGTAACTTTGGGGACTTTATATGTGCTGTATGAACTTTGGGGAGGTGAACGGTACTATGGGCTGTGGGATTAAGTGTGTTGTGCAGGTGTATGAGTTGTATTGGCGGGTTATATGGACGGGAGGGGGGATTGATTGATTGATTTCGGAGGTGTTTGTTATGCGGGATTAATTTGTGGCATATTATATATAAGCCTGGTTGTGTTGTGGCTAATAGAGTATGTATATGTCTTGTGTTTATTTGCTGTTTTAGTCATTCCCAGCTGAATATCAGGTCCCACCCGCCTCTCACAGCATCTTCCCTATCTGAAGGCTCCCACTGCCCTCTAGTCCTTCACTCTCACTTTCCTCATCCACAAATCTTTCATCCTCGCTCAAATTAATGGGGAAATCGTCGCTTTCTCTGTCCGAATCGCTCTCACTGCTGGTGGCCATGATTGTAAACAATGTGCAGATGTGAGGAGCTCCACAACTTGTGACGTCACGCTACTCGTCTGCTACTTCCGGTACAGGCAAGGCTTTTTTATCAGCGACCAAAAGTTGCAAACTTTATCGTCGATGTTCTCTACTAAATCCTTTCAGCAAAAATATGGCAATATCGTGAAATTATCAAAAATGACACATAGAATGGAACTGTTATCCCCGTTTAAATAAGAAAATCACATTTCAGTAGGCCTTTAAAGTTAAAGTACCACTATTAGTCACACACACACTAGGTGTGCTGAAATTACCCTCTGCATTTGACCCATCCCCTTGTTTTACCCCCTGGGAGGTGAGAGGAGCAGTGAGCAGCAGCGGGGGCCGCGCTCGGGAATCATTTTTAATGGAATCAATTCCAACCCTCGATGCTGAGACCCATTAACAGGGAGTTAAAGGGTCCCATTTTTTTTATAGACTTTAGTATGAACTCACGACCTACCGATCTCAGGGTGGACACTCTAACCACAAGGCCACTGAGCAGGTCTCCTTGTGGTCTACAAGACATAATATTTAACCCATTTTCAAGACACTTTCTGACTGTCTTTGAAAACTAGCTGAGTGAGACTGTTTCTCTGCCCCAACAGCCATTTTTGGTGAGTTTTTTCATACCTATTGTTCTCTGTATGAGTAATTTCACTTGATCAAACCTTTTCAGAATCGGAATCAGAATCTTCTATAATATTTCACACAGTGGAATAATAGACGTATCAAAATAATATCAGTTAAGGCCAATATTCAAGGCTTCGATATTGGTATTGTATCGAAAGTGAAAAAAGGTGAAAAAGTTGGGCAGATTCAGCTCTGATATTAGATTTTAATAAGTTTTTCCCCGTTCACCCTGTCGTGACCCTTTTCTTACCTGGGCCCGATTTAGGTGACTTGAACCATGTCATGTAAATATACCCCCTTAGGCTAAAATAATACATGTACACCTTGTAGAAATACTCCACTCTCCTAGTGACAGTGTCAGGCTATGTCTACACTCAGCCGGATAACCCCTTAAACGAATAATTATTTAGCCTAAGCATCGTGTCAGCCACACTAAACCATCGTTTAAAGCAGGGGTCGGTAACCTTTTTGGCTGAGAGAGCCATGAAAGCCAAATATTTTAAAATGTATTTCTGTGAGAGCCATATAATATTCTTTTTAACACTGAATACAACTAAATGCGTGCATTTTTAAGTCAGACCAACATTTTTAGAGTATAATAAGTCTCTCATTCTTTTTAATAACATTGTTATTCTGAAGCTAACCAATAATAAATAAAATACTTCTTACCATTAATGCGACTTCTTGAACAGGTGCGGTAGGAAACGGATGGATGGATTAAAATGCATGAGAATGTTTTATATTTTGAACGTTATTTTTAACACTGTGATTACCAGCGGAATTATTCAGTACTTATCCTGTTAAGTAATGTCAGCTAAGATTTATCTTAGAGCCAGATGCAGTCATCAAAAGAGCCACATCTGGCTCTAGAGCCATAGGTTCCCTACCCTTGGTTTAAAGTAACCCTCCTTGGATAATTTTTAACGCGGGTAAGTGCGCCGTGTATTTCTTGAATAGC